>NW_020450971.1:2449908-2460546 GCF_003343035.1 Apteryx rowi
GGGGAAGCGGGGTCCCTTCGCCTTCCTTCCCCGCCGAGGAAGCGGTGGGGGGGCGGCTTGGTGGCGCAGCCCGGAGCCCCCGAGCTGCGTGTCTGGGGCCCGCGGGCGCCGCTGCCGGTCTGGGGCCGCCGCCCCTGGAGAAGGGGAAGCGGCGCGGCGCGGGCGGTGGTGAGGGTCTCTGCGCGCCCGCGGCTGGCTGCAGCGGGGCGGAGGAGCTCGCGCGAGGGAAAGCACGGAGCCGCCTTGCCCCTTCCCAGGTCCATTTTCAAGCCCAGGTGATGCAAGGGGACATCTTGTTGCCCCTAATCCCGCAGAAAAGGTCCCGGTCTCTTCCCCGGCCTCACCTCTCCCAGCGGAGATGGCACCTGCCCTGGCCACCTCCTCTCTCGAAGCCCCCAAGAAGGTGCCACTGCCCTCCATGCACACTTGTAACCTCCACGGGAGGTTCGGCTCAGCTTATCCATCCCCGGCCAAAGCGTTGAGTTAAGTGGAAGTGACTCCAAATCCTCCTGCTTCCATCTCTGAGAGAACAAAACACCAATCCGTGGGTGATAATCCTGGAAGACTGATAAACTTTGGGTTTGTGTCTTTGCCTGCTGGAGAGTCAGGATCCCACCAGCCGCTTGAGGCTCTGGGTTTGGCAATACCTGCTACCCCTTCATGGTCTGCTCTCGGCTTGAAAGAGTATGTGTTTTGTTAGCCCCTGGTTGAGTTCGGCCTATAAATATTCACTGTGAGATTTACCATGCAGTTGAAGCAGAAGCACAAATCTCATCTATCTTGGTTTCAGGATATCTTCTTTAGGAATGTGAAGGCTGGAAGGCTAAATCTTTAGGGTGGAGCAGTCATGCCAGACACAGGGACTTGGGTTTCCTTAGCCATTCATTGCTTTTGCTTGATGCTGTAGATAGTCAAGTACTGGTTAAATCTCCAGCACACGGTAGGTTAACCCAGTGCTTCGGTGGCGCTGGATCCTGGAGGGCTGCCCTGCTGGCCCAGGGTCCTGGCGTCTTGTGACGTTCAGGCCCAGGCTCTGGCCCTTGGCACCCTCATCTGAAGTCCCCCATCATGAGATTCCCCCTTCGCTTTTCAGGTTAAAATTTTCTGTGTGTCACCTCTGATAAGTGATGGGTTTTAACCTAGCAAAGATCTTTACTTCAGCCCTGATGCAATACACAATAGGAATTTCAGTTCGTTAGTTCACTTTTATTCCACTTTTTAATGATATTTTTGATAAAACGCCTAGTTCTGTCCTAGCACTACTCTCAGTAAGGCTCAAAGGATTGACACAAGAGTTGCATATTATTGTTCCAATTATCCTCCTTAAGTCTGATATGCTTAGATTTTGGACAGTTTCTACAGATAATATAGGTCATAAATAGTTAAGAGTACAATCTAATTAAATCACTGGTCAGAAACCAAAGTGCCATACAGGAGAAGCCAATCTTTCATTCTCCTGACCTGTCTGTTTGGGAGGTGCTTCTAGGTACATATGCAGGAGAGGGAGAGGGTCGGGGAGTTCCAGGAACAAAAGGGATTCTGGAGAATGTTCTCCTAGCAAGTTCCTTTTCTCCATCTTGCTATTTGAATAAAGGTCTGGACTTTAGAGTCCTGCCCTCTGAACTTAACTTGGGCTTGAAACTAATTTGCTGTTAGCAGAAGAGAAATCAGTATGGGAAATTAGAGAAAAGTTGTTCAAGCTGGAATCCAGAAGATACAAGGAACTTTGTGTTCTGGACCTAGTTCATACATGACCTAAATAGAATGAATTCTGACCCAAAAACTTGCTTTGAACACTTTGTCAAACTTTATCAAAGTTGTACCTGAACTTTCCCATTTGGGAGTTCAGGCTCTAGATTGCTAGTGCTAAACTGAATCTAAATATCCTGAACACCTGCATGTTCCCAGTGGAAGCCAACTATCTCAGGACTGTTGTTTATCTGTGTAATTCACCACTAGGACTCCATGGATGAAACCTTGTTCTCATTCCAAATACCTGCTGTCACATATTAGTTATGTTCTGGGAATGTGTTTGCTCTGATTTGTGGTCACACAGTGCTCAGTGATGACCTAAGTGCAATGTTCTTGTTAGGGAGAGAAATTCCTGAATTTGGTTTTGTAGTTCAACTTCTCAGTAAGTAAATCATTGCCCCATAATACTGTTTACCATCAATATTGTCACTTTAGCATGATACTTTATGAGATAAGATTTTATGATGGTAAGGCTAATGAATGCCTTTGGAAGTATGTGTGTCTAGACCAGCTTCTCAGATTTATACCACTGTAGTGTCTAACTTAGTTTGGAGCAAGCATAGACCACTTTGTAGATAGAAATGCCTGAATCTGAAGATCTATAGCAGCTTTCTCACCACTAAAGAAACTGCCCCATGTTTGTTTGGTGTTGGGCAATTTCCTTGAAAATTGGCAATATGCAAGTAGCTACAAATAAACCTGAAGAAAAAGACCAGAGTCCCTCTCAGGCAGTCCCATGAAGAGGCTTAATTCTGGCCCCCTTAATTGAGGGATGTCTGTGGAATTTTCAAATTTAACTCAAAAGGATGTTGATTCCCAGTTACATTTAAATGAACCCTTACATCCCCGAGGGTGTTGGAGAAGCTTGGTCTTGATCTATCTGTGCCTTAGCTTCTTCATTTGTAAAGCCCAAACATGCTATGTTAAACTGTAATTCAGTCTCGTGTGCTGGGAGCTTTGAATAACAAGGCATGACTGGAGCTCCGAGTGACGCTGGTGGTGCTAGAAATGCGTTACAAATGACAGAAGGGCCAGCTACAGAACTAAGGAAGCAGGAGTGCAGGCATCTGGAGCCACAGAAAGGAAAGATGAGAACAGAAGAAAGGGGGAAGGGACAAATGAAGGAAAAATATACAACAAAAAGCATTATATGGGTTACATGACTTACAGAATAGTATGGAAGAAGAGAGGGTGTAGAAGGACACAGGAAGAGAACCAAAATGCCACTGTTGTAGGTGACAATCAGCGTGGTGTGAGTGAGGCTTTGCAGTCACATCAAGTTTTGCAATGTATCCCTAAGCGCATTTTCCTATGGCACTTACAGGAGGGAGGAGGAGGGAAGAGGATTCCTGGAGAAGTGCATAGCCACACAATGAAGCCTTTGGTTTCTTCCCCTGCACATTTGTAGAGAGCTCACGTCTTTCCCTTACCCCAGGAGACATTCCCATTTCCTTTCATTTACCAGTGTTTGGAAGGCGGAAGGAGATGAGGCACTGTTGGGTTCCCTTATTAACTTAATCTGTGGGAAGCCCTACATAAATCATTGAATTTCCTAGTCTTGGTAGAACTAGATATTTGTACAGTGAAGTCAAACAGAAGATCGAGGTTCCTGCACAGGGAGGCTTTGACGCTGTTCCAGTCCTGTGCCTGTGACTCTTAAGCGTGCATTTCTTTGAAGTCTGAAGCTTAGGAGTCTGCATTAATGATCAAGGGACAGAGCTGAATACTGAATTCATATGGTACGAAGGTAAAGGTGCGGGTATGAATGTGGGAAGAGAGTATTTAAGAGCAGTCTGGCATGTATAGTTAATAAAAATGAGTGTCAACATGTTAATTTCCCACAGTTACTCAAGTTCTCAAGGTTTTTAGCATCTTCTCATTCCATGTAAATCAGTGAGCTCTTGCTGGGTCCTGCCATGTCTAGAATATTAATTTCCTTGAAAAGTACAAAACTTCAGGTTTGAAGCCTTTGCAGGTTTYGTACAATGAGAAATTTGCTCTGCTCCCTTAGGCATGAATCTGTGTTCCTCGTACAGTGTTGCAGAGCACTGTGCTTGGCATTTGGCTGTCACTCTCTGTCCCACTCAGCCGAGTGTCAGTGATCTTGAATGCTTGAAATGTTCCTTAGGACACTCTGCAGATGTAAAGCACTTCTGAGGATGATATTTGTCAGAAACTGAATGCATTAGAACAATTATTTCTGACTTTGATTTACAACTACGTTAAAGCTAACCTATTTTTACCRCTGCGTTTGTTTCTGATAGGACTCTCAGCTGTTCCTCTAATTCAGGAGTTGTTCTTCCCATTCTTTACTTTGTAAAGTAAAATACTCAAAGCAAAATGCTGTGCCTTGCTACATTTACTATACAGACATTGAAACAGTGAACTAGACCCCTCATTTCAACTTCTGACCCACTATTTTAATTGCTTTTTCTAGAACTCTACCCCAATTGCTGCTTTTTCTTGACTGAGCAGCAAATCAATTCCCCTCTGAGCCCCAGGATTGCATAAGTTCAGATTTTTTGAAGAGATGAAGGACAGGTTTTCAGACTAGATTTTCAAGAATTCAGCTCATATGTAGATTCCTTAATAAGCAGATCCTAAGGTGGTGTTTATATCCTACCAGATAGATTTTGTTTTCAAAACACCAGCCCCCCAAGCACCAGGGGATTTGCACTCTTACTCTTGCTGTGTCACATACGGTAGATGGGCATATACCTACCAAAGGGCTTTGGGACCACTGGGCCCTCAGTGGCACTGGCTGGTACAGCTCATGCTCTCACCTGATTTAATCCAGCCATGGCTGGTACAGTTCACCCTTCCACATCATTGAATCCAGCCGTGGCTGCACAGTCCACCCAGCAGCAGGAGCTGAGGGTCGACTGTGCCCCTCAAGTGGAAAAACTGGAGACCCCGTGCCCTTCCCCATGACTGACTAGGACCTCTTTCTCCTACCTACATTGCTGCTGTAAAACTGGATGTCTTCAGCATCCTAAATACTTTGGAGCCATCATCATTAAAAGTTCCCGAGTGCCTGGCAGGCATTGAGGGGAAGGGATGGCAGGTCCAGCCTCAGCCAGGCAGAGCTCTGCTGCGACAATGGCTCAAAGCTTGGCAGCCGTTCTCCAGTAACGGCTTTATTCTGACCCAAACTGATAGGCTTGTGTATTTTTTTTAGAAGTCAGCTTTATGTATGTGAGTATTTAATACCATATTCTAAAGTAATATTTATGAAGGTGTTTGAGATTTTTTGGATCAGATGTCATGTAAAGGTTTAATCTGAAGCCCACTGTAGTCCAGCAAAAAAGCCTCATCTTTGACATTGTTCTCCCCTCTTGCCCTTCAGAGAATTAAAAAGACAAGACAAAAGTATTTTAAGGAGTTCCACATGTATTGAGCCTGAGTTCATTAGCTAGAGTATAATGTCTTTCCATGACTATTTAAAACTAAAGAACAAAAAGCTACCTTGAAAAATGGCCGTTGGGAAGCAGACTGGCAAAAGTGAAGAAACTTGAGCCCTTGGCTGATGAATACTCTGTCCTTAACTCACATTGTCTCTTTTGTTTCCCACACTTTCATGAGCTGCACATGAATTCAATTTGCCAGTCTTTAACTCTTTTTAGTGATGCCTGATCTGTACAGAGTTTGGAAACTGGGGCAGCTGTCGCGTAGGTACTTTGCTGTGTTCTTATTTCTTGCTGCTGATCTTTTTGCTGCTGTTCTGGTGCAGTCTCTGGCATGGATGCAGTATGTGCACACTGGGAGTGTGGAAAAGGGTTGGGTGCCCACGGGGGAGAGGGAGTCAAAGCTTTTGCAGCTTTCTGGCAAAGGGTGTAACAGTGACCGTGCTCGGAGCAGGTTTGGATAGGGCTTTGATTAAAATGTCGGTAGCATTTGCACGGTTGCTGCCATAGGGGAAGATGTTGGTGCTGTACTAGGGCATTTGTGAGAGGAGCTGTTTCTCCTGGCATAGCTCTAAAACTGATGGAAAGTCAGGGTGGAGCCAAGAGATTTGGCATCACGGCAACTTTTCACAGCAGCTTGTCTTTGGGCTGTAGTACAACAGAAGTGCTTTCTACAGAGAGCAGCATTAAACATTAGATGTTTACTTGCAACAGTGAAATTTATTCCAGTGAATGATAATTGCCTGTAGTGAATGCATTTCTTTAGTAGTGACTGCATTGTTTCCAAAAACATAATTAACTCTTAGAGCTGCTGTTTGGTAAATTGATATGGATCTAATTATTCATCCATTTAAAACTAAAATGGCATTCCACATCAAAAACATAATGCGTTTTCTTTCCTCATTTTCCCTCCAGATAACTGCTGGACAAAGATCGCCAGCAGAGAGTGCTGGTGCTCTTTCAGAATCTGGCAGCAGCATCTGAAATCGATTGTGAAATCAAATCAGGCTTTGTTCTATAATTATATTTTTACTTTTTCATTTTCATGAAAATAAAACTTTAATCAATTATCTGTTATTCAATATCTTGCTGTCTCTACTTATCAATCTTTTTGTAGTTCATTACCAGAGAAAGATGGTTTTTTAGAAGCACAATCATTTGCTTAAAAAGTGGCAGTTATATTTATCCTGCAGTTTTTTTAGCAGGCTTTTATGTATTTTGTTCTAATGCATTTGACCTTTTTTTTGTACATAACATTCTCTTTCCTTTCATTCCTCCTCTTTAATTTTGTCTTTAAAGGATCTGTTTACTTTTCAGTGCAGCTTCTACCTAGTGGGAGAAGATGGCCTCGTTACTTTAATTAGCAGAGGTCTAGAATCTATATGGTGGTATCTACATCTGTTGTAGCACTGAGCTCATTTACTTGCCTTGCAAGGCCTTGTATCCAAAGATTACTTTTGGTTGGACCTCTTTCATCTCTTAGTTCTGAGACTGATTCTGACATCAGTATTAAAACTGAGTTACAAAAGATTTAAATAAAAAAGGAAAAGCCTCGTGGTATTTTTCAATATATTTGCAACTTTATAAGTCCTGGGGACCTGGGAGGTGTTGGCTTTTTGGTTTTAAATCAGCCACATTTTTTTTCCTCCCTCTTAATCGTTGTGATCATTGAAGTATCAGTATTATCAACTCTGGTTTTGTAGAACCTGCCATACATTCCTCTGCCATACAGAGCAAACAGTGACTGTGTCGAAGTGCAGAGCCTTCTTGCCTTACTCTTACAGTTCAGCCTGATCCAAATCCACTGGAGGTCGAGGGAATCTTTTCATTCATTTCAGCAGATTTTGAAGACAGAGATCTTTGAAACAGGCAGGAGAGGCAGGAGGGCGGAGGGGTGAGGAACATAGTCAACTTTCATACATCAAGGATCTTAATGTATGATAGACATCAGCTGAAGACTCACAAGTCCTTTGCCTTATACTTGTTTGGGAGAAGAACAGTGGGAGCTGACAAGTCCTTTAAGGAAATCCCTTTGCAAGCTGCAAACCCTGTTATCCCTATTTTGCCAAAACTCCGCTGAAGGTCAGGGGACTGGGGTGTGAAGGCATTTAGAGCAGAGCTAAAACTTTTAGTTTTCCATAGCTGGCAGTTGTTCTCATTCTTCTAGTCAATGCAGCCTTCTTCCAAAATGCTCCAAAAAAGGGGGCCCAGGTTCAGCTGTTAGAATATATCTCTTTACAGGTGGTACCCAAACAAGCAGCTCCCTTCACTGCTGAACTCTGTATCCCGCTTTGTTGCAGTAAGCTGTCCCTGTTGTCCCCCTGCCTGCGCAGGCCCTTTCTTCACCTGAGAAGCTAGGCTCAGCTTGCGTTACACTCTGTGAGAGGTATCATCCAGACTGGCTTATTTAAAGTCTTCACACACAGTAGCACACAAAATCATAGATGAGAAGGAGCCATGTTACAGTGTAACGCTGAATATAGACAGGACATGAAGTTGCCTGTGCAAAAGTACGTGTAGTTATTACTTCCTGCACAGAAGTTATGTGAGCATTGGTTTTATTATATAGAATTAGAGTAATCGACTTTTGTAGAAAGACATAGTGAGTGCTCAAAGAGGGGCAGAGGAATATATAGTGCATAACTGTTCCTGCTCCTGTGTTCTGAAAAGCAGAATTGTTCTAGCAAAAATTTCCTAGCAAAATTTTTCTAGCCGGCACCTTGGCTGTGCAGGCAGCAGGGCAGGTCGGCAGCCYGCGAGGGCTCCCGGAGAGGCTCTTGGCGTCCGTGCTGGCCAGCCAGCGCGACTCTGGATGGACCTCTTAACCCTTCTGCACTTCGCGTGCCTTCTCCACGCCCTTGGTGTGATTCTTGCACGGTTTTGGAATCTTCCAACTTTATTTTCATCTGTAGGCCCTCAGGTATTTGTTATTTTACCTCCTTTTCCCCGATGAATATATCTGCCAAATTGATAATTTGACTTGTATGGCAAGAAAGTTGGAGAAATAGCCCTTCTCCTAAATACCTATTCTCATTTCCTGCTCATCTAGTAAAATTCTCAGCCTCATCTCCTTTTCTTAGTCTTCTTTACTTTTGGCTGTGTTATTATTTGTTTACTGTTGGACCGTTATTTCACTGAACAGTGTATTTATAGATGAGGCCAAGAATTCCCAGCTTTGGTGGTGGGGGGGGATATGCTCTCCGATCCCAAGAGCAAAATGGCACCTCTGAGCACTGTTAACAGTTTGTTTTTATATGCCAGCAGAAAAGCCTTGCTAAACTGGCCTAGGATCAGAGATCCACATAAATTAATTTACACCCCTCTCTGCCGCATTGAATGGATGCGGGACTGAGCTGTGATCCCCTTCCGTATATTAGGGATAATATCAGCAGCTTCCTGAACTCCAGCTGCTGCGGACAAAAGACAGCAGAGTTGCAGCGATTCCTGGAGGGAGGAACTTTAAGATGGAGGAATTTTAAAGAATGCGAAGGACAACCTCTTAAAAAATTGTAGGTGGAGCAATTCCAGGTCATCCAAACCCTTTGTAAGCTCAAGATTTATTTTCCAACTTTGAAACAGTTGCCGTCGTGGCGTTTCTCTCTTGTGCTTTTTAACACATCTCCTGTGACCTTTGCATGATTGCATAAATTGGCCCGAGTGCGCCGGAGCAGTTATTAGGAACCCCTTTCTTGTGTCGTTTCCTGAATTCCCGCATTGTGGCGTGATGTGGGTATGGAAACTGCTTGCTTCCTTCGCTGGCAGCCGTTCAGGCAGGCAGCGTACGCCGGGGCTCCTGCGGCCGCGCTGGGCGGGAGCGGGTGCAGGGAGGATGCAGGGGGAGAGTATTTCAAGGAAGAGAATTTGGGTTTCGTGCATCTCTCTGTTCTTTTCCAGCTCAGATAAAGCTGTTATCTCCAATTGTGTGGGTTAAACATGAGCAGTGCTCGTCTTTTGTAGAATAAACAGAGGCAGATGACTTGAGGTTAATATGCCTCGGGCAAGGCTAGCTGCTTTTTCAGTGTGTGAATTACGCAATATTTTTACTTTCCTGATGACTCTACCTTCTCTGCTTACTCCCCACTCTTTCAGCATGTGGGAGGGAGACAGGATGCGTGACTGAAGCATAGTTTGTAACTCTTGCATTCACTGTAGCTATATATTTCCCTTACTACTCCACCTCGCAGCACCTAGCAAGTATGTGCTTCATTAGCTTGTTCTTTTCTTTTGCATTTGCAAACTGTAAGGTTATGGGATGTTAATGAATTGTTTACATGTGCTTCTACATTTGTTCCAATGAATGAATATCAATTACAGGAAAAAATTACGTTTATATATGGTACATTTGTGATTTCTGAAATTTGACTTCCTGAAATTTTTTCCAGATTTTCCTTTTAAATGTTGAGTCGTGAAATGTTGGAAAGGAGTCACTTGCTCCGAGCAATTAAAAGGTGAAAGACAGAGTCGTGTTATCGGTTCTCACACAAATAGCCCTAACGATCACAGGTCAGCAGGCCAGATTTCACAGTGCACGGATTTGCCGTGTGGTCAGTTTTGGGGTGCTTAGTACTTTTGGAAATTAATGTTAAGGCCAAATGTTACCAAATAGGAATTACTTAGTAGAGGTATTTTTTGCATGGTCAGGCCTTAATATACCAAGTCAGGTGTGGATACACTGTGACTTCTCTCTTATTTTGTGTTTTACTCTCTTTCTTGAAATTGCAAGTTAGTGAAAAGGAGGCAGGAAACAAAAGTTGTCGCTCCGGTAATCTTCCTCCAGCCTTCGGTAATCTTCCTCCAGCCTTCGCAGACAGCAGAAGGAGCTCACAGAGGGGCGGCTTAGAGCACATTGTATGCAAAAGCCAGAGGAGGAGGTGAACTGGGAGAAAGGCAAGGTAACACTGTTTGTACACAAACACTTCCCTATTGAAGGACCACGTTGTTATCTCGGGCCRTGTTTAGACTGGGGATTTGCCTTGATTACAGGCATCAAAGTTGCTCACCCCATTCCAAAACTAGGGCACCGATAGAGCAGCTTTGCCCGTCTAAAACAGAGCTTTGTACCACTGCAACTGCAGGGATGACTGCATCGCTGCCATCGGCGAGGGCCGAAGGAAATTAGTAATTTTCCAAAACGGGGAGACTGGACTAAGCTTTTTTTTTTTTTTTTTTTTTTTTTTTTTTTTTTTTTTTTTTTTTTTTTAAAGTTGCAGCTCTGTGGTGGCTGCGTGATCGCAGGTGCTAAAGCCTGCAGGAAGAACCACCGCCGCCTGCGTTCCCACCTCTGCCGTGTGATGAAGCACCGCAAAGCGGCGGGTGCGCTTGGCGAGCGGGCGGCTGCGCCGGSGCCGGCGGCAGGGTGCGCGGGCGGCCGGGAGCCCCCTCGGCAGCCTCTGCGCGCGGTCCCTCCTCCCCGGCCTCGGCCCGCTCTCGGTGACTGCCGGCATTTGGCCAGCAAAAACGTGGCGAGGGGCTGCGGGGGGGC
>NW_020450971.1:2460881-2539618 GCF_003343035.1 Apteryx rowi
AGGTAACCGCGGAGCAGAGGCGCGGAGCGGCCGCGGTGCTGCGGGCGGCCGTAGCGCGCCGGGGCAGCGGCAGCGGCAGCCTCGCTCGGCCGCTTCCACCGCGACGCGCTTCCCCTTCTTCTCGTTTCTCTTGCCAGGCTTGAAGTACCGCCGCCTGCCCTGCCCTGCCCTGCGCGGCCCGCGGCGGGTCCTGCGTGCAGCGCTGCGGGTCCGTCCGTCCGTCCGTCCGTCTCGATTGCTTGCCTGAAAACGTATTTAATTTGAATAAAAAAACCCTCAAGCCACAAGTGCGGTTCATATCACGCTCGCCTTTCTGCGGAGTACGGTTTATTCCTGCAGTTTAAAAAGTTTACACCCCCCCCACCCAGTTTTATTGACACTGAGGATGAAGAAGGATTTGCAAGTGAAAGCGCCTTGAAACGCAGCAGCTTTTGGAGCGAGCTCTGGTGCTCCTTGTTGAGCCCCGGATTCCAGCCTTTGCCCTGCTGAATCCGCTGCTCTGCCCTTTACACCCCGCGGTAAAACCCAGCCGCCGCCAACAAACCCGAGGAGAAAAATACCTTTGGCAGCAGCGAACCTCTGTGGACTGACCCCACGAGCTGCGAGTGTCCCGTGTCTGAAAAGAAGAAAACCCTTTTGTCTGCAGTAAGGCAGTAGGTAAGAGACGAGCTCAGGGCACAGGGGACTCTGTGTTCCTTCCCGCAGCCTAAACCTCAGGTTCGGCTTACTCGCTATACGCTTTTGCCCGTCATTCCCCCCTCCTGTAAAGATTGCTCTTCATCTTGCAAAACTGTCACCAAAAATACACTTGTCCACCCATTTCACTGCTGATGGTAAATATCGGTCAAAATTAATGATGTGCGTATGTGTAAGTGGATAAAGTAAAACTTGGTGAAGCTAACTTAAGTGGGATTGTGTGAGGCTCTATTGGAAAGAAGTCTTGCTTCTTGCGGTGCTCTTCTGAGACAGTAATCCCAGTCACTGCACTCGTAATCCACGTGTCAAGGCTGGTTTTGCTCGTCATGCTTTACAGGGAAGCATGTATGTGCTTTTACATACACGTGTGTGCAACCTTGGCTTCTATCAGTTGCAATTTCTTGTTTTGCACTGAAATTTTGTTTTAAATTAAAGTGCTTTACTCTGTGTCACAAGGCATAAAAATGTTGATCCTGTAATTAAAGGTGTGTACATGTTTTAACAGATTCCTGAACATGGCTAGTAACATGCTTGGCACTGTACAGAATGAAGAGATATATATATATATATTTTTGTAAGACTGAAAAAGCAGCATGGACATGTGCACATAATAACTGGATGAGGGCCCAGTCTCTGTGCAGGGATGTATTTTGTAGCATACCTCTTTCTCTAGGGCAGAAGTATTGAATGTGTGTTCGTTTACAAGTGCTAATGCTGCTGTGTATTTCTAATTTTTCTTCTCCCTCAGCCTGGCGTCCCTATCCGCTTCCCCTAGGGCAGAGTTCCATCACTACCAGTCTTTTGTGCAAGTGAAGGATCTATGGAATTGTATATGTAGCTTGTGCTATTCCTCCTATGCAGGGAGGATTATATTGTTCCGTGTGGAAACATACGGCATCCCCCATTGGGAGGATCTAGCTGTTTATCTAGTGAAACCAGCCTGGATATCATGCTCTTCCCCACTGCGTGGGTTTTTCCTGTAGATGATACACGAAATGCTAAATATTGGTCTGTTGTGGTCTCTGTTCCCCTCTCTTTTTTTTTTTTCCCTCCCCCTTCCTCTTCCCTGGAGGATTTTCTGTGGGAAGATTAAGTGGAAAAAGGTGTCCTGTTGCTCTCTTGTAGGGTGGGCAGCAAGTCAGCGTGTTCTGAGCTGGTGGACCCTTGGAGAACTGAGGACAGCCCAGGCTCTGCTGCGCTTCCCCGCTGGCTGTTACACCTCCTCGGGGGAGTGGGTGTGTGCCTGGGATCCAGCGCTAGGCTCAAGGGAGAGGACAGGGCACAGGTTTTGGTTGCTCTCACTTTTTCTGCTACCCTTGACTTTGTCTGCGGACCAAGTCTCTCTACCAAGGCAGGGGCAAGCAGATGAGAATCGTCTTCTGGAGCTTGTGCTGCACCTTTACGCTGCTGCTGCATGAGTGATGGGCAGCAGCATATCGTTTGTTCAGGACCGATACAGAGATATGAATCCTAGAACCAAGACCATGACCCTATTAACTCCTTGGGTCAGATTTTCACCAGTGTTACCTCACTGACTGATCCCGCTAGGCAGAGGGTCATGAGCTGACCCTGGAAAACTTCATCCCATGATAGAAGCTGTGGTTGCAGTTTCATCTGGGGCACTTGGTTTCCCTCTCTTTTTCTCCAGGACACTTAATTGTAGCGTAACCCCTGTCCTTAAAACATTTCTGGGACCTCCAAGCACAACACACAGTGGTTCTTTTCTGCTCTTGTGCTTTCCTGAGGAGAGAGTAGGGATTTCCAGGAGGAGGGAAATGGGAACATGGTCTTCCTCCAAGCTCACTGTCCTTCTGCCTCTGGAGAAGTTTTGCAGGCAGTGCTGCCTGGCCTGGGGAGGAGGTTGGAGGCGGAAAAGAAGCTGGGCAGTTCAAAGTGGGCAGAACAGGCCATAATATAGTGGGACACGGGACTGCAGATTCCTCAGTGATGCTGCTGCCTAATAATTTTGGCATGATATATATTTCGAATTGTCGTGCCTAGTTAATAGACTGATACCATAGCTCATTATTTTACCTGCTAGTGGTGACAGATAACAGGAGTTTTGCACTGTAAAGATTGGAGAATCAAAGTATTGCTCTTTGCTAAAGCACGTGTAAGTGACTTTGGACTGGTGTGTGGCCCTCTTTGTAGCCTTGAATGCCACAGCTGGGCCACACGGTTTTCATATGCCTGTAATATGAATGCATAAAAATTCTCTGTAGTCTGTAATACAGCTCAAAGGGCGGCTGATTTAGGCGCGCTTGAATGTTAAGGTTAGGAGATCACATTCCAAAGGTTACTAGATGAAAGCAGTTGAAGATGGTATAGCATAAATATTTGATTCGGGTAGAAGGGATTGGTGCAAATCCTTTTGTTCCTTCTCCAAAGATGTTCTATAGGCAGAGTACTGTTGGGGGAAAAAAAAAATCATATATAACTTCTTTGTGCCAGAGGAAGTAGTGTAACATGGATTCCTACTGCTGAATTCCACTAGAATTCTTCTCATGGGATACACTATTGTCAGCAACAGCTAAGAGAACTAATGTTTTTAAATGTAAAATGACTCATAATGCATGGGCTCTTGAAATTGGGTTTAACATTGTATGCAAACATTGCCAGCTGGTGGGGATCTTTCTGGATAAATAAGAACTATATTTGTACAAGAAGGCTCGAGTGATGTATTTCAGATGCATCCTGATTAGCATAAGCTATTCACTTTGTAAAAGAATAGCAAGAATCTCAGAAGTGTAGATAATTTAATAGTCCTCTTGTTCTCTTTATCCCCTCCTCTATCAGCAGACTGCCTGATCTTTTTGTTTATTTAGAAATGAGGTTGCATTTCTTTACTGCCACATTTTCCTAACCATGACAGTGAAATTGAGAATTTGCAACCCCTGAGTTCTCGAAACATAAACCTTTCTCCCTCTTCTACCCCTTCCTTTTATCTCCAGCTGAGACTAATGTGTTTTTCTTGATGGAATAAATCCCTGCACCTCTTCCTCTGTGCAGCACCCAACACAAGACTGGCTTGCTCCATGGCTAGGGCTCACTGTCACTATAACGAATGAATAGTTGAAGTAACGTTTCAGCTTGTTAAAGACTTTCTGTTCTTAACACAGACGAAAAGTTTAGGGGTTTAGGATGTTGGCATATTAATGTATGTACAGCGATAAGTCTAATTCCACAATTATCATTGGTCTAAATGTATGTTAATGTGAAAATGCTGTTAGCTGTGAATCCATCTGTTTGCAGTTCTTAGTTCATTCATACTGACAGCTTTTAAAGAGAGCTGCGGAACGGTAACCCAAYGGAAAGACAAAGCGCAATGTAAGAAAGGTCCTGCATGTTAAGATTTTGCGTTAAACTGAAACCTGGCTCTGAACACCTGTAAGCTATGAGATTTCGTATTCAGGCCGGAATATGGTGCGTGTTAGGCTCTGTTCTGAATTACAGAAGAAAACTATGACCGTGTTCTTGGCAAAAGGTTCTTGGATTATTAGATGTTCCCACTTTGGGGTGAAGCGTAAATGCTTTTAGCATAAAGTAAGGTGCCTGTTTTCCCCCATCTACCTCTTCTTGCACATTCCCATGTGTCAAGGTATTTTCAGACAGCCGCTCTTTGAGGAAGCCTTCTGAAAGTTTTTCTGACTGGAACAGCCTTACGGATTCTTTTGCCTGGCTGTTGTGGACGCTATAGTGGGAGTGGAATGTCCTTGGTTGCCAATGTTTGCTGCTAGGTATCCCCCTTCCATGGAGACCAAATGTTTATAATAGTGCGAGAACGGCCATTCCTGGTGCGGGGCAATGAGGTTGAAGGTTCTCCTTCTCCTATTCTAGCCGCTGAAATACCAGGGAGGACTTGGAGCTCTTGGGTCTTCATAGAAGTGTGCCAAAGCGCCTAGTGCCAGGGTTATAAAGTTTCAGGAAGCACTAGAGGATTTGTCAAAATGATTTAGTCCGTTGTGTTGAATCTGGGCCGCAACCAATTTCTGTAAGCTCGTTTTCTGCCTTCAGGAATTCTTTACTTGTCTTCCTTTATCTAACGTGTAGTTGCTTTCTAGATTAGACTTTCAGCTATCTCTTGTGCCTGATCTTCTCTCTATATGTGCCCCATATATGGCATCATCATTTTGTAGGCTTTAAATCATTGTCTTTATGAAAGCGCAGGCACATAGCTGCCCTGTGAGTCCAGACTGGCTGTGTGAACTACTCGCTTGTTAAACCCTATTAGACAGGAGAGAGTGTATTCCCAAATAGCTTGGGAATGCCGTGCTGGCCACGGGACGAATTGCATACTGCAGGCTCCACGCTATGGCCCCAGCTTCAGCTTTTGCAAAAATATTTAGTTCATGCTTTGCACAGATCTGACACTGAAATTGTATCCATGTGAAAATGTTGTACTCTATAGTCGAAGAACTCTGAAGTCAGCAAATACCCACATTTTGCATGTTACTTGGCTTTCCAAAGTAGTCTTGGAACTTTATTATTCCCCAAAGTTGTTGAGGTTGTTTTTTGCTTGAAGAATTATATAAAGGGGGTCCTAGGAGCAAATCATTTTTAAATATGTGAGGTAATATTTGACTGTCTTGCCTGTAATGTTTGTCTGTCTTGCCTGTTATGCCTGTAAGTGAAAGCAGTTTTTCAGGGCTGATGTCATTTGTGTTTACCTAGGTGCTTGGACATAATTTTCTAGAGTAATAACATATCTAAAACTTATCTGTGTAAATGAGATGGCCATTCAGGGCAGACAGTTGATTTAAGTAGAATATTGGTGAATGAGGAATGAATAAGTGAATGAATGGGAATGAAAATAAAAAGTCCAGAACACAACAGAAAACCAAGAATAAAATAAAGAAGCTTGTGGAAATCGAGTTCTCAAAGCCTGTTTGAAAACCACATTTTAGTAGAGTAGTGGTTATGCGAGGTGCTTAGCTTAAGTGAAAGAAGAACGTGTTGGAGTCTCATGCAGTGCCTGGGGATCATGGGTTGTGTTCGTCAGTCATAACAGTTGTCTGATGTGTTGTATTTGGTTGTGAGCCGCTCCTGTATTGCTAGCTTAGTGCTGAAAAAGCAAGTGCTCTCTCCTGTTCCTAATAGCTGGATGCTCTCGGGCTTTACTGCTCTCAGTCCACACTCTTGGTTCTGCAGAAGGGGTGCAGAGGTAAATACTGCCTTTCATCCCTGCTGCCTTTTTACCTTCTCATCCCCTCTCAGAATGACTTCAGTCTGGTTTGTTTGTGCTTAAAGGTAAGCTTAAAATAACCTTTTCACCTTTTCACCCTTCTTTTTACCTCCCCCCTGCCTTTTTTTTTTTTTAAAAAAAACTTAAGTATTTGAAAATCTTTGGGAGGTTGGAGAATTGTTTGACAGTTTTCCTTGAAAACTACTTTTGAGTATTGGGTTCATCAGCAGTGGTTAGAATATGGACCCAAGACTTTGCTTAAACTAAAAAAAAAAAAAAAAAAAAAAAGCTCATTGATTTAATAAAAGCTTTTTGAAGGTTTTGCTATTACTTGTATTACTATAGCACTTAACTAATTGTAGGCTAAGATATTGTTGAGGATTTGTCTTATGTGAATGCGTATGAATTAAGCTGATTTGAGTTTTTGTTTAATTAATTAATTAATTTGCATTTTCAGACCTTGCCTTTGTAAGAGTTGTATCACAATAGTGTTGCTGATTTGTTTTAAAAATGCTTTGTGAGTCTACATAACTTGTTTTTTAAATGAATTACTCTCTTAGGATTATTTACTGCAACCCTCAAGGAAAGTAAATTCACTTTTCAATGAGTTGGTTCACTTTATTAGGCTTTGGCAGACTTTTTTTTTCTTTCCTCCCCCTGCTGTTCTAATCCAGCTGGTTGCATGTCCGACTGAAGCAAGTTGTGTCGCCTGGTACTGATGCTAGCTTGTCGTGTTGTGGGGCTTGGGGACAGCGGGGTGGGGGAAACGTTTCCCTCGTTTGCCAGTTGTGTGTTTGAAAAAGAAACAAAACTAAAACCTCTTCCATATCTGTAGAGGCCCAGAACATAAAAATGATGCAAGATAGCCTGCAGAGGTGCGCAAAGAATTAGCAATCTGTAGTTTACCTGAAATCATCACAACTGACTGCTGGTATTTGCTGTGTGTAATCTGTATTAGTAAAAACAATTTGGAAACACTTTTACTGCAGCATGATAAAGGTTGAAGAGCAATTCGATAAAGGACTGAGAGCAGTTACGTTGTCTATCCACTGTGCCCTTGGGTGAGATCGGCCATTGGGAAGGGAACCGTCGAGCAGGCAGAAAGGAACGTTCCACAGGTACATGGAAAAACTCAACTGTTGTTGGGCTGGAACCAGGCATGGTGCACTCGGATCTTGTGTAAAAAAGAAAGCAAAATATCATAGCACCCACGATACCCTGGTGTGGGGGAAGAGTGGAGTTATCACCTGGAGAAAGACCAGTGAATTTCTGATCTGAGGAAGCAGGAATGATGCTCCAACTGCTCCAATGGCATTTTGAAGGGATGTTCTCTTGGAGCACTCTCAAAGACTGAAATGGAGAGCCGGGCCCAAGGCTTCACTAGTCGGAGGCAAAGGGCTCCGAGGGAGCACCGTGCAGGACGCGCGACAGCAGCATTTCCACTTTGCGCGGGCGCAGCAGTCGTGGGCTTTCCCTGCTCCTCGGCAGCAGAGAGCTCAAGTCTGTTTCCTGCCGCCAGCCGCAAGCGCTGCTGGGGCTGGCCGCATCCCTGAGAGACAACTGGGACAAGATAGATTGTTTTGGACTTGTGCTCCAGCAGCACTGTGTTTGCTGTGGTTTCTGTGCGTTCAGTAAAGTACCTTTCAGCGCATCTTGACTCTTAACTGGCGTAACATCCTGGTGTGTTACTGGTCCCTAACACGGCACGGTCAATGCACATGTGTAGGTTTTCTTTGTTGGGGGAACATTATACAGCCCTAACTTGCTTCTGCAACTGCTAGGGATACTTGCAGAAGTATCTTCTCCAGCTGTTCAAAATAGCCAGAAAGTTTCCCTGCCTTCTGCTCGCACAAGTTCTAGAATATCTCCATCCTTGATCAAAGCTGTTTAGGTAGAATTTGCGCTTAAAATATTTGCTGCTCCAGCCTTTACAGCAAATCCTTCTAGTAGTGATGAAGTTTCTATTAGCGAGGAAGTAGTTTTGCTGGTATGGTTTACACAAGGTTTCCTAAATATACCAAAAAACAATTATTTCCCAGCGTAGCTGCATCTGCTTTAGAGTGGTTGCTGGAATAGTTGCATTGCAAGAAATCCATTCCCTGAGTGGCATAACTGTGGCAACAAAAGCATACGTGTAGGCCGGGACTTGGCCAGTCAGCTCTTTGCTAAAAAGAACATAGCAATATCTTCCTCCCAGTGTGGTGGTGAGGCTTAATTGATCATCTTGCAAGTAATTAAAGGTTTTTACAAAGTGCACATGAAAATCCCAGGTGGTTATGATAAAAGAACAACACCAAAACCGCTTTTATAATGTCCTTGCTTTCTAAAAGTTAGGTGATCTAGATCTTGTTGAGCTTTACTTAAAAAAGGCAGATTCATTTTTCAGCCCATGCTGTTTATACCACAAGGTGGGCTTGCTTCGTAATCCTGGATTCCCCCTGTGCTGCATTAGAGTCTCTTCACTTCCCTGAGCCGCCGTAGCTCAGGATGAGTACTGCCAGCGCTGTTAGGATGACTGACAACTGATAAGCTAACTGTATTTTAACTATGCCTTCAAAACAAAAAACAAGCCCAGAAAGCAACCCTTTGAGAAAAGGAGGGCCCAAGCCTGCTTGCTTTCCTTACTCTGTGACTAGTCCCATTAAATTCTGTAAAACTACTTTGTGAAGTAAGAAGAGCTTCTCTATATGAGAAAGGGCTTAAAATAGTTTAAACTGTGGTAATGCCAAAAAGCCAGAAAATTCCATGCTGAAGTTAGGCCATAGTGGTCGTTTTCTTCTCTCCACCCTTCTCCACCTGCAGTTTTATTTGTATGGAAGTATGATACGAATTTTCAGGATGTCACAACTGGTATAGGAGGAAAAACTACATTAAAGTAACATAAAAGTGAACTGTCTGTTTAGGGAGTGTATTTCTGTTGTTTTGGGGATTTAAACTTTTAGCTTCGAATTTTGACTTTATTTTTAATGTAGATGCTGATTCTAATCTTTTTTTAATCTCTCCAGCAATTAAAACAGCCTGATCTTATCAGTAGGGACAAATGATGCACTGTCAACGTTTTGCTCGCTTCTGATAATGCACATGAAACTGGTTTGCGTGTTTGAAGATTACATTTTCCCCTCACATGGTTTTCATTACCCGAGCGCCCCGAGGAGAGGCCTGGACTAAATCAGCGAAGGAATGGCGAAACCGCGCCATGCAACGAAAGCGGTGCCGAGGCATACTTGGGATAGTTGTGGGACAGGGGCTGCTGACGACAGAGGCAGGGCGCTGCCCGAGCGCTAGCAGCCGCAAGTAGCCAACGTCCTTAAACAAAGCTTGATGCTGAATTAAAACTGCAGCTTGGGTTTACAGCAATTCCCAAATTCTACGAGGATAGTTTCCGGAAACCTGTGGAGTTTGAAATGGAGGAATCTTGCTTGGTGCGCACTGGGAGCCAGTGCTCCGAAATGAGACCTGGTGTGCCTAAACCCCTGTAAGCTTGGTCTGGTTTTATCAAGCAGGCATCTAAAAGGTGAGATCTCGGCCTTTATAAAGTTAGTAGCAGAGCTCCTGTCGTCTGTATTGGGATTGGGGTTTCATTAAATACGCGGAAACTGCTGTGCGTGCCACTAAAGGGTCGTGCCTGTGCGGTTGTGTGACTGTGCTGGTAGGGCTGCATAACGGTTCAGCTAGGCGAACGTTGTGATGTACATTCCCGACAGAAACAGCTGGATGAGCGTACCTCGGCTGGTTTGGCTGTTAGACCAGTATATCCAGAATAAATCCCCGTGCCCCTCTGAGCAATGCTTAGAAGTTCCAGTTGCAAAATCTTATAGAGAAGGTTGAAATCCTGTAACGCCTACCAAGATGCTAACACCCATGAAGCATTCCTATTTATACCGGGTTCTTTAAGTGTTTTCCTGCTTGGTCTCCTTTTTTTTTTTTTAATGTAAATCCCAAATTATGTTAAGATTACAGGTGCCTCCCTGTGGAGAAATTGATACTTTGTAGTGATGGAGCGGTAACTTAAAGGTCAAGTAAGGTCTTCTGAGTTTCTTCTCGGAGATGTTAGCCAGAGGACATTGATGTCCAGGCCTGCCAAGCTTTCCTGTGCTGTCCGGCGACCTGGTGCCAGCCCCGCGAACGTTTGAGGGGGCTGCTTGGCGGGTCTCACCGAGGCGGTGCGGGTCTCGCCGGAGCTGGGCTCGGTTTGGCTCGGGGAGTCCTCAGAGCTGCGCTCAATCTACGGCTGTTGTGGGGGCCTCTCGCTATGTAATCGCCTGGTGAGCTAATCTAATGAGCATGTGTATTATTTGCACCCCTCCGGGTGACATTGTTCTTGGTTTTAGTTAAAAGAAGGAAGTTTTTCTTGTTTGCCCAGTGACTCTGTCGCTGTGGTATGAAGATGAGTAATGCTGGCGCTGCTCCATGCACCTGCTGGGTGCCACCCTCCGCGCTCACCTGAGCCACAGTCAGCAGGTCCAGGCGGGCCGGGCCGGGCCGGGCTGGGGTGCCTGGATGGCAGCTGGGAAGCGTGTACGGCTGGAGCCTGAAAGCTGCTTCTGGTTGGGAGCAGGTACTAAAACGGTATCGGAGCTCCGGGATTCGTTGTGTGCCGCCTTGGGGGTTTGGGTGTTGGCGCCAGAGCTTGGGAGCCTTTCTTCGCAAGGACTGTCCCTGCGTGGGGTCTCTCCCCTGCTCCTCCTTGGGTAGGACTGACATGGAATTAAGAGCATTTGGTGATGGCTTGCAGTGTTCATGAAATAATTTTTGGACGCTACCCTCGCGACAGTGCTTCTAGCCACTTCAAAGAGAGCATGCGTGCAGAGTAACCCTGTTTGCAGTGGTCTTGCAGGCACTTGAGCGAGGAAGCGTTTGCAGGATCAGGCGACCAGCCTGCTGTTTTTTGTGTAGGCCACGTAGCAAAGGTGTATTTCTGTGCAACGGTGTGAGACTCAGCACGTGAGCCAGCCTGACGTTGCCCGTGGACTTCATATCCGGTCTTTCTGCGTTATCTCTGTTTTGTATTCCCTCCCTATATTGCAGCGTGCAGGTATTTCTGAAGATAACCGTGTACCTAAAAAGCAACCTAAGACCTTCATCTAACTGACGAGCATCCCATCACCCGTAGCCAACAAGCACAAGTAGCAGTATATACACATCTTTTAAGAAAAACATGGAATTACTTGGCAAAACCTTCAGGCCACTTGGAAACCCACTGTCTGAAGAAGCTAAATTTACTGAGTGCTCAAGTTTGGAGTCCATCACTGTCAGTGGATTGTTTTGTATACGAATGATACAAAATTGAGTATTAAAACTGAAAGTTCTTAACTGTACTCCAGCCCTTTTGAGGCAGTGAACCTGTTCCCATCCCACCTGATGCGTAAGCTAATTAGCTTCTTGGCTAAGCAGTAATTCGGGGCAAGTGTGTACAGGCTGCCTGTGCAGGGACTCTTGCATTCCTCTTAGTTTCACAAGCTAAGGAAAGATGCTTCTCTTTGCTTGCGAGGTTGTTATTGCTCCATGCCAGTTAATTGAGCTATAGCATTATAGCCACTCATCAAACAGTGGTGAGTGGCTCACTTGTCTAAGCTTGTTTATTTATTTATTTTTTAATACTGAGAAATATTTGCATGCTCTACAGAAATGTGCTGCTTTGGTTCCTGACAGCCTGGCAGTATTATCATTTTAAATTCTTCATTAATCTCCATTCCTCACAGGGGACTGGCAAGGTTCCTGTGCATGACTGTGTGATGTTTAAGACAGAGGCCTCTGTTACTGGTTTCCTACACAATGCCCTGCAAGCATGGGCCTTTTCTTCCTTAAGTAGTACCTATAAATTCCCCTTTTATGCCCATTCTTGATGCAACACTATTTGCAATTCCTGCATTAGTTCTTCTGTCAGTTCTAGACTCAGAGTTTTGGCTCAAGAACATACAAATATAAACTGATTGTGAATAAATTTAGAGTAGAAATTAAGATAAAGTACTAAACTGATAGAGCTACGATGCTCAGCAACAAACCTCCAGAACTATGAGCATTGTTTCAGCCTGAGAAATTTACCCCACAGTGGTTCCTTGAAACAGAATTGCTCTAGAACCGAATTTTCCACTTAAAAGGCAAGGTGTTTCTAGACTTTGCCATTAGGAGCAAAGCCCCAGCCATGCATAAGCCAGTATAGTTTTGCAGAGATTTTGGAAGTCTGAAATAAACCTAGTGTAGCTAACTCTATTCAACCCTATGCATCGTAACAGATTTAGGCTAACCCCCAAAAGACGTCTGTTTAAAGTGTCCACAGAACCTATTCCAATTTTAGCATAAGCGATCAGATAGTATGATTATGCTCAAAGCCACAAACCGTGTGTGTGTGTGTAACCCTCTGGCAAAACCTTCTGGCTCTATCACAACAACTTTTTCAGTGCACCTCACTAATTTCAATACAAGAATCTTTGGCACACTGAAAACTGAAATTGCTGGGAGAGCCTAGCACAAGGAGAATTTGATGTCCAAATAAATAACACATGGGCTTCAGTACCGATTGTACTCTTCATTTTTATGTTTCGTTACAGAAAAAAGTTCAGCTCACTGGTTCTGCCATAGAGTTTCCAGCTTACTCGGAAAGCAGATTCCAGGAATCCTGCCACCCAAGTTAGTTGCACAAGATTCTCTTTGTTAATTACAAATAGTAGGATAGAACTGGGGGAAAAAAAAAAGTCTTAATGCTAATAGTTGGTATGTAAAGAAAATCAGCTAATTGGCCAGAATACAGTCATAGCGTATCTCAGTCCACCTTTTGTTCTGGATTTCCAGGCTGATTCCTAGTCTGCATCCACACTAAAATTAGTAGTAGTGAATCGCAAATGCTTTCAGTGTGAACTGTGGCCTTCCTTCATTGGATCGGTAGAATAAGCTTGTATTGCTGTGATATAAAACTGTGTGTGTGAAATGGTTGCCTACAGAATTACTTCCTTGAACGTTTGAAGGAGTTAAACATGCACAGATTGAATTTGTCTGTTGAGAAAATCTGTAATGCAGAGAAGGAGAATCTCAAGCTGGGTTGTATCTTTTTATTAAAAAAATAAACACCTCCCCCCTCCCCTTACATTTTTCCAGTTGAGACAAAAGAAATCTTTGGGTGGAAAGGCAGCATCACATTGCATAATAAAAGCCTTTTTATGCTCTAATAAAAAGAGTTGCTTAGGGCAACTTTTTTTTTTTTTTTTTTTTTTAAGTCAGTGATGTTATTGGTATGGGGGGGGACAAGGAATCTTTAACTTTTCTTGTGCAATACTGGGAAAAGAGGCTAGAAATTGCTTTAGTTATCTGCTATCTTAATGCTTGGTTTAAAGGTTCTTTGCTGCATATTTGCTGGCAGCTGTTTTCAATATATCCCTCTTGAGCTAAGTCACCAGTTAAGAATTTGACATTAGATGTTTTTTTTCAACCACCATCTTGAAGTACCCTACTGCACAACACAGCCTTGTTCCCTAGTTAGATATTGTTCATGTGCCTTGGAATTGCTGTTGACACCTCAAGTATTTAACTTGCAGATCTCAGATAATTTTTGTAGGGTGTGGATGTGTGCCATAATAAGACCGAGACAGAAGTATCCACGTCTGCATTCCTTCACAACATCTGTTTGTTTTATTTTTTGCAACATTCCAGGGAATTAAGTTAAATTATACATCTCAGTGAATACTTTTAATTTCACTAGTTTATTTTGTTATAGTTGCCTACTCTTAAAATACAAGCATGCTGTGTGTAAGAGTATGTTCCATTTCTTTTGCATCATCTGCCTTTCTCTTTAGGACACCTTTGGTAGTAGATTTAACTCCTTCTTGGATAACACACCTAAACACACGTTTTTCCTGTATTTGCTGGATTCTTCACTCAATAGTTAAAGTTTTTCTAGTGCTTTCTGTCCTAAAAGGGGAAAAATAACATAATTAAAGAATGCTTTGGGAATTAGAGCTGGGCTCTGCAATATATTTCTGGCATATACTTTGGCAATGTCCTTCACTTCTCTCACTTTCCCAATCTGTAAAATAAAGCTAATACCCTTATACTGAACATTCTCAGAGTCATTTTTGCGGCATAGTTCACTGATGTTTTTAAAGCCATAGCACCTTTCATCAAAGGATTTCTACTGAAAAAGGAGCCCTTAACACAGGGTATCATCATCTGTGCTGCAGCTTTCATTCTTAACAAAAAATAAAACAATGGAGTTAAAGAATTAGTGGGTTTAAATCACTATTTCACTTGGAGGCACAGATGGGACAGAGCATTACTTGGCAACATTTAATCTGGAGCAGAAATTGTCATGATTAAAGCAGCAGCTGGAGTACATTGTTAGGTACAGGGATTTTCTTTCATCCTAAAGGGATCAGAATTGCTTGGCTCTGGGAGAAAACAGGGAACTACAAAAGAAAAATATGAAATATTGGTCAAGGTTTATTATTCCTAGTGTCCTGTCTGCTGATTAAAATGATGTTTTCAATGCTTTCCTCAGAATTATTTTGGAGGTGAGGAGAGTATCAAGTGATCCAGCTTACTGAAGAGGAGACTGAAGCCATCTCTGAGAAGAGATCTTGGACTTGCGGGAGGAGAGCCGTGTGTCCTCCCATGTGTCAGAACTGCTCCTCCTTACTAAGGAAGTCAAAGTGAAGGAAATAGGTACGTGCCACTTCAAGTAGGATTTCAAGAGAATCTCATTCCAGGCCATTTATCAGGGCCTGAATTTCTAGATTGGTAAGGAGGCCTGGAATGAGAAGGATTTTGACTCTCTCTTTTTTAAAGCTGGAGAAAGGCTCTGTCTGCCTGACACATCAAGGCCTTGTATTATATTGACAGATCCATGCAGTAGGCTGTCTCGGCAGAGGAGACTGAGTAGTTATAGAGACGCAGAAGAAGTGAGACTCTTCATTTCTCCTGACTCCTGCAGTCTGTCCCTGGTTTGGCCAGGAAACAAGCTATTTGGGGCAAGTTACCTTTTGCTAAGGGATGACTTTATACAGAAGAAGAGTCTCAAAATAAAGTGAATACCACTGTGTATTCTGCTATTGAGGCAGAGCTGCCGCTCAGCCAACAAGTAGAGCGCGCTCTGGGATGTTATTGTGGACTATTCTGGCTCTGCTTTTAGTCATGTGTCTGAAAGGTATCATGAATTTTGGCTATTTCAATTCATGCAAGGCCAATGGGCTTAATTTTCAGTAACAACATATTCCTGACTCCACTGGGAGACTGACCATGCTGTAATCACTGTTGGATTGAATCCACAGGCTGCTGAATCTGTACTTCGGATGTGCTTGACATTAGCTCTTTACATTTCTTTCATTGGTACACCAGGCTTTTTGCTGTCACTCTGAGGTCTTTTTCTGTGCCTTAGATCAGACAACTCTTTTTCATCCTCTTGCTTTTGCATGCATTCAGATGATGATATTTAGATGTGTGAGGATTTGGTTGCCTTTGTATAGCAGGAAGTCCTCACAGAGTCTTCACTTGCACTAATATGTAGTATTTTCTTTAGCAGGGAGACAAAGTGCTGATCTGACTCTGGGTATTTAATAACTCTTAAAAATCTGCTGGTTAACCAGGTATTCATTACTTACTTTAAATGATCCAAGCTAAGAGATTCCTTTACTTCCTCTGATACGTATATTATCTTAATGGGCGTCTGCTTTTTTTAATTCTTTCTTAAACCTGACAAATTGCTGATTTCACCCTTTTATCCTTGTCTGCCTGCAAACATGGGAAATGTGTTTTGTTGTTGGTAGCCATAAGTGTAGAGCAAACAGGGCTCAGGCATTTTTACCGTCTTCCTGTGAATTATAGGTCTCCTTTCTGCCTGAAAGTAGCCTGGCTGTCTGATGTATTCAACATGTATTCTTACAGCTTACAGTTGATTAATATTCCTATAAACTTGCAAGTCACCTTTCATCACCTTTTGAGGCTTTGGCCCCTTAGCATGCAAGGCCTTCTCATGTTGAAGGGCCTTAATGACCCCTATTGTTATGGGAACCTTTGGTAACCTAACCTGCGTTTTTCCTTATTTCAAGCCATTGCTCTTAAATGTCTCCTGCTTTATCCACTCAGGCGCTAATAACCGTGTCTCCTCTCCGTAGGTCAAGGGCAGCTTTTACATTCTACCCAAAAGGCACCACAGTTTGAGATGAGGAATTCAGAAGAGCAAGCAGCTACGACAGTTTTACAGCGCCTGCTGCAGGAGCAGCTCAGATACGGAAACCCAAATGACAACCGTAACCTTCTTGCCTTACATCAACAAGCCACAGGAAATGCCCCCCCTTTCAACAGCACTGGGAGTCCAGCATCTCAGAACGAAGGGCTGAGCTCCCAGGACCACCAGCTTGTGACTCATGCTGCCCGTCAGGAGCCCCAGGGCCAGGAGATACAGGTGGACAACAGCATCATGGAGAAGCAGCTCTCCCCGCGACTTCAGAACAGCGAGGATCTCCCGACCTATGAGGAAGCCAAAGTCCAGTCACAGTATTTCAGGGGCCAGCCACATGCTAGTGTTGGGGCAGCATTTTATGTAACGGGGGTCACCAACCAAAAGATGAGGACTGAAGGGCGGCCCACAGTTCAGCGTGTGAGCCCAGGGAAGGTCCACCAGGATGAAGGACTTAAGGACCTCAAGCAAGGACATGTCCGCTCCTTGAGTGAGAGGCTGATGCAGCTGTCCTTGGCCACCAGCGGTGTCAAGGCCCATGCGCCTGTCACGAGCGCGCCGCTCTCCCCCCTCTCTCCGCTTTCTCCTCAGCAGTCAAGCGACCCTTATAAAAATTCTGGTTCCAATGAGTTCTACAAGAACTCGGTGCAGCCCCCTTCCCAGCCCAACTTGAAAGGGATGGAGCAGCGGGGTCCTCCTCCAGAGTATCCTTACAAAAATGTGTCCACCCCATCCATGAACTGTAAACCTCAGGACTCGGGACATTTCTATAGTGATCATCGCATGAGCCAGCAGGGAAGATCTGATGGGCCTATGATGAGGTATCAGCATCCCCCTGAATATGGGTCAGTCAGGTAAGCAAAACCTTAAAAAAAGACTCTGTGACATTCAGCCGGATAAGGAGAGAGAGTACAAAATTCAGTCCATTCTCCATTCCCCTCCCTCCTCAGGCAGAGATCCCATCTCTGTTATGTGAGACGGCATATTGTGTTCAGCTACGGACTGTGTCTGGAAGGACTGTAACCTGTTCCACTAGCTTACCTAGAGAGGTCTGACACCTTTTTTTTTTTTTTTTTTTTTTTAAGCCAGCTTGATAGATAGATAGATATTTTTATGGCACGGGGAAGTTTCATGCAGCTCCAGAGCCCTACAAAAGGCTTGTTAAAAAAGCCAAAGCTGTGGTGTGACTCACTGAAGAAACTTGCTGTTACTTATTGCACGACTAAGCTGTGCTTTAATTATGTCTGCCAAGACAAGATTTTTTAGGCTTAAACTGCACCTAAATGCCACTTAGGAAAGGAGAAAGTGAATGAAAGCAAGAATGGTGGTGGTGGTGGGGGAAATCACCTGAGCTTCCTTTAGAGTTTTCCAGATTTCATTTTCAGTGGCCCCCTGAAAGCGTGGGAGTGGAGCACGGAGCGTGCTTTGGGCCTCGTCCCAGCCTTGCTTGTTCAGCGTTTGCTGATTTGCCTTGCCTCGCTTGAAATCCCAGCCCGTCCTAGTTTCCACAGGAGCAGAAGCTAACTTGGGCTTGGGCCGAACACTGAAGTGCATGTGGGTGAAGGTGAGGTTTTATTCAGGCGGGCTGAAAATACGGCTCTGCTCCGTACCGTCTTATTTCTGTCTACGGCCAGGTGGGACTTCAGCACGGTGATTTTGGCCTGGCTGTGAAGCTGAAAGGGTGATAACAGAGCAGCGATGGGAGGGCGTTACTAGGAAAGTGAATGGTGCGAGGGCTCTGCGCATTTGTGTTTGCCCATTTGTGTTGCGTTTTGAGGGCAAAACCAGTGCGTTTGGGAGCGGAGCCTGAGCTTTGGGGACTTTGAATTGGCTGAGGACCTTCCCAGTCCTGTGGGGAGCTATTTTCAGAGTTTGTCCACCATTGTTTGTGATCTGAAATGACTTCAGCAGCATACAAGCCTGATGAAAAGGCCCTTTGATCTGGCTAAATAAATAATAAAGAGGCCAGGAAAAGGGGAAGTAAAGGGCTTTTGGGGGGTGGCCTAGTGATTGTAGAAGCTTGTTGAAAAGGTTTTTGAAAATTCATAGGCCTCGAATCTTTGTGCACACAGGAAAGGGAAACAAACCCTTAATGGCTATCCTGCATCAGCAATACTCATAATATTATATATAGCGTATCTGAGCCGTAGCCGGCTTGCTGTGTGAGGGAGAGGTATTTGAAAACACGCCAACAGTCAGCTCCTCTAGACAGGGTGATTTTTGTCTGTATTGGATGGATCCTGGCTGCTTAGAAAGAAAAGGGGGGGAGGAGGAGGAGGAGGAGAAAGGTTCAGCTGGCAGGATTTCCAGTAGGGGAAGCAACTGAAATTTGTCTTCAAAGCACTGGGAGTCTAATGAGGTTACTTTTTAACCTAAATAGCTGCGCGGCGAAGAGGTTTCCTTTGCAAGCAAATGCTGAGGCAGTAGAACAATTGCAAGACTAATCCATAAATTACAGCGCAGCGTAGCAAGGGCAGGGAGCGAGTCCTCAGGCCCCCTCCTTCTCCCACACACTTTAAGAGAAACTGTCATTTAGACAAGAAACCTTCTGTGTTACTAAAGGTGCAGCTGGGTAAGGGCTTGAGGATTTTAAAGGCGCACAGCTTCTGGGAGTCCATTTCCCTCGCACCGGGCAGCGCTAACGAGCGTCTTTGCAACCTCTGGAGGCCTGAAGGATTTTCAGCCGCTCCAGTTTTCCTGCAGTGGAGCTCTGTGTTTATCGGGATTAATTTGGACTGTTAACCGTGTGCATTTTTTGAACCATATGTCAAGGAAACAAAGCCCCTTCTCTCTGCTGGCGAAGGCACACCCTTTGCTGCGGGTTTTTCCCCTCATTGTTCGGTGGAATTTGAGGGTGACCTACCAGCGCGGTTAAATAAAACTTGTTGAGCAAGATAAACATTGGGGAATTCACAGCACTCGCGTGATTCACCCTCCCCAGGCTGGGAAAGGAATGGGCTGCGTGGTGAGCTCAAACCAGTCTGCAAACAGTTGGCCTCACCTGCTCTTGGGCGGTGTAACTTTGGGAACACGGATACATTCCTAAGGATGTCGGTTTAATGTAAATACTGGGCACGCCGGAGGCATCTGCGCTGTTATTTGGAGATTTTAAAGCTCAGAAGAGGGCTGGCTGTATGGGAAGCTCCAAAATCCTAGTCTCTCCCTATTACATCAAATGCACTTTTGTGTTAGTGATGGAAATAAACATTCAGGTCAGAGCCCCTGACGTGAGGAGGAGGAGGAGGAGAAGGATGCCTTGGGCCTGGTGTCCTGCATGGTCTCCGTGCCCGGCAGGACGGTTAGACGTGGGGGAGAAGGGGCTGCTTTCCACGACGTCTCAGCTCGGAGGAAGCAGTCTGCCTCTCCGATTCAAGCGCCATCCCCTGTTCAGAGCCCGAAAGACAGAGCTCTTGCTGGGGGATTAATCCCACTGGCTTCCCAGAAGCTTTCCGAGAAGGAAGCCTGCAGAATTTGTCCCGTAATTAGTAAATCGCTGCTCTGCGCCGCGTTCCCTGAGCAGCATCAAAGCAGGGGATAATCAGGTATGACGAGGAAGCAGAACAAAACCACGGCCGTTTGGTTTCGGCAGTCTAATCAAGCGGAGTCTGCCCCCTCCTGTAGTTAATGTTTCCCGGGTTGCGCGGGAGGGCTGCGGGAGAGAGGGAAGCTGTAACTGCTCGAACACGGCACAGGCAGGGGAAACCGGGAAGCTGGAAAAGTTTTTGATGAGCCAGAGACCTTGCCTGATCTCTCTATTCTTCAGCCGTCCCTGCTTTCCTTCTCTCCCAGCACATCTGCATGGCTTGAAGTTTGCAGTCCCGGCAGCGTCGGGACTCCTAATGGCTAAGTTTGCTTGCAGAACTGCCCCTACCCCATATCTCTGCCTTCATGACTTGAAAGCTTATGTGACCCTTTTAGTTGCAGAGCCATGAATCCAAGTGTGTGCTTGGCCCACGTGGTGTGTTTCTCTGGTACATGCCAGAGGGTTTAAGGGAAGCAGAGGTTCTTGTGTGGTACAGTCTTCAAGATGAAGTGGCCCTTAAAATTACATTTTCAAACTTGAACACTTGTGGGAGTTATTGCACTGATTTCCCCCCTCATTTGGGTTTAAGATCTTTTTCACACTGAGGCAAATTGAAAGATAGCGAGTAACTTTTATTTTCCATGTGTGTTGAGGGTCTTCCTGCATTTTTCTATGAAGTGGTTAGACTGGATTTAATTTTAATTGCTCCTGCAAGGTTACTTGATTACTGATTATATCACATGGAGGGAAGTTTCTATTGCCGTTCTATCAACAATTCTGTTGGCTGACCCCAGTAGTGAATGATACTTTAAAATTTTGGAGTCTTATTTAAAAACCTTGAAAAGTCCATTTTGGTTCATTTACCTTTCTAAACCTCCGAATCCAAAATTGGGGTAATGGGGAATAAGCTGTGTAATTCTCATGTTAATCTGAGAGATTTCAGAGCCAGATATTTTGAACCCACAAAATACATTTAAGTGTTTTGTCAGACAAAATTGAAAGTGGTGGTGATGCTAAAAAAAATTCTTTGAACACATGCAAAAGTTCGCATGCAAGATCTTATAAAGCTGTTAGTTGTCACTTTGAAGTTTCTAGGTAAAACAACCCATCTTTCAAAAAATATATTTCCTTGTTGAATTATCTCATTTTGCTGGGAATATAAAAGCTTTTGTGACAGTTTGGGAGTTGTGCATCAAGCCAGTTCCAGAGCTGATAATGCAACAGAACTAGTGGCTCCAAGCTCTCACGTTGTGGCTTGAACCCACAAGATTGGTATAATTTCAAGATGTGAGAGGCTGTGTATGTGAGTGCCAAAATGCTGGAAATTTTGGAAATGTATCTTGTTTAGAAACACTCAGCCTTGATTTCCTAGAGTTCTTCTTTACAATAGGTTTTAAAAAAAAATCATTTCCAGGTGTGTCAGTACAGACTGTCCCTTCAGAATTTATCTGCTGCTGTTGCTTTTCTTTGGCCACCTTTGCATTCCTGTTGGGAGTGCTCAGGCCCTGTGGAAATCACAAGGTGCTGCCTGTGCTTCCTCTGGGACGGCCGAATAACGAGGTGCTTTTAGTCAAATAGCTTCAACTGTTTAACATTGGCATCTAGATAGTCCTTATTAGCTTTATAACATTAACACACTGAGATCAGTGGAGTCAGTTAGCCTGTTCTAGTAATTGCTTCAGGTTCTTTTAGACTTTACGAGGRTATTTTGTGGGTTCAGAATTGGAAGGGTGCTTTTTTGCAGCTATGAGGCAGACTGGCAACATACCTATTTTGATCCAACCTCTTTAGGTCACCATAGATTAATTGTCACAACAAAGTTATTCCATTAACGTTTATGACATCAAAACAGAGCACTATGACGTTACGTAAAGAATAAGGTCAAGGAGCCAGGTGATTTCTGAAGATGCAAAGTTAGCACATAGCCTGGGTGAGGAAAGAAAGTGGCTGGAAACCATCTGTGATAAACTAGATGACCTTGAGCATGTCACATGGCCTTTGTGCCTCATTTTCCATTATGAGAACTAACAAATAAAAGTAATGAAATAAATGAACAATAAATAGAGCTGACCTCCCGGGAGAGGAAGAGCCAAGTTGCTGCTACTAAACTGAACATTCCTGAGGAAATTAGTTGCACATCTCTTGTCTGCATGACCCTCGAGATCCTCATGCAGCGTATGATCCTTCCTGGGGAAAAACAGCTCTTGAAATGACTCTGCTGACAAGGAACACAGTCACTGGAGTGTGAGAAAGAAATAAACAGTATCTAGAGCAGTAATTCTTTATTTTTCCCTACGTGGTTTGTTTTCCTGTTAGGGGGATGTTTCTGTCCTAGTCTCTTAGCAAGGATACTTGGCAAATGTGCCTTCTTGGCTAGAACGATGCCCAACACTGGAATAGCAAACCCTATACTGGGCTCGGTGTGTACGATCTCCTACATGCCCTGCCAGCCAGATGTGATTAATACAGCTGTTTCCTCTTTGGCTGGATATGGAGAGTTGGTGCATTCGCTCTGCACGGAACAGGAAGGATGATGCTGAGTGTTTGYACAGCAACCAAGAAGCCCACCGTGTAACCCTTTAGCTCCTAGTTCAGTTCTGTGCTTGCTGTTATTGATTGACATGTCGCTGACACTCCTGGTGTGGTGGGAGAGCTGTGCTGGGGGCTCTCTTGTGCGTCCCATACCCCAAGTGCACTTGGAGCAAACCCACAGGGTCCTTGGAGGTGGCCGTGGTGAATGCCGACAGCAGTGTGGCACCATTCAGCACCACCTACGGCCAGGTGGAACAGTACATGCTCTTCCAGCTGCAGGGTTGAACTGAAGCCCACAGGGTGGGAAATTTTATCAGGAGTGTGTCAGAACACATTGAACTGCTAGGCTGGGTTTGCCCCAGCCTCAGCTCTGTGCTCAAGAAGGGACTGGCTGTGGCTTAGAGAGGGAGAGACTTCAACTGCTAAAGTAAAGAACATGCTAAGAAGTTAAAGGTTGAGCGTCTTAAGAGAAGGAAGCAAAGCCTGCCTCCTGAGGTTGTCCAGCACAGTAAACCCACACGATGTTCTAAGAGTGGATACTTCCTTGGCTAACACAGCAGAAGTTGAGCCTGGGATCTCCAGGGATTGGGAAATGGGAGCTGGTGAAGCTCGAGTGAGTTCTGTAACAGACTTGTGCATGATGCAGATTGCTAGATCTGTCTTTGATATCCTACAGAGGTTATTGTTAGGAGCAGTAAACACACCTACTGCATAGGTCTGAGAGAGCTCCTGAATCAAAAGTCTGCTTCTGACTCTTACATTGGCTTTCACATCCTTTAACTCTCTCATTTTACCAGGCTGCAGCTTCTTGGTTGGCATTTCAGAATGCTTGGACCAATGGTGCCTAGCATAGAAACAGAGAACTTAGCCAGTTCCTTTAACTGTGCATCCTCTGAACTGCAGGAGAACGTTCGTTGTTTCTGTATGAGAAGTTGTGCATTTTGAGACAGAACAAAACAGCTCATTCCTAACAGTCTTCTGTTTATTTGTTTTATCCACAAAGTGTGAAAAGAAGTTATAAAAATAATTCTGGTCAGTAGTTGTTGAGGGAGTTTCTCCTAGTGTTTCTGTACAAAATGGACTTAGGAGGAAAGACCTTCATATATTTAGAGTTTATTTTCTGATAGCTGTTTGATTTTGAAGCTTTTTAAAAAAACCCAAACATTAAAATGAGGAAAAACTCATGTATAGGTCTTGTGTGTGGGATAACCTGTTAGGAGCTACACAGGTACCTGCCTTCCACACCTTGTCACTTGATTCACACATCATCCTCTGCATGACTTTCATGGAGCTTCTGCTCTCTGTTTTGTAGGCAGAACCCAGATGTGCAGCTGCAGTTACAACAGAGACCACCTCACCACCACAGCCCRACTTCTTCCTTAACGTCCTTGGGATCTTTGACCTTGCTTCAGTCTCCGCCACCATCCAGGCTATCCCCTTCCCAGCATCAGCAACCTCTGACTCCAAGCCAGGGGGATCCTGCCATTCTGCCACGGACCCAGCAACCATTCTTGTCAAACCAAGTCCATCAGGGAGATTTGTACCGATTATGTCAGCCCTTCCTAGGCCCGCAGCAGCAGCAAGGCGACTCCTATTCAGTAATGTCCAGGGCTCAGCAGATACCTTCCCCATATCAGCAGATGCAAGTAGATCCTTTTGCCATAGTTTCCAGGGCCCAGCAGATGGTAGAAATCCTGTCAGAAGAGAACCGGTCTTTACGACAGGAGCTGGATGGATGTTATGAGAAAGTAGCCCGGTTGCAGAAGGTGAGTGTTCTTGGATATTAGGTACTCTCCTGTGTCTAATACCCTCCATAATTGAATCATCTAGTCTGCATTTGTTACATTGCTTGCTTAAGGGACCGATTAGCTACTTTAGAGCCTCATATATCTACACTGATCAGTCTGTATCCTGTCCCTTTGGGTGGTAACTTAGCTTCATCAGAAGATACCATCGAAGCCCTCAGTTTTATTCTAACAGGTGGCTGACCATGCTCCAAGCAGCATCTTGAAGAGGCTGGCTGCTTGGCTTGCTTGCCTAAAGCTGGTGTTCTTGTTTCTAGGATAGCAGTAGACCTCATCTTCCCGTCAGTCTGAAAAGGGTTTAGAGAGAGGTCTCAAACCATAGTCACTCAGGGGGGACAACAAGGGACATTGCTGCAAAACTAGTTGGCAGGACAGTATGTAAGAAAAGTACTGCTGCTCTGGCCACATTAGAGACATTTGGACCTGCAGGACTGAAACTAATACATTTTTTGGCACTGAAATTACTTTAAAAGCGCTCTCTCAATACCACACAGCTTCTATGGAAACTTAATATGCTGTTTGGATCAAACTGTTTGCCACCTTTGGCTTTATGAAGGGACTAAGTGATGCTAAAGCCCTTCTCCCATATGTTTTAAAAAATTCCAGTGAGAGCTATCACTAACACACATGTGTAGAAAGGCTTTCAGTGCAGCCTTGTAGAAATCGCTTGTTGATGAGCAGTGGTTTAAAGTTGTGCGGCAGGTCAGCTTGGCCTTTGCCTTGCAGCATGAGAGGATTAGTGGCGCTTGCAGGTTAGGGCTTTGGGGGCCTTGCAGTGCCCTTTGCACCGAGCATTCTCCAGGGCCATAAAAATGTGTGGCTGATGATAAAACATTTGTTTGAGTTCAGATGGCCAGTGTGGCTTCCCACACTGGTTCATTCCCTGCATTACCTCTTTCCAGTGACATGTTCGTTTTGTTGTATTTTTTTTGGAAGGTTCCTGGCCAGGAAGTGCTTTAGTGAAATGTTTGACAGCTTCCTGATAATGAAAGGAGGATGAAAATGAACTCCTCTCCCTCCCCTTGTTGATCTTTACTGGAGACAGGGCTGATGGGGTTTGCTATTGCATGGATCCACACTTCCATAGCAGTGCAAAACCACGCCGCGTGAGAAGAGTTAGAAGTGAATCTCCTTCTGCCTTGGGAGAACAGTTGCTTGCTCAAGATCATATTGAGAAGCTTTACACTGAAGGTTAGAAGGAAGGAGAAAACATTTTATTGCAACTGTTCCCCTCTTCCCCTGCCCCAACACAATTTAGTAAATAGAATATTTAAAGACTGCTAATGAAATTGTAGAATTGTGAGCACAGAACATCAGGAGGTTTTATTGTGAACTTTAGACCATAAAAAATACAGAGCTGCAGAGTTCATCAGTAATGCAGAATCTGGCAGTAGCATTTTTTTTTTTAGCATAGTTTTGTCTGCTTTTCTTGTTTTATTTTACTTATTCAACTTGGTATCATGTTAGCTGTTTATATAATTGTTTTTTGCCCAAACTAACAGTAGTGCCAAACTGTTATGTGCTATCCCAGTCTCTTAAAAAAAAAAAAAAAAAGAGAAAGATGACATTTGTGCATTTTCAATTCCCTGGGGCAATTCCCGGGGCAAACAGAGCTAGTGACTGGAAGGAGAATCCAGATCTTTTTTTCAGCCTTTGGCTTTATAACAGAGGATCCCTTGCAAATCTGAGGCCCCGTAGTTTTACGTGATGTATAARTGTAGGTGTATTTTATCTCAATAAAGAAAAATTTGGAGCCTCAGAAGGAAAATTACTTTCTAAGTAAAATGTATTGCTAGTGATAAAATAGTAAGTGCTTGTTTTCACTTCCACTGCAGCTGGAAACAGAAATTCAGCAAGTTTCAGAGGCATACAAAAACCTGGAGAAATCATCCTCTAAGCGGGATGCCCTGGAAAAGGCCATGAGAAACAAGTTGGAAGGAGAAATTCGTAGGCTTCATGATTTCAACAGGGATCTGAGAGGTGAATGAAGTAAAACTTTTCTTCATGCGTTTTTATTTTGTTGTTGTTGTACTTACTCAACAGGCCAGTGCTTTGCTGCGGGATTCATTGTGTCTGGCACAAATGGAACATGACAGGATACTCAGGTATACTCAGTCCGGGATTTGAAGCAGTTGCTGGAAGTTTGGAAAAGACAGGTTTAGGAGAGTGCTGTAGTCTCTCACTACCAGCCTGTTTCTCATTGAGAAGAAACATGTGATAAGTGTGATAAGCCAAATACCATAAAACAGATGCAAGCCTGGAATTCTCTCTTGTCTTACATCCTAGACACAATTTGTACAATTTGTTCAGTTTATACAAATGGAAAGACGTTTTGCTGACTGCCTAATCCCACACCAGGCACGTTCACTTTATTTCCTGTCCAGTGACCCCTTCGCACTGACATACAAACTGCAGACTGTTCTTCCTGAAGTTCTTGTCATTTCTTATCAAAGCAGGCATCTGTTTTTTTGGATCCCCCTCTCTTTTCCAGGGTGAGATATTATTAGTGTCTGGTTCTTGCTAAGAGGCTGAGGAAGCACCGTGCCTGGGAATGGAGAGTGATGCTGAATGGTGTTTGACCTTAACATGGGTCAAAGTTTAAGTGTTACAGTTTGAAAGGCAAAAAATGCTTGTGATTTTAGATGTTTAGAGGTCTATAATGTGTTTTAAAATACAAGTTTAATTTTTTTATAAAAACCTTCTGATTGCTCTACACATCATCTGCTCTCACTGTCCTTAGTCTCTTATTAGACCATGTTCCCAGAAACTGTTTTGCATCTAAGAAGTAAGGCCATACAGTGTCCAGTGCTATCGAGAAGGACAGTACACAAAGGCTTGCATTAAATAATCTTATTCATAATAAAATTCATAGCATAAACATTTCATTTATATGTTCATAGTCTGATCTAAACTTCTGATAGCCTGCAGCAAGCAGRACTGTTAAACTATACTTAGGATTTTATGTTTTTCCCTAAAGTCAGATAATTGAACCACAGTAATTTAATCTTCTAAGTCTTATGATTGAGTGGAGGATTATAGGGGAATCTTTTAATTGCATGGTGAGATTTATTTGGGTGGAAAAAATAAGTGAGATGTTTGAAATGATTCTTTATAAAACAGATGCAATACAAAAGACTGAAATGAATCTGTTTCTTGTACTGAAGTCTATGAAGTGGCTCAACGTATTTGTAAAGATAGAAAAAAATAAATTTCTTATGTGTTATAATAGTTTAAAGCAATTTCTTTGGAATTCTGCTTAATCCCTTTTGACTCTTTGTGAATGTCTACTCAAGGACATGATTAGAAACATTTCAAAAGTGTTTTTACTCTTGACTGTGTAGAATTCGGAGATCTGTTCCCCTAGCTTGCATTAGAAGTGTCCTGAGGAGGCGTGACTTCATTCTTGAAAGTTTTTGATTCTTCAGTGTTTCTTTTGTTGCAAAATTCTGCAGAACGTATGGAGACAGCCAACAAGCAGCTTGCAGAGAAGGAATTTGAGGGGTCTGAAGACAATCGGAAAACCATCTCTCAACTCTTTGCACAAAGTGAGTTACATATTTGTTATGGGTCACTATAAATGCTCTGGTCAATCTGGGAAGGATAAAAAATACAGCAGGTTAGCATAGTTCGGATCTGTCAATCTGTCAGTTTTCTACTCAGACGGAAATCGGGCAGCGGCTTTCCAGAACCGGCACTGGAGAAAGGAGGTGGAATTCAGCATTCCCTTTCTGTCAGTGTGTAAAATCCATCTGATGGCATTTATTAGCGATTTCAGAGCAAATAGCGTGCAGTTACCTTGCAAAATTAATGTTTACCCCATAACGTGCAGGATAATTTGTGCACCTAATTTGTCCCCTGCAAGCTTTGGGCTTAAACCTTACCAGGCTGGCAAGAGTCTTGGCATGAGTTAGGGCCGATGGGCCTGGGACCCTGAAGGTCTCCCATCTCTTTCCTCTTTAATTTGGCTCTGCCATATCCATTTCAGCAAAAATAAAGGGGATTAACACTGCCTCCAGTATGCTGGGCTGGGTGAGGGTCATGGATTCTGTCCACAGCAGGGGATTTATCACAAGGCAAACCAAAGTGACAAATGCRAAATGCTGCTTTTTCTTTGTACTGAAATGTCTTGAGGCTGACAGTAGTGAGCCAACTTTCCTCTCATCCCATGGTGTACTCCACCCTTCTTACAATGCTCACTTTTCTCCAATTGTTATATAAAAGGTAATGCAATAAAATTGCAAAATAGAGAAGATTTTCCATGGTGCAACACTCATTGCTGCTTCTCTGGCAAATGCTGGTATCCCTCCCTGGTGTTGTCTTTAGCTTATTCCTTATGGCTTAACATTGCCAATGGATGGCTATCAGGGCATGAATTCAACTCTCCTGGTGGTGGTGGTAAGTCTGTCAGTTTAGTCCAGCTTTTAAACTGAGTTGGTGGACTTTGAGATTCAAAGATGCACCCAGAGAGGTGGGAAGACATGTTTTGTTGCTTATGGTATCTCTCCAAAAGAAGGCCAAAGCTGTGAGGCCTTACATGCCACTACGCATTTGGGATGAACGTGGAAACCTCTCATCGCTGCTCCAAAAGCCTAGCTGCAAGCACTTACAGATTAACAAACAGACTGTTGGCACTGATTGATACCTTCTGGCGTAATGCCACCCTGTCTCATCTCTACCCATCTTCTGCAATATGCTGTAGCAGGCTGACGCTGGCAGCAACTCATCTCCTGGATGGAAGAGAAATACTGGGGTGGGGGAAATGGGTAAAAGAATAGGCTGCTGGTAATATTAGTCTCTAACCCTGTGTTCTTACGGCATGAGCTACCTCTGAGTTGTGATCTGAGTTTGCTCTGCAGGGTTCTGGAGCGCTCTGTTTGTGCACAGCTTGCTTTTGCAACCTCTGTGTGGGCTGCACAGCTTCCCTAGCAGAAGGGAATCTGCAGCTATGCCGTCTTGCTAAAGCTTTGCTCTGGGCTCTCTGCTGGCAGAAGAAAGGGAATAATTGTGGTCCTGTAAATATAGTTATGCAGATGCTTGCACAAACGGGCCTGTGTACTCCATATGCAGTCTCTCCTAACACCCAGGATCTAGTTCCTGTTTTTCAAGCCTTCCACTCCTYGTCCTCATTCCTTTGTCGTGGGATATTGGTTTCTGGAATGCAGTTTCTCTGGTGTCATCAGCGCTGGGTGTAGATCACTCCAGGGAGTATTCTGTGGTTATGTAGCCAGTGAGTGTGCTAATGTTATCATTGTAGCTGGCTGGCTTGAGCTGAGAATGACAACACATGCAGAGGACATCAGCTCTCTGTTGTGGCTTTGCTTTACACGCTTGTGTGATAATTTCTCCAGTCCCCAGATATTTTGTCCAGTTTATTTTTTCTAATGAAGTCAGTCACCCCGTTCTTGAAACGGTGTAGCTGCTCCCACCAGGTCCAGCTCTTTCTGGAGAGCAGCTGAAAAGGAAGTGTTGCTGGGTTTGGAGTGGTTTTAAAGCTTTGGGCATGAACTCGCAGTGCTGGGCAAAAGGCTTTCCTGGACTGCAGGTCTGCTTTGACCAGGGCAGGTGCCTCAGTTCTGGCCCAGAGAGTCATTTTTAAGGGCAGCAGAAGAGGACTGAGGAGTTTTCATTGCTCACTTGTTTCCTGGCTCCTCTTGTGAAACTACCAGCAAAGTGGGACAAGTGGGTGGTACTCCGAGAAGGAGGACAGCTACCCCAGGCAGAGCCGCCTTCCTCTTTGTGGGATCAGTGTGGAAAAAAGGAGCACAAGTCTTTCAGGCACAGAAGTCTACCAGCTCCTCTCCCCAGCCTGGGATATTAAAATTACTCAGTTTGTTTTCCAGTGCTGAAATATCAGAGGTGAAGAGGTGCCAAGTTTCACTAGCCGTCTGTATAATCAGAGCAAATTGCCTAACTGTACTGAGTGATGCACCTTCTACCCCTCCTCGCTAGCACTGTGGCGCATTGTTACTTGAAGTGCCATGCCTGTTTTTCAGGGTTGCAAATTCTTCTCTTCCTTGAAAGCCAGGCACTTTTTTCCCCTTAGCAATAGATTTGCATTCTCTTTTTTAGGGAGTTCCAGTAAAAGTTGCCCYGTCTTTCCTTCACCTGTGAAGTGAAGGACTCCTGAAAGCTGGGTAGAGAAAGACTGCTGTCTATTGACAGTTCTAACTTTATTTTGATAGACAAGGAAACACAGCGGGAAAAGGAGAAACTGGAAATAGAACTGGCTGCTGCACGCTCCACAAACGAGGACCAGCGAAGACACATCGAGATCCGAGACCAGGCCTTGAACAATGCTCAGGCCAAGGTGGTGAAACTGGAGGAGGAGGTAAGGATGCTGGGAGAGAGAAACTAGGATAGCTCCTGTTCCAGTAAAAGTGACTGTGGGAATAAGTTTGTCTGGTGCAAATTAGGAGGAAATCTGCTTGCTTCAAAGCTGTTTATATCGGCTTAGCTTTGTGTTGGTTAGCTAAACCACTGAACTACGCACAGATAAGCCACAAATCTCTCTTTCCTTGGAAGAGCTTTTGTCTAAGCAGCCACATTGCATTTTCTTTTTGTTTTAACTGATCAAAGTGGTCTGGAACTGAAATTCCGGCCCTGGTAACCTCCTGAACTTGGCAGAAGTTGGGTCTGGGTGGACTTTTAACTAATAGCAAAGGAGCCCAGCTTGTCCCCTTGCCAGGTGTTCCTCTTACACCGGGTTATCGTGGAGCACAGCCATGCAGATCGTGGTGTGTGCCCAGCATTCATAACAAGCTGCGCATGACCTTGGTTGTTTTCTCTCCCCTCCCTTCCTCCCGCCCTCCYGAGAGGGACTAATGCATTTGAGCTGCTTAGCTGGGCAGCTTTCGCAGCAGTGTCTTTTGCAGCCTTGTCCCTGCCACTCACGCATGGCTCCCACCTCCCTGCCCTTCTGTGTCATAGTGTCCGTCCTCTTTCCTCCTGCCTACTCCTTTCCTCTCCAAGGCTCCATTTCCCGCTTTCAGCCTCTGCTTCCTTTACTCCTACTCTTCCTCCATAGAGAGCCTCTGGAGGAAATCTCATGACCAAGCAGACTTCCTCCACTGCAGATTTGTTGTCTCCTCCTTCAGTTCTGCCATCTGCCTGCCTACCAGCTCTCACCACCTCCCTCAGTTGCGCACAGTGCCTACATCCAGCTGCGTCTTGCCATCTTGGAGATGTTGCTCAAACCCTCCCCTTGTCTGCTTCCACTCCRCTCTCCATTCAGGGTCCCCTGCTCCAGCAGAGGATGCTGCTCAAATAAAGTGAGCATCCTCCTCTCGTCTTGTCTGCCTTCCTCCTATCTCCTGGCACAGATGTAGCCATTTCTTAATTTTAGTCTGCTCTTTTGTAAGCTCTGTATTTGCCCCAGTACCCCTTCCCCTGAATCCCCCTGTCCATTTCTTTTCCTGCTGTCCCTCATTTTTGCCCCTTGCAGGACACTTTTAATCACTTCTGTTTCACAGCAGGCCTCCCTCGGTCTCTCCCTTCCTGGATCTGCTCTGCTCAGGCAGGTGCTGATGCAGGGTTACCTGTCATCATGCTTTGGCCATATCAGCCCCTCTCCCCAATTCCCCGCCTTGCTTCCCTTTCTCCGCCACATCAAATACAGGCTGTTGGTCTTTGCTTTCCAGGACCCTCATGGTTAACCCCATCCTGTTGTTTTCTCTCCTTGTTGTTGTGAGGGTGTCTTCTACCAACTGCCCTGTTTTTCCCCCCCTCCCACTGAACAAGCACCTCAGTGCTTTCTCCCAGGCTGCCTTCACCTTCTCTGCAAGCACCGGCAAAGCTGCTTTGAGCTGTTCTTTGCCGTGATGCCCATGACAGGGTTGGCGGTGGCTAGCCACAAAGCCTACTGCCTCTCATGCTAATGCAGAGTTTGTCTCGCTTGGCCTGCGCCGCGTGTGTGCTCCCGCCTGTCAGCTCGGGTCCTGGGCTTGGGCTCTGAGCTCCTGGGGCAGGGAGCTTTCATTTCTATAGCGCTTAGCGTTGCCAGGCCCTGCCTCGTCTCTGGGGAACCAGCTTCTCTATGTATACAAATTACAATAATAAAAAACAACAACCCCCCCCCCCCCAAGAGCAGAGTCAGAAGAAGCTTAAATATCGCAGGCTGTTTTCAGCCCCAACATGCGCAGCTACAGGTCCGTTGATTTCCCTAGAATTGCAACATCTCCTGGCACAGCAGACTTGCACCTCCGTTGCTCAGGAGGAAGGAGATTATTAGGTGAGGATAGTTTAAACATGAGGTGATTCTGTTTGTATCTAAAGCTGTTCTGTCATTTGAGCCTGCAATATATTGGGCTCTTTGGCTGTCATTAAGAAACTCTAAAAATCTGGTGTGAGATTAAGCACGCAAGACATCCTCGCGGCTTCTGTGGAACTATGCGCCTGCTTGGAGTCAGCACGCGTACAGGTGCCGTGATCAGCCAGGGCCAGCACGCACAGCGCTCGGCTAGGTCGAACCTCTGTGTAGGTGCTAGTATTGGCTTCCTCGAGGTGAAGTTGGAGCCTTTAGAGGCAATAATAATTGTATGAATTTCTTCGTATGTTGTATGTATATTGCATGTATTTCTTTTTAAAAGACTGTCTCATTTTACCAGAAGAATTGAATATGGTGCTGCTGCAAAATACTCTGCCTAGGTAAAATAGTAAAGTAAGTAAATCTGGGCTAGGTTGCACAGTACCTTAAAAAACACACAAATGTGCATAYGCTGATTTTGAGTGAAATGCCCTAGTCTTGCTTGCATGAGGGCTTGGGGTCATTTGCATCCAACCTTTGCTCGAATCCCAGGGTGCTCAGGAAGTGCCACCCTTCCTGTTGTAGATAAATATGGAAGCGTCTCAGGGAGCAGGAATTAACTCTGCTTTTTCCTAGAGGTGAGGGGAAATAAAGGGAAAAAAGAAGGGGTGAAGAGTCACTTTTGCAGGTTTCCCAAATCACTTTTTAATGAAATACGATTTTAAAGCATTTTTTGCCTCATTAGCATTAAATTGTGGGAACTTCTCAAGTCCCTGAGCTGTTTGGTAGCTTTCCGAAAGACAGCCAAGCAAGCTGTTCAGTGCTCGGAGCACTGTTGAAAAAGAACTCAATGTCATCCTGAGTTAGTGGCATTCAGTGACCAGGATATATGAACAATTTGTCAATTATTTCTTTTATTCCTGCCAGCTTCATTTGAGTTGCTAGTCCCTGCAATTGTCAGGAATTTCCAAACTCGTCCTGCAGAAGAGGGTGGAGTTTCTTACGCTAGGGTTTGGCAGCCACTCTGGCTCGAGGCCTGAGGGGGGTGTGCATATTTCAGTTGTTGCATCCTGTAATGTGAGTTTTCAGCTTTTTTCTCCTTCCTTTTTGACTTCCTATTAAGCAGAGTTATCCTGCCTTGTATTCACCAGATTCTTTATTAAAAAGAATATTTTATTTCCATTTTGAGTGCTCTAAGCCACATATCGCTATAGCTGAATTCAAATGTTGCTGTGGAATCAGAACTTCCAGATTCTTTTTAAAGTCCTGTGCCTGAATTGCCAGCTTGGGCAAAAACACCCATAAGTAAAATACAGCTATTTGTCTACTCCTACGGATCACTGTGAGATTTTATRTGTGTTGGATTCTAGTGTCCAAGATAGAGGGAAGAAAGAGAAACATGGATGCTAAATGTTACGGAGGAAAGGAATGCTCTTGGAGATACCTAAATATAGTGTGAAGCAGTCAAAAGCAAAAGCGGACATTCACAGCGTATTTTCCCCAGTCTGTTAGGAACGGTGAAATGACTTTTCAAGTTTAGGATAAGCTGCCATTAAAACTAGGTAGTGTGGAGTTTATTTCTGCAAAGTGGTAAAATGGGTGAGAGATCATGGGTATTTAAAACAAACTTAAATATGTCTACAAACAGACTTGCAAAGTGTGTATATGTTGTATATGTAATATTTAAACTTTATGACTTCTCTACTATACATAAAGATGTGCAGTAATATAACCCTTATTTTCACTTTTCCATTTTCATTCTTCCCTTTACTAGATGTTTCACAGTAATGCTTAAGTCAGCAGCCCATCAAATTTGTTTCTAGTGAAGTGTTAGTCTGTTCTTTTTTTTTTAAATCAAAACTTTAGATTATTTTCATTACACACAATAAATTTGAGATAAGTTGAATACATTTGAAGTAAAACGCATGCTGGCTTAAAAATATATATTGCAATCAGAACTGGTCAGCGGTAACAGTACTATCAACTAAAAGTTCTCCTTTTTTGGAGCATGGATTGCCATGGTAGCCTCAATTTTGCTGTAAACGTTTGAATGGCTGCTGTGCGCAGCAAGCGCATAGTTGGTGGACAGTCACGGTTGGCCTCTATGTGGGAGCGTTTAAAATAGTCACGTTACCATGCGTTAGCCAGCATCTGCCAGCATACACCCTAAGAGCCTTCAGCAAATGGAGCACGATGTTAAACTTCCCTTTGCTCTGAGCCACGGGAGAATTGCAGGGTTTACGGAACGGAGCATCCTGACCRGTCTGCCAGACTCGAGATGCAGGCTGGCTTCTTCAGAGCCCTCACCAGGCTTGTAATACTGCACCACAGAGGTGGTTTAATGCCAGATGTTTTACCTAACCATAATTGCTGCATGTAGAGGGTACAACTGCTACTGCTTTTACACTTTAAAAGCAATTTTTAGAGCTCTCATTGAGTTTGGTCACTTCTGCTTACCCTRGTTGATTCTTACCGTGGAAGACCACGCTTCAAGTTTTTTTGTTTTTTGTTTTTTAAAGATATATATTTATTAGTGTAACTTGTACTCCCTTGCGCCACCACTTCACAAATGCCTTAAGTTTTGAAAAATAGTGACTACCACTAAGATATAAATATCCATCCACTCTGCCATCTTCACACACACACCTTACAGCAGAAAGCAAAGCTCGACATCCCCACTACCAGAGAAGCACTGGGAAGGGGGGGAAGGGAAGCAGAGTGAATGAAATATCCTTCCTCAAAATGGCTTCAATTTAGAGGCTGTACGATCCTTCAGCCATCAGAATTCAACATAAACCAGATACCAGAGCTTAGATACTATATTCATTTCCCACTCAGCTATTGTGGAGAGAAATAGTGCGCTATTTCTGACAACWCTGGGGGTTCTGTCCGGGGGGAAAGGCAGAACCATTCATTTCCAAATGACGGCTATTGTACTTTATACGCTGTATCTGGGATGCTTTYGGAACAGAGCTCGGGCTTGTAGGGAAGAGACCCGAAGGAGAGTTTGAGTGCTTGAAGGCTTGTCTGTTCTTTTCTTCAGTCGTGTCTGTGGGTCTATAAAAAGATATTCCTAGTCCCTACAAGCTTTGCCTCACTTTGCAGAGACTCTCAGAGCTATGTGACTCTTCCTTTCAGGACAGAGTTGCTTTTAAAGGGAACGCTTTTGGGAAGTTTTACTGTTCATGGATGGGTAGAGTGGAAAGGTGAGAAAATTCCCCTTCTTCCCTGTAACGTGCGTGTGTGTTTAATGACCTGTAGCTCTGTAATGATGCAGAACTGGCTTTTTATTACCATGTCTCTACCTCTCATATTCTGCCTGTTAGTAATTTTCCAGAGGTGGCTTTGAGAGTTATAACTAACTTTAACACAAACAAGCGGAGAGGCGACATTATGGCATTTCCATGCAACAAGTGCTACTCCCTAGCAAGGGAATAGCGTTACCAAATTGCTTCAGCATGAGTTCTCGCTGGGGCCGGTGGCGCCTCGTTGGGCCTGAATTCAAACAAACTGCGGGTTCAAAGGCACCCGAGAGGAATATATTCCAACTGCAAGAGGGAGAGGTGGTTTAAACGTGCTTGCTGGCCTTTTTTTTTTTTTTTTTTTTTAATACTGCATTTCTGCCATAGCAAGCAAATTCCTGTGGGGAAACGCATTTTCAGCTGCAGCTGAAAATGCATTCAGCTTTAGGATAAACCCAGAATATAATGAAAACACCCTGAATATATTAAAGAAAGGACTTTGAAGACATCAGAAATAGTGGGTGGGAGACAAGCAGATGCTGATGAGTGTTACCAATTTGCAGAAGTAGGAGCTGTCCAAGATGAAGAAGGTAATCGCTGGGTTTGTCAAAATGCCTGGGAGGGTTTCGGGATCACGGCTGGCCGTGCAGGAATTCCCCTCGTCTTCCCCAGAAAAACACTTTTCTGAGTAACCCATGTGGCAGCGATGGATCTCTGGCGGAGGAAGGTCCTTTCTTGCCRGTCACCTGCCGCGTCTGGGGCCGCGTTTGTTGCGCAGAGGCAGCGCCAGTCCAGAGGTGTCACAGCCTCCTCTGCTGGGTGCCTAGTGACCCGACAGCGGAAACTCCTCATCCCCGGGGGTCCCCGCTCCCCACGCTGCGTGCGGGAAACCTCCGTGTCCTCTTCAGAGCCTTTCTGCTCCGCTGGCTCGGGGTCTCTGGAAGAGACTGCGTGGCTGAGAAGCCTAGATCAAAGCAAGGAGCAGAGTTCATTCACCTTTTAGAAAGGTGACCGCTTTCCTGGTGGGCGGTTACAGTGATAATCCGCTGCTCCTATCTGAGGGGACCGCTTTGTCCTTAGCCGCCGGTTTTGGACCATGTGAATGCTTTCTGTAGCGAGGAAACCTCCAGGTTGCCGGCTGCCCGGCGTTACATCCTCATGGGAAGTCTGTTGTGCGAAGAGCTGCTGAGGACCAGTTCCCGCTTCCCGTGGTTCAGTGAATGTATTTGTTTAATCATTTCGTTCCTGTACGTTCCAAGCGGCTGATTCACTTCCCTGTGCTGGAAGCCCYGTAGCAAGGGGACATCAGCGCGCAGGCATTTTCAGGTGGTGAACCTCTCTGACTAAGCTGGAAACAGATTGCTCTTCAGGCCAGCCAGATCTCGTGAGCAACGTCATCCCCGCATCCCGAGTGTATCCTGCGTCTGTGCACTGGAGCCTCCCAGCCAGCCCTCGGCGGCGGAAAGCAGTTTTGACAAGGGAAGGAGGAAAAGAAATGAAGACAGACGGACTTGATCAGGAAGCCAGGGGATCTCTCTGGGGTGTCCCCTGCATCAATTTACATTTTTGTGCATCACATTCGTACAGGGAGCCCCAAGGCTGTCCTCACTTGCTCGATTTTCCTTTTTCTTGTCCTCAGTCCTGTTGCAGAATTTATGTAAGCATCTTAGTGGATGTGAACTGCAAAGTGACTGCTCTTGTTTTGAACGGTCAAATTAGAAAACACTGCTGATAGAGTTGAAGCCTGGCCTCTAGCATCTGGTTAGGACATTTTCTAAAGCAGTTAGGGATTGACCTGGAGAAGGTATGCACTCTATTAAAGTTGTCCCACGTGCTGTAGGAGACGCTGGGGAGGAGTGCAGCCCTGCTGAAGTGCTCTGCCGTGCTTCCAGACATGCACGGAGGTTATTTGAGATCTTACGGTCTTAAAGAGGTGTTATAATAAAGATATTATAAGTGCTCTKTATTTTCAGAGCACCCTTCAAGGCAAAATAGTTGCAATACATTATGTGAACATAAGCTTGCTCCTTAGTTAAGTGCAGTACTATCAAAAGGAAAATTATCATCTTGTCAAATTTATTTGAAATTACGCCTGGAAGGGTGTGACTGCGTCCTCGTAAAGGTTCAGGAACGAGCTCTTATCCAGAGCACGTGTTCACTGGGAGGCCTAGTGCAGCGGCCTCGGGTGCCGTCCCCCCGTGGCGGCGGCTGCTGGGGCCGCTGGCACACGGCAGCCGCTTTGGGTTCGGCGCTGGTGGAGGGAGAGTGGGCGATCCGAGGCGTATGCCYGGGAGCAAGCCTCAGCACCCTGCCTGTCCTCCTTCCTCCCATCTCCCGTCCGTCTGCAGCACGCTGCCGGTGCTCAGGAAACTGATTCCAATTCCTGTCTTAAGAAAACATCCCCATGCTCTYGGCTTGCCGTAATGAAATCCCTCTGTGCTTGGGAGAAGTATTGCTGCTCCTCTCTACATTGAGAGGAGCAATCTAGTCAGAGTTTAAAAAAAAATAAATTAGACTTCGCTGGTACAACTTGGGCCGAGAATCCTGGTTCATGTGAAGGTAAATTGTTCTTCACAATTATGTGCAGGAGCCGCGATGGCAGAGCTGGAAGTGAAAGACACCCCCAGGATATGCTGCGGGTTGGCTGAGCRCAGTCCATGCATGAAATAACCCCCTCTCTTATAGAAAGGATAGTTGTGTCAAAAGACACATTAGGAAAGCTGTATTTTCTGTAGCGCATGCATGTATTGGAAACTTACTGAGTGTCTGTATTCCACCGAATTGGAAATGATTTGAAGGATTCCTGAATTAAATCTGTGCTTAAGCCATTAAAAAAAACACACAAAACCACCAAATTTTCTAACATTTATAATTCTTATTGACACAGGAAGATGAAGTGTATTTTGTGAAGGAGAAAAGAAAAGAAAGTCTGCAGTCTTTGAAGAGCCACTGAGCAAGCCGTGCCTGCACTTTAGGCCTGGTGCGTGTGCAGGCAGTGCTAGTAAGTTAGGCAAGAGCGCGTGTTGCAACGTTTCACCTGCAGGTTGGGCTCGTGGGAGCACTTTCAAAGGGAACGTTTCAGTGGAATTTCAGTGTCCTAATTCTTCTTTTGGCTGGGCTCTTGCTATTCTTTGAATGTAGGCCAAAAAGTTRATCCACACATACACATTCCCAGGTGTATTAATTATGAAACTGGTAAAATGTTGTCATCAGCTACCTTTTGCAAGGAGAATTTTACCTGTGTGTTATTTGTTTGTTTGTTTGTTTGTTTTTTGTTTTGTTTTTTTAGGAAATTTAAGTACTTTGTAGTAGCTGTTGGGAGACCACAGGTCCTTCCTTCATTTTGTACAGAGAAGAATGGGAGCGCTCTGATTTTCGCTAGGTTATTATTCAGCTTGATGCATTGCATTTCTCTGGTAGTGAGTTTATTAGGTTGTTCTTACACATGTGCAGGAAAATAAGCTTGTGTGCAAAACCAAGGGATGAGGTGCTCTTGATTTCTGGGCTCTGCAGCTGGCTCAGATTATCATTTTTGGCTGGTTACCCAACTCCTTTGAGCTACTGTTAATCTAACTGTAAAATTGYTACATTAATGTATACTTTACTGGAGTCTGAGAGAGCTTAATTCAGTGTTATTAAGCACTATGATTTGGGATAAAAAAGATCTATTTAATAAAACATTTTAATTGATTTTTCTGCAGAGCAGCAATTGAATATTAAATTGTATTAAAATGTTCTTGTCCCTCCCAATCTGAACAAGATTGAAATCTTGAGCAATTAAAGAATAAAAATATCTTTCTACTGTACATGCCCTGGTCGGAAGGCCTTTGGCTGGATTAATCACTGTTTACTGTAACTTTTATTATAAAATACTTCTTTGGGGAAAATGCTCTAGGGCAGCAACATTCACGCTGTGAGATTAGATGCCTGCCGACTTTAAAAAGAGAAGAAGAGGATACCGTGTCTGGGATTAATAGTGGCTGGAGGTTTCCTTCTCTGCTACTCACATTGCAATCTCTGGATTGCTTTGAGGAACAGGGGCATAAAAAGTGAAAATTTTGAGGAAAAATATGATAAGACCTTTTTGGAAGGAGGATGCAAGTGGCTCATTGCGTTCAGATCAACAGTCCAGCAAGTCTAGTATCCTCTCTCCACCGTATCATATAGTCGATTCCTAGGGAATGCTGTAAGAATAGGGCAAACAAACAGTGATATTTTCTCGGGCTGCTCTCCCTGCTTCCATGAGGGCTTCCTGAGCTAAGGTAGCGGCTTTTGCCTTTAATACCCCTCGTTGGAGTTCTCTGCCGTGAGTTCGTACAGGAGCTTTTTGAACTCGCTTGAGGGGATCTGTGGTTTGCATCGTGGTGCTGCTTTAGACTTTGGCTCTGGCTGTTGGGAAAAGTTGCTGCCTTCCTACTCTTTTTGTATTTAAGCATTTATCACAGTCGTAGCCTAAAAAGCCGTGCCCCGCGTTTGCTACAGCAGAGCAGCTAATGCTAATTGTTACTTTCTTTCTTAATGGCAAATCATGATAGTAGGTGGGCAGTATTCTATGTATTAAAATAGAGTTGGGCCCTGGGTGTGTTTCAGTCTGTTGTTTTTATTCATATTTTATTTTGGTTTTATTCTGCCTGTACTGTGGATAACCTTGCTGGGGCCGTGCTCCTCGCTGGCCGGGGGCAGGTAGCAGCTTGGGTTGCAGAAGGAGCGGTGGGGGAGGACGGGAGGGTGGGGACAAGGCCTGGGGCCGAGCCCCTCGGGTCACGCCGGGCCGAGATGAGCATCGGCACTGCTGCGTAAGCCTGGCTGCAGCGGGCAGGGAGCGCAGGCCCTGTTCCTTACTTTGTTATGGGGCTGCGATAGGATCCTGCGGTGCTTGATTCGGGTTCTGCTAAAACTCCTAAAACCCGCTGCCAACAACTTTCAAGATTGCACCGGAAAAGTGTTCCGAATTTGTGGATGGCTCTAATCCCCGTCTCTGCCACGGTGAGCTCGCTGGCGTGCGTCACCTCGCCTAAGCGCTCCCTCTACCAGCCCCTGCGCCCTTCCAGCGCGCCGCCCCTCTCGGTCACTTGCAGCAGATCCTTTCCTCGGTTTCCCCATCGCTGCCGCGGGGATGCTGAGGACAAAAAGGAGAAGTGCGCCTAGCGGGAAAGCAGAGAGGGGAAAGGCCGTAGCTATTCGGAGTGTCTGGAGTCCGAAGCAGGAGTCTGAGGCACGCTTAAAGCAGTAACCTGGAAATGTTCCCGCTGGCTGGTCTCGCTGTGCTCTGTCGGGTCTATAAAGCTGGAAGCTGACTCGCTTGTTTTAGGTTACCTTTTTTCCTGTGTTTCAGCTCAAAAAGAAGCAGGTCTACGTTGAGAAGGTGGAGAAGATGCAACAGGCATTGGTTCAGCTGCAGGCAGCGTGCGAGAAGCGGGAGCAGCTGGAGCATCGGCTGCGGACCCGGCTGGAGAGAGAGCTGGAATCTCTGCGCATGCAGCAGGTACCCAGTGTTTGTCCGTGCCCTGCTCCCTTTCTTGTAGGACTGAACGTTACACCRTGCATGAAAGGAGGGCAATATTTTTTTCCATCTTTTAAAATTAGAAAAATTTTATTTTGGTAGCTAGTGTCATGGACTTGCTGGCTTTGATTTTTCTTTTTTTCAGTTGATTAAAGTATTACACTTTAACCAGAAAATTTAGATAAGGGAGCAATAGGAGATCCATCATGTGGCGAGGTTCAGACATAGAATAGCATCTAGCTCTGTGGCTATCTTTAAATAACCTGGTTATATATTATTTTATATTATTTTTAAAAATATTATTCGCAGTTTGAGATTTTATATAAAATTCTTTAACAGCTGAACTGAAAAGGCCCTTTAAAAAGCTTTTGCCTGTGGAAAAACAATTCTATAAATGCAGTTGATGCAAAGTGACAGAAGCTTCACGTAGAATATGTTCTTCCAATTGTAACTTGTATCTTCTTCCGTGGAAGGAATAAGAAGTAAACTGTGCAGTGGTGTTATGAATGGGATGTACAGTTTGAGGTTTATTTCAACGTATGTTAAACACAGGTGAACTGGCAGGTTGGTAAGTTTGGCTGGAAATAGGATGCAGACTTACGTTCTAAATCACATTTAGTTCCAGGTTAATTTTAGTCCTCAACTGCCACATCTACGTAGGAATAGATACTTAAATCTTAATCATATTTTTGTATTGGTTTTAGTAGGAGTTATGGTGTGCAAGTGAGTGTGAGTTAAAACTTGACGGTGCATCTGTGCCCATATGGTAAAAGGGGGTAAAAGAATGAATTACATCATACCTAGCTTGTATTTAACAGATAATTGTTTTGGGAGCTGTTTCATATTGCATTTAAAAATCCAGTTGTGTAAAGGATGTGGCATTATAAATGCATAGCATATTAAATTGTTGACTTCCTTCATTTTTACTTGTATTGCTGTGATGTTTAACTGATGCTCTTCCTAATGACACAATAGGTAAAAGTTTGCTTAAATTAAGAGGAAACAAGTTAGCGTGCTTTTATTGGAAGTGTCTCAAAAGGAAAGATTCTATACTGGCATTTTTGCTTAAAAAATAATTGTTTAAAAAATCTTCCTGTTTGACGCAGATGTGCATGATGAATGTACTTTGATAAACTTGTTTCTTCTATGTTAGCTTTAGATTAGGTACTACAGACCCCACAACTTTTGACTTTGAGCCTGAGCCAAAACAAAAAAAAACTTGTCTGCCCAACTTCTTTTCTTTTAAATGATTTTTTTTTTTTTTGGCATTTTTAATCCTGCCAGTCCCAGACAAGACTCCCATATAAAGCTATATGTTTATCATTTGGACTTTTAGCACAGCAAATCTCAGCTCTCTTTCATGTTTGAGGAACACTGTCTTCCAGACCTTGCTTTAGAATTGAATTATTTTTAATCCCCAGTTACTTAATCCCCAGGTACACAGAGATCATATTATTTCAATAATCAGATCCTTTTAAAATATTTTGGATGTATTTTTTTTGAAGGTAGGATAACTCCTGTTAATTACCTGGTCCAGTTCTCTTGTTTCTGTTACCCTTTCATCACTGGTCAATATTATAAAACACTTCTCACTTAAAATTGATCTTTCATTAAAAAAAAAAAAAAATCTGTATCTTATGAGGTTTGGAGCAGAAAATTTAACAAAAGCATTTATTTAATGGGATTATGACAGTAGGGCCATTCTCACGCTGCTTGGTTCACCTGGTCCAAGTTTGAGCACCCGAGTGTTAAGGTGAATTGTATTTCTGTATCCCAGTTCTGCTCTTGCACAGACCGGTACAAGTCCCTTGAAAGTAGGGCATTAGTTAGTTTTTGACTGAAGCAGTGCTGGAAGTAAGTCTGTGTTACTTTAGGCATTAAAGATGGGCTGAAGGTATCATGAGTAACATGATGCAGCTCTCCAGCACGTTCATGTGGCTTTGCATGTGGGAGATGGTCTTAAGGAGTATTTTCCATTGGAAATATATGCTTGTTGGTATTGACCAGCTCTGGAGTAGTCCCAGGAAGCACTCTAGCACAGGTGTTGTGAATGAAGCTGTTGTCCAGTGTCTGGGATTTGACTTTTGAACTCCAGCATTTGTAAAACAGAAGGTACCTTCCTTGCGTTATATGAGCTTGTTTCCAGGTTTTGACAGAGATAGGCTGAACTTTCAGCTTAAGCTCTAAAAGAGACCATGAGCATCACCTAGTCTGCCCAGCACGGCACAGGCTGCAGCGTTGCACTCCGAGGGGTTCTTGTGTCAAGCCAGTACTGCTCTGCACCAGCCTCTGTCCCACACGCACAAAGCAAATCAACCAACCCAGAGTCTTACAGATGCATCCTGAGACTTCTTTTTGTTTTGCTTTTGGAAATCAGCGCCAGGGTACGTCTCAGGCTGCCAACGTCTCGGAGTACAACGCCACGGCGCTTATGGAGCTCCTGCGTGAGAAGGAAGAACGGATTCTTGCTCTGGAAGCTGACATGACCAAGTGGGAACAGAAATACCTGGAGGAGAGTGTGATGAGACAGTTTGCTTTGGATGCAGCTGCAACTGTGGCTGCTCAGAGGTAAATGAGACTATTCATAGTACAGGGATTATTTTCTTTTTCCATTTGATAGTCATATTTCCCACCAAGGAATGTTGTCATACCACCCTCCCATGATACCTCTCTTTACGGTCCAAACGGCATCTGAAACTTGTGCATGTAAGTGGAGCTTGGCTGCTTTTCCTGGGAGCTGTGTAATTGCCAAAAATTAGAAGCTTTTTTCCAGGGAAAGATTCCTCCCCCACCATGCAAGAGCCGTTTTCCAGGCTAGAATTGTTCTGAGCCATTCCTAGAAGCTGTTGATTCCAAAATAGATGTATGAGGAGGGTTTTTTTGTTTTGTTTTGTTTTTAAACAGGAATCAGTCCTCGCTGAAGTCATGTGAGATGGGGTAAGCTTGGTGATTCACATCATTCACCCTGAATGGCTTACTTGTTCTCCAGAATGTTTTTGCAAATTACTTCGTGGTATTATCYGCAACATGGTTACTAACCCGAGACATCTACTAGGAAATTCTGCTCAAAGCTTTCTGCTGTGCATGGAGGGCATTGCTTGTGGGGGTGGGAAGGGAAGGGTGTCTGAAATTTGGTAACAAGCTCACATTCCAACGCAACTCTCCAGAAACACTTAATATGACTGTAGATAGGCCCAAGTGTTTTAGCTAGTTGGTAAACAAGAACTGCTGTTGAAGTGCAATTTTTTAACATTAGGTAGTGTTTGCAAGTAGTTTTACTGCTCACTAGTTTCTGACTCTTAACAGCAGCAGATTTTATTTTAGCTTGTTTCGTGAACCAGCTTCAAATAGGGATGTTATCACAACCAGGCTCCTAGCTCATAACATCATCCTGGAATTCCAGGGGGAAAGTTGCAAATCTGCTAGATTAGCATTTAAAGAGTTATCTTATCTTGCTCCAGAAGCATGGCTGTTATTTTAGGGTATTGATGCTTCTTGTGCACTGTTTTCTGCCTCTCCAGAGATTCCCTAAAGGCCCTGCTACGACTTGTCCCTAGAAGCCATGTTATATTTTCAGCATGCGCTGATAAGTGGGAGTCTGGTCTATCGTTCATCGTAGAATGAGAGGAGATGTGTTGGGCCTGTGCAGGTTTTGTTAAATGAACAAGAATGCTTTCCAGTCAAGAAAGAGCCAACCTCTCAGACCTAGTTTTCCATTTCCTTCTGGCTGCTTCTCCCTTAAAAGAGACCGTTCCATTAGCATGAATGCTGTGGAAGTTTATGTGCAGTTGGGATGTAGGGTATACCCTTCTGAAAACAAGCAAACAAGCAGAAGGCTCTGAAGGCATTCCACTAATTCCAGTGGCAGCCTCTTCTACACTGTACACAAGTTTGTTTTCCCTTTTCTTTTATAGCAGAAAAGAGTATCCCTTAAGAAGCGGAGGTTGCAGGAAGGATGCTTTACTGCAGAGGCAGGAATCTGGGTCAGTTTAGGTTTCTTTGTGCCCTTCAGTGCTTGGTGCTTTGCTGTTCCTGATTGTTTGTTTGTTTGTTTGTTTTAGGGTTAAAGGTACATTCACTAGCCAGTTCTTAGTCCTGCTGGATATGAGAGAACAAATTGTCCATTACGATGAGTTGGAGCTAGTGTCATAGTAACTTTATTCTGATTGAACAGCAACAAGTAGGATGAGCTATACATTATGTTTTGGTTAGTGGACTGAACTATTTTGTGCTATGTAGTGTCAATCTAAAACGATTTTTAGCCTACTCCAAGTTGTTTGGACCAAGCTATTTAGAATTGCTTACGAAATTTTGATGACTTGTTCTCTTGGTACTCAGATCCTCTGTATGACTCTGTTAGATGGGGAAGGGACAGCTTTACATCTGAAGCTAAATTTGCACTGTCTCAATTGTAGAAAAGTGCCTGATGTTCTATACAATTTTCCCCCCTCCCCTTGTCCTTGGATTTGCCCTGTCAATCAGTTTACAGTAGTTCAGTTAATCAGTTAGAAAGATCATAGATTGGCATGGGATGGATAGTTGATTGAGTATTGTTATGATGACTTGCATATTTTTGTAACCCTTTCTTCATTAGGCCTGGGAGTTGGATTTTTGGAAGACACTGAACCAGCCTATACTCAAAAAAATGGATATTCTTGTTTGTTACTTTTGAGCAATCATTTTGTGCTGCTAGGAGGAAAGCAGCAAACTTAGGTGGTCCTTCATCTGCTCTACTACTTGTTCTCAGGGACACGACAGTGATCAACCACTCGCCTAACCCTAGCTATGACACCTCGCTGGAAGCTCGCATTCAGAAGGAAGAGGAAGAGATCCTGCTTGCCAACAGGAGGTGTCTTGACATGGAGGGCAGGTAACATGCAGTTTGCTCCTATCTGGCTTCTTTAGGACGAGATTTTAAATAAATTATCTGGGGTAGGTGCCTCAGAACCAGGAATTCTTGCGTCTGCACCAGCAGCAACACTGTAGGGTGCCAGGCACTTATTTGGCCAAGGAAGTAGCTGCCTGACGATCCAAAACCTAAATTAACACTGAGGGCTAATGCTAAAAAGTCTTGTCTTAGATTTTGCATCTTGTTTATTTCCCTTCTTTCTTCAGGACATCTTCCTCAGACCCCAATTTTAAGCCATCTTTTAAGAGTCCCACAGAGCTGTTTTCCCTGGGGTTTGGCACAGTGCAGACTCCAAAGAATGTTAATCCTCTTCTTCCTATTGGTCTCATTTCCTGACCATAATTCTCAGCTCTGTCTCAAAGCTTCTTCAGTGTTGCTCAAACCAGCTTCCGAAGATGGGTGGGTAGCTCAGTGAAGTGCTCTCATGCATGTGTAAAGGAAGTGTGTTGTGTGATCTGCAATGGGGGGCCAGTGAGCAGGCAGTAAGCTCACTGGCATCCTCTCTCTGCCTCCCCAAATGCCTAAGTGAGTTCTGGTCATGGCCACAGGGACACTGAGGCCTCAGTCGAGGAGACACCAATTCAGGTACTTTATTCCTCTTTGTCCTTCTTGAAAAGGATCAAGACTCTGCACGCTCAGATCATCGAGAAGGATGCCATGATCAAAGTCCTGCAGCAGCGCTCCCGGAAGGAGCCTGGTAAGACAGACCAGCTCTCCTCGATGAGACCCGCCAAGTCGCTGATGTCTATCTCAAACGCTGGCTCGGGCTTGCTGTCCCACTCATCAACACTGAGCAGCACTCCCATCCTGGAGGAGAAGAGGGAGGACAAGAGCTGGAAAGGCAGCCTAGGTAAGTTTTAAACAACAGTGGCAATTCAGATACACAAGTCACCRCTTAGAGGGGAGACAGCAGCAGCAGCAGCAAGAAGGTGCATCTGAAAGACAGACTGATTGACCGACCTAGCATGTGGTAAAGCTGACTGCAAGCAAGATGGGACACATTTGGAACAACTGCTTGTTTTAATCACTTTTGGGGAAGCAGTGACTTCTGATGGCCAGGCTCTGTCATTAAAATATTTAAGCCTTAATTCCCACTTGGTTTGGGTACCTGACTTCAGACACGTTTGGGATCTAGTTTTCAGAATTCCCAAGCACTTGCTTTCAGCTGGGTTGTTACAGCTATCTGAAGGTGTAAAGTCTCCTTGAATAAGTAGCCAGCTGGGAGATTAATCAGGATTGCTATCCTGTAGTGTTGTAACATGACTCCTGTCTGGAATGGCTCAACACCATTGTTTGGAGAAAGTGGGTTGTAACAAAGCAAATTTTAGGTGWTTTTTTTTTTTTTTTTTTCCTGGAGAGGAGCTAGGTCCAAAGCTCCTCCCTGTGAGAATAAAGACCCTGAGATGCAAGTGAAAATCTCTTGCAGATGATTTCAGAGTGTGCAGGTTTACCCTGCCATAGCTGGGCCACTTCTTGGAGATAGGGAAGTAAGGTGTTAGTGCCCACTTGCGTATCTTTGCATGCAGCAACAGGAGGACACTGCCATTCTTTAGATACTTCAGTAGCCAGTGGTGAAAGGTGTTATAGAAAGGTAAATTAGTGCTGTCTGCTGAAGCACAGAGTGCTTTCCAGATCCTAGAGCAAGTACTATGAAAAGGGGCAGCAGAACAAATGCAYGTTAGTTTACTGGGACTGTGAAATTTCCTTCTCTTTTTCCCCAAAGGTGTTCTGCTGGGAACAGAATATCGCTCCGAATCCATTCCCTCCACCCCCTCTCCAGTCCTTCCTTCCACCCCGTTGCTGTCAGCACACTCGAAAACAGGCAGCAGAGACTGTAGCACCCAGACTGACCGGGGGAATGAACAAAGCAAAGCTGCGTCTTCCACGGCAGCTTCCACCCCAGGGCGGCTCCCCGGTACTGGCCTGGCCTACAGTGTGGACAAGACAGGTAACAAAGCTCAGCTGCTGTCCCAGAGGGGCCCCTGCCACTCACTCACCATCGTTCTGCTCCATGGGACTGGCTCTGCATGTCTTCTTTTTTTCCAGCTCAGGAAAACTGGGTTTAGTTTTTGGGAGGACAGATGGTTCTCAGGGACAAGTTTGACCTCATTCTGAGGGGTATCCTATAACGCTCCTAAGAAAAAAGCCCTAAGTGGTAGTGTAAGAGTGGACACACTGGGTGGAGAGGTATAGCAAGACTGAAGATTGCCTCAGCTATTGGAGCAGGTATATGCTAATCTTAGAGTAGTCTCTGAGTTGGTGTCTGCTCTGAAGTAGATTGCAAGTGGCACGCTCACAATTAAACAGCTTATAAAAATGGGCTGTAGAAACTGGCCGTGGCATTTYAGTGGGTATTCGAAGTGAAGTGGACTCGGATAAGGAGGGAGAAGAAGGAAGGGTAATTATCATGATAAGGGTATTTAGTTATTGCACTGTCCCAGTTGCAGGACTGACCTCAGCATTAGCATAAGTAGATCCATTTGACAGTGACTGTCACAGAAGCTGAATTTGCTTCCCACAGAGCTCCAAGCTGGCAAGAGCGGCTCATTTTCCAGCCGACCCTGCCAAATCAGTGCAGATTACACAACCTTGCCTCTTCTACTTACAGACACAATACAATTATGTTGTTCTTTATGGAAGAGTGAATTTTGGCTGGTCTGCTGTGCCTCTTGCCCATGCTAGGCTATTTAATGGGTATCAAGGGCAACAGGTGAACAGGTTTTGTGGTGAAAGTCTRCAATGACTGCATTGATTTAAATGCAGTTGGTCTAGTTTTATATGCCATTGTATGTCAGTAGGAGGTACCTAAAGGGAATTTGAGAAAGTACCTCTATTTGTCTGGCTATGAACATGAAGAAATTAATTGTTTATATTAAACAATTGGTCCTTTGGCCAATGACAGAAGATGACTTTTAAAACATTAACCTCAGCTTTCTAATCCTGTGCTTGCGTGGGTCATCGATTCAAGCTACAGCTTTGATTGTCTGTCTTTTGTTTCTCCTCCTAACATAGATGGGCCACTCTTCCACTCCAGCACTCTCGAAAGAAAAGCCCCTGTTCAGAGTGTGGGGCAGGACCTCCCAGACGGAGAAATGGTAGAATACCTCATCTGAAAGGCTGAACTGGGATCTGAGCTGGGATACAATAGCAAGAATTTTTTTAAAGACGTTTTTATTGGGAAAATTTGTAGTACCTGAGTAATAAAAAAACACTCAGCTGTTTGCTCTTGTATATTATGTCTCAAAAGTATGGACAGGTTAATTTATAATTTGTTCTAAATTATCAAAACCCCGTAACACTTGTTCTTTGAAGGTTTCCCTGCTTATTTTTTAAATACTGGATCTGGTAATGTCTGGAGAAAAAAAACCATGGTCTTAGGTGCACTACATTTTATATATCATTTCAGTATTTTTTAAAGTCTTGTCTTTTAAAAACAAGCAAAAGTACCTACTCTCAGTAGTTGGTTAATTATCTAGCTTGAACATGGTAAGATGGGTGTAATGGCCTTACAGTGATCAGAACCAGAATGTGGGCCCTGGTTGTGAGCATCGCTTACGGTTTCAGAATGCAGGTATTCTGAGGAGCTTTTATAAACTTCTGAGCTACGGTCAAGGGAGACTTCTCTTTACCCGCAATGTGAGAAGTCAAAATAAGTATTTCATATTCACAGGCTGGAAAGATTTCTATTTTCCGTGTGCTGACATTTGTATTTTTCTTTTAGTTCTGAAATTGTGCCATTTCTTACAAAAGATACAACTCCAGTGATTAATGTCACGTTTGACATTTTCAGTTGCATCAGAAGGTTCACCATACTTTCATACATAAATACTTTTTCAATAATTTATACAGTGGATAATAAATAATATAATGCATTCATGCTTTACATAAATAAATAAAGAGGAGCAGTGTGCAGGCTCAGTCCTGATCTCTGTTAGATCAGTTTTCTGCCATTGTTATCCCACCAGCTTAGTGGAATTACTCCAAATTTACAACAGTCTAAGTGGCAAGCCCCCTTGCTTTTCAGTGTTAGCAAACTGATCTGCTACCTCTGTGGAGATCTTTAGCAGATCTTTCTCTATTTCAGATCCCTTTCTACCTTGTACATCCCTCATTCTCAGAGACACTAGATTCTTTTTCATATAGCAGTGCCTCAGAGCTAGAACTTTAAACAGTAGCTTTGGGTAAAGTTTCACATGGCAAATTGTGGTCTTCCAGAATATTTTTCATCATCTGACTGGAGAGAGCAACTTAAAGGATATCCCAGAATCGTTAAAGAAGATAGTTGTGCATTTTAGTGATCTGTTTCTCTTTCAGATCTTGGGAACTAGCACAAATGCTGCAATACTCTGGTTGCAGATGCTATAAGGAGGTATTAAGACCAATAGAAGTAAATGTTTGAGGACTTTTTGTTACTGTCTTTGCATTACTAAAACACTTCAATATTAATTTCTACTAAAAATTACTTTTTTTTTTTAACTTGAATGTTAAAATGTGTAATTAGCCAATGGTCACATGTCAGGAACCTGACTAGTCTCAGCTTTCTTTGCAGCGTTAGAGTAGGCAGATTTCAGACCCTTTCATTCCAGAAATAAGGAAAATAAGCAATTAATCATCCAACAGTTACTGAATGTCCTCAGTTCTTWCTAAGTTGACGCTATTGATGCGGTGTCCAAGTGAAATGGCCTTACCAAATCAACAGGTACAACATGAATTTTCCTGTGGAGGGTTGGGAGGTGAAAGGAGAAAAGTGCCTTTTCCTTTTCTGTCTGCCCCTCAGGTGACTCAGCAGTGCCTATAGAGCAGCTGTGACTTGGAGTCTGTTTGTCTTTAGAAATAGCTACTTATAAAAGCAAGGCAAACGGTTCCCATCAATTCTAGCAGATTTGCTGCTTGTTGCTGTTCTTCAGCCTATATTCCTAGACCCACGGAAGTTAGAGATGGCAAAATGTGTATGTAACCTCTTTGCCAAGGACCTCTCTAACACACCGAGCAAACTCCCTTCCCTCACCACTGCGTAAGACACTTCAGGGCTGCACTTTAAGGCTTAGACTGTCTCTGCCATATGGGGCAACATCTTTCTGGGCAGTGCAGTAGACCTTCCCTAAGCACGTTTTAATAATTTGTCTGAATTAGTTCTCCATCCTTTTCTGGACAAACTGTTAACAGGCTCTTCGTTCTCATCCCTGAGAATAGCTCACATTTATTTCTGTTGGCTTAATTCCATCCCATTATATGAAGTAATGCCCACTCTGGACAATTTTAAGTGATTTCTTTTCCTCCTTCACAGTTGTTGGAAATGCAGGAGAAGCTTTTCTCATTAGGTCACTGTGTCCATCTTTCTGCCATTTCAGGATCATTTTCTATATTACATAATGTGGTTTGGGCTTAGAATGAACAATAACGGAGATCGAATGCCTGTGGTGTGTGTGTATATGCGTGTCTGTCTCAGGGAGAGAGATGTTTGAGTGTTTTTCTGTTCTTTTAAAGTTAGGAAAAGTTATATTCCATCTTTACAAGTGCTTTTCAGCAGTAGGAAAGGAGTTTTACAGCTGTAGGTACAGCTCTGTGTACAGCTGTTTACTGTCCAACTCAGTTGATCCATGTTAATTCTAAAACATATAGGAAAACTTGGATCATTTACTGACACAATCTGTTTTAGAAAACTGATTTTCCCCAGCAGGTATTGACTGTTCAGCTGGACTAGGTTAAAAATAATGTGTTTATTCTCCTTACAACTCATTGTTTTCAAACTGAATTCCATGGTAATCTACTTTTACAAAGAAAGAAGTATATAATAGCTTTCTGTGAATAAAATACAGATTATGCACAGCAATTATCTCCTCCAAAAATGGAAGCTAGGAGATCTCTGACAGTACAAGCCATCAGGATCACCTAGCGACCTTAGCAGTTCCTATACCAGTGCAAGTAAAATTGAAAGAAAATGTCACAGTTTTACACTGCTTTGGCCAGGTTCTTTGCCCTATTTTTTCATTTTGGTTTCTTCCAAAAGCAACTACCCCACCAGATCTCCTGCCATGGAGGTCTGAGGTCATCTTCCTGTGCTGACAAACTAGGAGCCAGCAGGAACCTGTTCGTTCCTTTGAGCTTCCTCAGAGCCATCCTGATGTGAATGTAAAAGAGCTGCTTTCTTTGAGGAAGATGTGTACTATAGTCTTCAGTCTCTCTGTACAGATTTTTATGTTGTTTTTAAGCAGAAACTGCTTTAAGGAGACACCTTAGTTCCTTTTTCTTCTGTAGAGCTTATTTCTAGTAGAAAGTAATTTTTAACACAAAATAATTGCAATGACCTTCTTTGCAAACCAAAACTTTAGACCAAGAGTTTTTCTTAAACTCGGGTATTAGGAGCAGAATTGTAGCTTTTATAAAGAAAGCCACCTATTCTTCTTTGTAGAGCAAAACAAGAAAATCAAGTTTAGTTATTTTTCCTCTCTCCTTTCACTGCTTCCAGAACGGCCAAATTCACGAGTCCTTTCCTTGGGCAGTCCCGTTGCCGTTCGAAGGCTCAGGAAGCTGCCTACGATCTGGAGCCTCTTGTTCCCAGCTGGCCCGCTGTCATCCTTAACTTTAAATAGCTCCTACCTGGCAACTGCTGTAGGGTCTGGAGCGGTAGTTTTCGGTCTATGGTCTGAGAACTCTTGGGGATCTGTGGGTCACTCCTCAGGGGTCTGTGCAGGGTAGCTAAGGTAAGCAAATGCTATCAGGGAGCTTAAATTCTTTATATGTGGTTTGTGCCTCAGTTTGGCGAGTTAGTAGAGATCAGCAAAATCTGAGGTGATGCAAATGGCATTAGTTTTGCTTCCTTTTTGAGGCTGCCCGAGTGAGGGGACTTGCAGGGCTTGAGGCCAGAACCATTCCCAAGGATACCTCCTGCTCCAGGAGCCCGTGCCGACAACCGGCTCTGCGTGCGAGCTGGCTAACGGCTGCTGCCCGCGTGCCAACTCTGCAATAGTCTCCAGAGACACCTGTACAGTGAATCCTGATAACTGGGGCCAGCAGACCCGTTTTTCCAGTGGTTATAAGATGGTGGCACCATAAACTCAGTGCAGTGGGCAGAGCAAAACCCCAGAGGTAATTTGGCTTTCCCTCCCTCCCTCCCTCCCTCCGTCCGTCTGTCCGCATGAGAGTGGCGAAGGTTAGCCTGGATTCACTGTACTTCTCACTGCGTTTTGCTCCGTGCCGGGGTGGGGGCTGTGGGGAGGGGTCCTCTTTTCATGTATTTGTATAGGAACTTTTTTTAAAAAGCTAGCATTTTTATGTCTAGAAGGTAAAAAGACATTGTAAAATGTAATTGTACTGTATTTATGAAGAAAATACATTTCTTTTTGAAAAGATCTTACTCTAAGTTGGTTTTAGATTCTGATTTCCGACAACATCCTCTCGCAGGCTTTCGGAAGCATTAAAACCCCATCTGGCTTGCGCTGTTGTGTCCAAACACAGTGTTAGGCTGTGCTAAACTGTGGCGATTTAAGAAAAAGCCCATCTGCCCTCCTAACTCAAGCCGAACGCGTGGCTCGTAGTTGTGAAGTGTTTGAGGACTTGCTTCCGTTCAGCGTGGTCGGGATGGGAAATGGAGGCACTGGAATAACAGGGGCCGCCGCTCCAGGGCAATTTCCCTTCCAAGCTTTGCCCCTCCGTAGCCTCTTCAGAGAGGCTGTAGGAGGCTGCTGGGAGATCGATCGTTGTTCGTGGAGCAGGATTAATCCCTGGGAGAGGCCTTGCTCAGGGCTCCCGCCCGGTAGGTCTCTTCTGTTTGCAGAGTCATAACTTCTGGGGGGCAAGTGGCTTGAACCCCCTTTCCCTTTTGGCAGAGTTGTGGTCTAAAGGGAAGAGCCAGAAAAAAAAAAAAAGACTAATAAGCTGCTTATCTGTAGGATCCAAAACATCAAAGCATGATTTGAAATGTTAGAAGTTTACCATTTAACAACCTTAGAAAACATATCAAGAGAATGAGCTTTCCTGTATAAATCTAGATTGAAAGGAATCGCGTGGATTATTTTTTCCTCTTTACTTAAACTGTCAAGTTGATTTTGTAATTTGTGAAAGAGCTGTTTTGTAATTCCACTATTGAAACAGCCCTAAAGTCTTTGAAGATTCCGGCAGCTTTAATTCTAGAAAAGAAAATGCAAAGAAAGTGTAAATATGCACTAAGATATCTTGTAAATGTCTATCATCGTGTCTGTAGTTAGCTATAAAAATATTTTATGTGTTTTTAAAGAATGGATCTTGTTTTCAGTTTCTTTTTCCCACCGATTTGCTTGTTTTGCAGTAAATATTCTTAGTATGATAACATTATTGATATAAAACAGAAATAATCTTTACCTCACTCTGCCCTTCGCTGTCAGTCTGGGCCATACAGCCTTCATGGAGAAAATACTTGGCCTCTGCCTTTAAGTTTCCAGCCCCCCGGTTAGAGATTTTGCAAGGTGTTAATGTTTAATTCACAATATTGGTTCATTCCAGTGTCTGCCCTTAACCTTTGCTTTTGAGTTTGTTTTTTGAACCAGTCCTACAGGCACACCCAAAGCTGCACGCTTTCACAGCCTTTTTAGTAGTCTGATTAAGAGCACTTGCCTACGATCACAGCCTCCAGCTGCGATGGCTTCACCGGTCGTCTCTTCTCCGGCAGCTGGACAACTTTTCAGGCCCAGTCTAACAGCACACGAGTAACTTGCAATCGTCCGAGTCATCCGAAGTCATCGTGGTCTTCAGCACCTGGATGCACTTTCTGTTCATGTGGCTTTGGTGCGTTTCGTTGCTTCTGTATTTTCCCTCTCTCGTCTTGCTGCCGAGGGGAAGGAGCAGGCGCTACCTGGAAGCTAGGTAAAGTGCTCAGCCTCGGCCTATTTTCACTGTTGACTTTTGAGACTGATCTTAACCTAGTTTTGATCCCCACTGGTGGCCCGTGCTTCCATAAAGAGCAGGCTGCCAGACGTGGGGGCCATAGTTGGTGTGGCAGGCAGGCGCCCCCGCTGCCTTCGGTGTCGTCTCGGTGAACCTCTGGCGTGCCGGGGGAGAAGCAGCAAGACAAGAAAGGCCCCGGCCGGACACCCCCCCGCTCCAGAGCTTGCTAAATAGCCAAATAGCCGCTTGTTTAACCGAGCAGCCGCGGCCCGGCCCCAAGCAGGTGCCGGCAGTGCCCTTGGCCCCTTCCCGAGGGCACCGCGGGGAGCGAGGAACGCCCACAGCGCGGCAGCCCGGTGCCGCCGGCGCCGCTTCCCCTTGCCCTTGACGGCTGTCGGCTGCGGCTCGGACGCCGTCCCCGCGCTGGAGGCGGCCGGCCCCGGCCTCGCGGCGGCAGCTCTGGGGCACTGCGCGGCACGGCCCGCTCCCCTCGCCCTGCCGAGTGCCGGCCCTTGGAAAGCACGAGAAAGGTGGAAGGTTTTACTTTATATTCTTTGGTCTCTGATCCTTTAAACAGAAAAAAAGTATTGCTCCAAATTCTTAGGAAGCGCAGCTTGGGTTAGCTACTTCCCCAAGCTGCGGAGCGCCTTATTTCCGTTATTTTGAAGTATTGCTTATAACTGCTTTAGAATACCTGCGAAAACAAGCAAGACTCCCTATACCACAGGGCGTTTCTAGAGGCCTGCTCACCTCCCCTTCCTGCTGCTCAGGCAAGCAAATGTTCGAGCTGCTCGCACATCTGGGACCAGTTCTCTGAATTTCGTGAGAAAGGGTGAAGTGGGCTGGCCGCAGGCGGCTGCCCTTCCGCAGGCTCCTGTCGAGGGGGCTTGCCGTGCGGCCACGTGGGCGCCTGAGATGAGCTTCGCTTTATACGGTGGAGGAGAACTTTCACTGATCGCTTGCCGGGTACTATAGATACACGCAGGTACATGCTTTTATATATATATAAAAATAAACATACACGTGTGCATATATACAATACGTGAAAACTGGCAGCTCTGAGAGCCTTCCTGTACAAGATAAAAACTTCTTTTTCTTCCTATTCATTTTTTAAACATAAAACGGTCAGTTTGAGAACTTACAGACTCAGTTTTCTACCCTCTCGCTTTCTATCGCCRTGCTTTAGAACTGGAAAATAAGGGAAAAGGGATCGCCTCGTGCGCGGCGTTTGGGCTCCCGCCAGCAGCGTCCGTGTGCGGGAGCCCAGAGGACGGGGCGGGAGGTTGCCGGTGCCGGCCAGGCTGCGCGGGGAGAGGGCTCGCGCGGGCTCTCCCGTGCTGAGGGCCACCCGGATTTGTCCCCCCGCCGAGGCCGGGCAGCCGGAATGAGGGGCTGGGCAGCACCCGGCCCTTTCCTCGGCAGGCTTCTGCGGGTGGGAGCTGCGCCTTCCGTCCCGCCGTCGTGCCCGCCGCTCCAGTGAAGCCCCCGGCACCTCTCGTCCGGGCGYGACTGCTGTCCCCAGGCTTCGCCGCCAGCCGGGCTGTGTCGCGCYGCCGGAGCCATCGGCAGCGCCGCAGGTCTGCTTGCGTCTCTCACGCTCTCAGTTTTTCCGGACGGACTTTGCTACTGCTTCAACAGCTTATCGGTTTGAGCTCCGTGATTAAGCCCCATGTGGAGGGAAGGAGACCGCCGCTGGGCAAGCGCCCGGGCAGGGGGGTCGGGGACACGGTTCCCTGGCTTATGGCTCCCCGCCGAGACTTCCAGGAATGTCGCTTTTTGGGGGCAAAAGCAGCCCCGGGGCAGGTGGGAGCAGCTGCGCAGCCCCAGCGCRGCGGTGGCGGCAGTACGGCACCGGAGGCTTGGAGAAAAGCAAGCGGAAGGGTTGGGAATCGCTTAATCAGAAACAGCGCTCTCCCTTAATGCTCTGCAATTACTTTGAGGTCAGTGGAATTGTTATTATTATTAATCGCTGAATTTCCAGAGAGCTCAAGTTAATAGTAACACGATTGGGCCACGCCGTGCAGCAGCGATTGCCAGGCGCGAGCCGGAGGCTCATCAAGCCCTCCCGCTGGCTCCTCTCCGGGCAGGTCCTGTCYCTCCGGACCGTGGCGGTGCACGGCGTGGCCGCGGAGGGGCCGCTCCGCTCGTCCCGCGGGCCGGCGCTCCCCGCCGAGCTCACGGGGCCGGTGCGCTCCGCGCGGCCTCGACCGGCAGCCGGAGCCCGGGGCAAGGGGAATGCAGGCGCTGGGGCATCGCCCTGCTCCCGCACGGGGCTCGGCAGGCCCCTTTCAAGGCTGCAGAGCGGCTTTGGAGGGTGCTGCAGTAGGGATTTCCCGGTGTGCGGTCGAAGCGGGGGTCTGTCCGCGTTTCCCTGCGCCTCCGGAAGGGCGCGGGACCCGGCTTCGGGTCCTGGCTGAGGTGCCGCCCAGCACCCTGGCCACGGCGGCAGGGCCTCCTTGGGGCGCCCTGCAGCCAAGAAGCAAAACAGGAGAAGACGGCTTCATTTCCTCATCCCGCTCTCCGAGTCCGGGAGCGCGGGAAGTGCTGGGCTAGCGTCGCGCGCCGGCACTCGGGGGGTCTTGGGGCCCCCGGCGGTGCCGCAAGGGCGATGGGCTTTGGTGCTCTTTTCCGACGAGCCCCGGCACAGCTCCTCTTCCCTTTGTTTTGTCGGGGAAGGGAGAATCGGAGCCATGTGTTTCRGGAGGTCGGGATGGGCTCTGGGGAAGCGCTGGCCTCAGTTAATGTTAAACATTGCTTTCGCTGGCGCTTTCTCTCTCTCTCGGTGCGTGTTGTTGGCTCTGTTTTATGTAGGTCATCGTGTTTATCCAACTGCGGCGAAAGCAAATAAGTGCCGAGCGGCGTTTGAGCGACTTGCAGAGCTGAATCCGACCTGCCGCCTTTTCCTTCCTTTCCTTCCTGGCGGGGCTGCTGGGAGAAGAAGGTACGTGTTTATCTTGGAGGCGAGGAGGGGGGCTGAAATCGTCTTCATTTTCTCAGCTCTGTTGGGTTTTAAGCCCCGTGATCATGATGGCTCGTTCGAACCGCAGGGACGGCGAGAGGCCCGTGGTGGGACTGGCAGCCCGGGAGGTGCCGGCTGTGGAGCCGAGCTGAGCAGGCGAGGCAGCGGAAGATGCAAGAAAGGAAAAAAATGTAAATTATCTCGAGTAGTTATTATATCGCAGTGCAGAGGGGTTTAGCTGCCCGCTGGAGCTGCAGCCAAGAGCGCGCTGCACGAACGCCAGGCACGCGAGGCTTGGACACGAGCATCCAGCAGGTCCCGTGCCTGCAGCTCCGCTGTTCCTCCGCTTTCCGCCGCTTCCCCGTATCTCGGTTGCGAGCCTTCCCCACGCACCCCCGGTGATTTCCCTCCCCCCAGGGCGCTGCGGTGCCGGGGCGGGCGCCCGGTCCCAACCCTTGGTTCTTCCCTCGCCCAGGAGTGTGAAGTGCTCCTCATGCTKCTTGTTCCTGCAGTGGCTCCTGCAACGTTTGTCCCAAGGGTGTGCAGCCCAAACAAAGTTTAATAGCAACATTCGGTTTCGTATGGGCGTTCCCACCCGGCGCTCAGGAAAACGGATTGCTACCGTCTGCAGCAAGAAGCAAAAAGGAACCGGCCGTCGACTTCCCTAAGCATCAGTGCTCTAAAAGCGGCTATTTCCCGCTTCGCAAAGAAGCCGAACGGAGGCACGTCTCCCTGCTCACCGAGGCAGGAGGGCTGCTGCCCGCTGCCCGCCCCGGCGGCAAAACCTTCCGGGCACCCTTGTTAAATCCATTTGTACCTCGGAGAGCAAGCGATGCCTCGCTGGGTTAAAAGCGGCCRCGAAACGCTGCTCTGCAGAAAGCGGGGAGGGCTGTGGTGCCCCCGGCGGCCCCGGCGCCGCCTGACGCTCTTCTGCGAGCCGAGGAGCGGTGACAGATAAAGCGTGGTTAGCTACAGCAAAGCAAAACAGAGCGGCTTCTCTCGCCGAGCGCGTCGAAAAGCCAGAACGTGAGCAAGAGAGAGGCCTTGCGGCCCGCCGCCTGCGCGGGGCCCCGGGGCGGGTGCAAGGCACAGGCCGCCGCGACCCGCTGCTGCTCCAGCGGCACGTCGCACCCGCCGCGGCCCCGCGCGGGTGGCGGGGGGCAGTGGGACCGCGGCCAGCGCTGCTCTCAGCGTCGCCGGGGTGGGCGTCCCCGGGCGCTCCCTCCTCCGGGGGCCCAGCCGGGGCCCCTGCCCTGGAGGCGAGTTGCTTTGCAGCTGAGCGAAGCACACGTGGATACGCATGCGTGCAATGCTTTGCAAGCCTTACGGGTAGGCAGGCGTCGGGCACTGGCGCAGGGCCTCCCCCGGGCAGAAACCTGCACCAGGAGCGGCAGCACCAGCACCAGCATTAGCAGCAGCAGCAGCAGCAGCAGCATTAGCAGCAGCATTAGCGGCAGCAGCAGCAGCTTTGCACAGCCGAGCCCGCAAGAGGGAGCTTTGACCTCCTCGCGGCGCGGATGCGGTGGGAAATCCAGGAAAGCGGGGCTGCAGCGTCGCGGCGCTCGCACGAGCGCTTTTCCTCCCCTCTTTCGGTGCGTGCAGCGATGGGGCCGGACGCCAGGCGCCTCTCTGCTCGTTTCCGAGGGAGCTGCGAGGCCGGGGGCTTCGGGCCGCCAGGCAGCTCCCGGCTCGCCGCGGCCACGGCCTCGCCATCCTCACGCACGCCGAGGTGCTGCGGCTGCCCCCCGCCTGCAGAAGTGCAAAGCCAGAGCGTGCGCCCCGTGTTGTGGGCCAGGCACGGGCTTGGGCGGCTTTTGGGGGCAAGCACATCCTGGGCCCGGGAAGGCCTGCGTGCACACACCCCCGGGGCGCCTTACCCGTGTGCCCCGCGTGCACGCACCCCCGGGGTGCCTTACCCGTGCGCCCTGTGTGCACGCACCCCCGAGGTGCCTTCCCTGTGCGCCCTGCGTGCACGCACCCCCGGGGCGCCTTCCCTGTGCGCCCTGCGTGCACAAATCCCTGGGGTGCCCTACCCTTGCGCCCCGTGTGCACGAACCCCCGAGGCGCCTTCCCTGTGCACCCCGCGTGCACAAACCGCCAGGGTGCTCTCAGCAGCTCTTTGCCAAGAGTCACTCGCAGTGATTTTTTTGGTAGTAAGGTCTGAGGCTAAGCGTGCGGATTTGTACRTAGCAATGCACGCTGGTGGAGAAGGAAAGCTTAGCCCCATCTTAGCAAGGAAACGCCCGTGCCCATGATCTTGCTGCCCTTCCTCCAAAATACGCCTCTCCCCTTGTCCGGCCGTGATAAGGCAGCTTTATCGGCAAGCCTCCTGCCCCTTTAAGGCACGCGCGTTTGGCTGGGCTTCGTTATAGATGCAGGGCTGACGTTGCCTTCTAGGCACTTAGGTATAAATAATCTTTTACTATATTAATTATTTCGTGCAGAAGGATAAGACATAAATTATAACCCAATGGGGTCTAATTGCATGTTCTTAATACATGTGCCTTGTTGCTAATTATCCTGATTCTCCCAAGCAGCTTAAAAATTAGACGTGTCTGGCTGTGGCTTCCAAGAAACAAGATTGCTTGGGAAGGAGAGCGTTCGGGCGGCTCCGGCAGCCAAGTCCCCTTGGCCCGGCRGGAGCCGGGAGCAGCGCGGCCGAACCGGAGCCTCTCGGGCCGGCTGCAAAAATCTTATTGAAATCGGGGCTTCGGCTCTCACGAAGCTCAAGGGCTTTCAGGCTCGATCTGTTGCTTCTGCTTGTTGAAAGGATCTTGTCCCCCAAACGGCGCGGGGGGGAGGCAGGCAGGAATAGCRCCTGGGGGTTTTGGCGGCCGAGGACGCTGGGCCATTCGCTGCCCTCTCCTCCTTCCCGGCTTGCCTGCGTCTCCGTGAAGGCCGCTTGGTTTCTTTTTTCTGCTATTAGCCGTCGGGCGCGAAACCCCAGGGCAGGGTTTGCGATCGGCAGGGAGCGTTCCCTGCTCTCCGTTCATCCTGAAGCTGTTCCCAGTAAACCCGTGATCCCGGGGCTGGGCAATTCCTCCCTCGTCGCCTGGGCAAAGCTCCCATGGGTTTCGGAGACGGGGCTGGGCGTCGCTTCCAAGGGAGGCCGCGCACCGAGACGGCCGCCGGGGCGCCCAAGCACTTCTGCAGGCCTTTAATCCCTACGGCCGCGCTACCGGCGCGGGTGCGGCGCCGCCTGCTCGCTGCCTGCTCGCTGCCAGCCCGGCCCTGGCCCTGGCCCTGGCCCTGGCCCTCGCCGGAGGCATCCCTCGCCTCCCGCGACCTTGCCGTTGCACGCGGATGAGCACTCGCAGAGGCATAATTGCTGCTTTGGATGCACGTTAAAAAAACGCTGTCGTTTGTCATGACTGATTAAAATTTTCATTCTGTGCTGAGATTTTGTTTTGTTTTGTTTTTTGCTTTATTGGTAGCTGAGAAGCAAAAAGAGCAGCAGTGCGCGGCGTGCAAGCGGCTTCTCTGCCCCCAGCAGCTGCGCTGGCCGCAGCCGCCCGAAGCCGCTGGCGCACCCGGGGTCGCCACGCGCCTCCTGGAAACCCGCTCCTTGAGCCGGGACGGGSGGACGAAGGAAGCAATTCAAAAATGAGGGTGAAATGGGAACGGCAGGGGAGCCTGCAGGAAGCCCCAGAGCCAGGGAAGCCCCTAACGGAGGGCGAGCAGTGCTGTCCGTCCGTCCGTCTGTCTGTCCGTCAGTCCGTCCTGCGAGGAGGGCCCCAGCTGCGGCCCTTCCCCTTGCTGGGGGGAGAGACGAGGCATGGAAAATGGGTCCATAGGAAAGAGCCACAGTGCCAGACCTTGGGCTTCTGGTGYGGATCTCTAGCTGGTCCCCGCCAGCGGGGTTTTGGAGCAGGCRGTGAAGCCACCACGCGTCGCCTTCCCCGAGGCCACGGAGCCGAGGGGAATCTCGGCACCGGGGGTTATTATTCACCAGCCCTGAGTCAATAGCTGGGTCGTGCAGAATTAGTCACTGCTCTGCCCGTGAAATGGGAAACAGCCTCTGCCTCCTGACGGCGAAGGATAGCCGGAACGCTGCTGTTCAGCTCGCGGGCTGGCCCAGGAAGAGAGGTGAGCTCATCYGTTAGGGATTGATTCCGGCTGAAGGTGTCCGGCCAAAACGAATCCAAGCTCTGTGCGGCTCTTTCCTCTTGGGAGGAGCGTGAAATGCATTTTTCATGGGCTCACAATTTAATGAAGCAACTCTTTCTTTCGCAAAGCGCGGACCGGCTCATTTCTGCTGGCCTCGAGGCCGGCAGCRTTACCGCTGGTGTCTGTGCCGGCGCGAGGTTTTGGTCCATCACCCTGGTTAAACCCCAAAGCGGGAGCAAGCGGAAGGCTCGTCCGGTGCCAGCCGCCCGCCAGGACCGTTCGGCCTCGTTTCYCCTTTTAATTCCCCTGGTTTTGGCTTCCGGCCGGTGCTTCCTGTCGCACTTCTCCCCAGTCCACCGAGGCTCCCGTCAACGCCCGGAGGTTTCCGGGCACGGACCCTCCTGCCGCCCCACTCTCGCCGCGCTGGCGGGCGCTGCAGGGCTCTTCCCGCCGGGGCGTGGGAGCCGGCGCGCTGCAGCCCCTCTCCGGGCGCTGCTGGCCCGCGCCGAGCCCACGCCGCCTCCCGGCTCCGCGTTGCTGAAGCCCCATGGCCACGGCCACGGCCACGGCCACGGCCGCCCGCCCCAGGCACTGCCGGCCCGGCTGCCGCCTCCTGCAGCGCAGCGCAGCGCAGCGCGTGTGGCTGCCCCCCGCTCCGCTCGCGGGGCCGGCGAGCCCGGAGCCGCCGCCTGGCAAGCGGTCGGTTTTCGCGATTTAGGCTTTTGCGCCAAGACGGGAGATTTCGCTAGCTTTACAATGTGCATTTGCTCGCAGCCGAGGGAAAAGGGAACAGCAACGCGGAGCTGCTCCCTCTGGAGCGTTATCGTCTGCAGAGCCCGGACTTCAGCAGTAGCCGGGCCGGACGATCCGCTCGGCCTCGGCGAAGCAGAGCTGGCGCGTGCGAGCCGGTGCCGCTCCAGCAGCGCTCTGCCCGCGCCCTGCCGGGGCAGACGGGCCCCCGCGGCCCTGCCGGGCAGCACACGGTTATTCCTCGCCGCTCGGACTTAATGCACGTCTTCGTTTGCTATGATTGCGTGGCTGTTCTGCTTTTTTTTCCTTTAAATCGCAACAGCAGCAGCGGAGGGGGCAGAGGATCCTTGCAAACCCCTCCTGCTCCCACCCAGCATTATGTATGCGAGGCAGCGCAGCACATAATTTCCCTAATCATGTAGTACTGCCGAAATGCCTCGCTAAAATTATACGCGTTAGCTGCCATGCAAATCCTACAATAGTGCCGCTGCCAATAGCGATTTCACAGTCCTGCCGAGGAGTGCGGCCCACGGTGGCAATTATTCCCTCTTGCGAGGTCAAACGCTTTCGACGGTGATGTCACGGCGCGGGGCCAGTCCGGCGCGGGACCGCCGAGCACCGGATGCTTCCTCGCGCGGGGCCTGTCCGGCCCTCGGCCTCTCCGCCGGCAAACCCCGGCAGCTGCGGGCACGTCCCTCCTCGCGGCGGCCTTGGCTGCCACCCCTTGCACCCATTGCGCAGCTCGGAGCACCGAGCCCCAAACCGCAAGGGTCGTGGGTGTCCGCTGCGGATTTGAGATTGTGAGGATTAAGTAAGAACCGCCTTCGATGAAGAGGTGTTTTTTCATAGGCTCAGCCCTTACAGGTCACGGCTGTGTGTGCAACAGGAATCACGCTGTGGTCACGCTGTTGATGGGAAAGCTGTGTAATAGGGTGTTGCCTGAAACACCTCCCAATTACATGGTTTGGAGTATACTCATTATTTTAATTAGAGACTTTTGAGCTTGCAAAGCATCCCTTAAATATCTGGAAAAGTGCCCGAAAGCGCCAGGTGCCTGTGTACCCCAACGGTGTGCTGTGTTGTGGATACCCAGGTCCGTGGGTCTCCGCTCGCGGCTCCCCGGGAGTTTCCCGGCAGCTGTGCGGCACCGCGCGCGGCCAAGGCCGGCCGTTGGGCAATGGGCGCGCTGCACCGGGCATGGGAAAAAAGGGGTAATGTCCATCAGAAAAATATTCCCCGAGGGCATTTCACCCATTTACAGTTTTGCAAGGCACCGGGAAGCGGCTCCAGTCTCTCTACCTGCTCCTCCGCAGAAATGGTCTGCGCCTCCCTTTTTCCCCGTGGGGAAGCCGCGCGATTAGCCTGCACTTCAGATCCTGCCCTTTCAATTAGACGCCTCAGCCCGCTGGGCAAGCAACCAGCAGCGGTTCGTGCCGGCGGAAAAGAGGCAGAGACGTTAAACAGCAACGCTTAATCTAGTCAGGCTTTTTTTCTTGCCGTAGGTCACTCGCCCTACCTCTGGTTTTTGTAAAATCAGAGAAATTGGCTTTCCATGCAGCAAGCGGAAAAGCAGCCTTTTCCCCCGTTTCCAGAAACCGCTGCAGTAGCTTTATTTGACCTCAGCTCCCAGACTCGCTTGAATCAATGGATTAGGTTCGGTTCGGTTGTTCTCATCGCGACTGGCAGGATTTCAGGCGGTCCGACCCCGCGGCCCCGTGGCCTGTGGACGGGCCCTGACGCGGCGGCGCTTGCCCTCGCCAGGCTGCGGGGATTTGCCTCCGCGGGTCCTGCTCCTCGGACCGCGAGCGCGACGCTGCCGGCGGGGACGCGGCAGCTGCCGCGGCCGCTGCTCAGCTGCTTTCCCTCCACGGGCGGTGACGGTCCCCCAAAAACGTGGTGGGCGTTCGCCGACTGAGGCCGTTTCTGAAAGAGGATGAGCCGGCAGGAGGGCAGCGCTCGCTCCCTAAGGCTGCTTTTTAGCAGGCGTCRGCGTCGCCTCTCCCGTTCCGGGAGAGGAACCGCCCGGCTTGGCGGGGCGACGGGCGGCGCAGCCCCGCTCGGAGGAAGCCCGGACCCGCTCTCCAAGCACGCCGAGCCTGCTATCGACAAGCCCGAARCCCGAAGCCCGAGTTGGCCCCGCTGCAGCTGTGGGGGCGGTGGGCGCACCGAAGCGGCTAGTTCTCAGGGCGGCTCTCGGGGAGGGGGGCAGGAGCGTGGCGCGGCCGCGGAGAGGGGAAACGGCGGATTCGGGTTTGCTGGGGCTGCTCCGCTTGCATTATCGCTATCGATTCCCAGGAACGCCCATGCAGGACACGGCAGCTAATCGCATCGGCTCTCTGCCGCCTTCGTGAGCAGACTTGCARTTTCGCCCGGCCCATCGATTTCCCGGCCTGGCCTAATTTAATCTCCCGCTCCCGCTCCGCCGGCCCGGCTCGGCCTCGCTGCCGCTTTTCCACCGCGCCGCGCTGCTGACGCGGATCGGGCGAAATCCTGTCATTTTTGGCAGCTGGCAGCGCTGCGGCAGTGGACGGGATTCGGCACGCTCCACGGAGAGGCAGGCGGCCTGGCGCTGCGCGCGCAGCCGGAGCCCGACGCCACCCCGCCGGCTCGGCTGTTCGTTGCTTTGCCCCCGGAGGGAGGAAAAAACAGTCGCGTTTGGGTTTAATGACTTCAGGGCGGATTATCGTCCGCTCAGGCGGGGGGGGGGGGGGCGCCTCTGCTTGTGCACCCACGCACCATGTCCTGCGTCCTGCATCCCGCGTCCCGCATCCCGCATCCCGTGCCGCTCCAACCCCGCGGGAAGGGAGCCGCCGSCGCCGGCGTCACCGTCACCCTGGGTGCTGCAAACGAGCGCCGAGGGGGGCTGCCAGYGGGTAATTTTCCCCTCAAAAGTGGCCAAAAGAGGTGCGCAATCCCCCCCCAAAATCCAAGGGAGGCCCGTGCGTTTGAGGGCGGTGGAGGCAGAAAACGTGCCGCCCGCCTGCCCCCCCCCCCGGCTGCCGCTTCTCCTTTACGCCAGGGAATTTCCTCCATCCCGCTCGTCTTCTGGCTTTTTCAACAAAATCTGACTAGTTCTCCTCCGTTTCTTTTTTATCTTCTCCCTTTTCCCGAGGCTGAGCAGAAGCAGAAGGGAAGAGAGGGGGGAGACGTCCTGAAAGGAGGAACAGAGCCGCTCCGTCGCGCTCCGGTGAAAGCCGGCACGGGCAATGTCCAGCCGTGCTCCTCGGGGCGGGAGGCCCGGCGGCAGGGTCGGGCTTTCCGGCCCCGGCCGGCTGCTCCGCGCTGGCTGCCGGCGCGCCGGGAGGTGCCGGGAGGTGCCGGGAGGTGCCGGGAGGTGCCGGCTGCCCCGGGCGCCGATGCTCCCCGCTCCTGCCGAGACCTGCCGGCGCGAGCAGCGCTCCTCGGGCGTCGGGCCCGCGCGGCCGCGCGAGGGCTASTTAATTCTCGGCGTTAAGCACCTTTCCTCTGTCTCGCGGGGGGGGGGGGGGGGGGGGGGGGGGGGAGCGCAGCCGCCGGCAGCAGCCGCCCCGGCCTCTGCGGAGCGCGTCGCTCAGCAATTATACGTGCGAGCGCAATTTTCTCTGCTTTCTGCCGCTACCCTGTAATCTCGGGAAAGTGACATTYTCCATTCCCCGCCGCGGCTCGGGCTGGCGCTCCGACGCTGCTTCCGTTGCCAGCGGTTTTTTCCCGGTGGCATACGGCACGCAGCGCTACATCTGTTCCAAYTGCCGAGAGACACTCGCCCCTTTGCTGGGTTTCTGCAAACGCTGTCGGTCTAAACGATCCAGACCGCTGCTATGGCAACAGCGTGGGAACCCCGTTTCTCCCGCTCCCTCCTTTCCCTTTTTTTCACCCTGGAGTAACGGGGGGAAGGACGCGGGCTCTCCTTCGACAGCCGCCGGCGCTGCGCACCAGACCCGCCGCTCCTCGCGGCACGGCGGCGTCGGCGTCGGCGTCCTGCCCGAAGAGGGGCGCCGGGGCTCGTCGCCCGGAGGCAGCGAGACGGCGCCGACGCCGGACAAGATCCAGGCAGGCCGTCGCCGCCGCAGGGCACCGCAACCCCGGCTGGAAATGCGCGAGCAAACGCGCAGCAGTTTGGGGCGCTGCCGGGGCGCGGAGCGAGCCTGTCYGCGGGCGGCCGCCCCGACCTTGCTGCCCGCGGCCCCCCGTCCCCCCTCCCCGGCGAATCCCGATCCTTTTCACAGCCTCCTTTCCTCTGGTTTACGTGGGATGAAACGCAGGAGAGGCGCCTGGATTCCCTTTACGTGCACTGGAAAACGGCCACCAGGCAGGTGACCCACATGGGGCATAGACACAGCCGCGTCGGGCCGTTTTTGGGGCTGGATCGGACCTTTTCAGCCCCGACTGTGCCTGAGGGACTTGTTCGCTCTTGGAAAACCAGCTTACACAAGCCAGTGGGCACCACCGACCCTTGCCGAGCAGCGCCGGGGGATCGGAGCGCTCGGATCGCAGCGCCCAGGCTGCTCCCGCAGCAGGTCTCAGTGCTGCAGCCGGAGTGGGAGCTGCTGCGCCCGCTCCGAGGACGGAAACGGGGCGACGGGCGGGAGCCGCTGCGCCCGCTCCGAGGACGGAAACGGGGCGACGGGGAGGAGCCGCTGCGCCCGCTCCGAGGACGGAAACGGGGCGACGGGCGGGAGCTGCTGTGCTCGCTCCAAGGATGGAAACGGGGCGACGGGCGGGAGCTGCTGTGCCCGCTCTGAGGACGGAAACGGGGTGACGGGCAGGAGCCGCTGCGCCCGCTCCGAGGACGGAAACGGGGTGACGGGCAGGAGCCGCTGCGCCCGCTCCGAGGACGGAAACGGGGCGATGGGGAGGAGCCGCTGCGCCCGCTCCGAGGACGGAAACGGGGCGATGGGGAGGAGCCGCTGCGCCCGCTCCGAGGACGGAAACGGGGTGACGGGCAGGAGCTGCTGCGCCTGCTCCGAGGATGGAAACGGGGCGACGGGCGGGAGCCGCTGTGCCCGCTCCGAGGACGGAAACGGGGCGACGGGCGGGAGCCGCTGCACCCGCTCTGAGGATGGAAACGGGGCGACGGGCGGGAGCTGCTGTGCCCGCTCCGAGGACAGAAACGGGGCGACGGGGAGGAGCCGCTGCGCCCGCTCCGAGGACGGAAACGGGGCGACGGGCGGGAGCCGCTGCGCCCGCTCCGAGGATGGAAACGGGGCGATGGGGAGGAGCCACTGTGCCCGCTCTGAGGATGGAAACGGGGCGATGGGGAGGAGCCACTGTGCCCGCTCCGAGGACGGAAACGGGGCGACGGGAGAGCACAAGTGAAACGTTTTCCACTTGCACCGCCCCAGCTTCCACACCGCAGTTTGCTTTGGCTGGAAATAATTCGATGAGTGCTTTTATGGCATATATTAGGCAAAAAATTGCTTTGAGCTTGGGTGACCGACTAGCTGCTCCGAAAGAGTCCGCCAAGAGCAGCCGAGCGCTCCGAAGCCCTCTGGGCGGCTTCCCTTCTCCCGCCCCCCGGTGCCCCCGCTGCCTTGGTCACAGCACCGCGCTCTGCGCACAGCGTTGGCCGCGCAGACCTTGCTGCGTGTTTGGATCATCTTCATCCCCGTTTCTGGGCTGCTTCTATGAAAAATGGCCTGAGTAACCTTTTCTGTCACGGTCCCACAATTATCCTTCATCTAATTCTATAGGAGTCAAAGCACTTACATCCTGCAAAAACTTGCTCCCGAGTTTAAGTGTGGCTCCGTTACTTGTGATCTTGGGAACTAACGAGCAAAAAAATTGCAGAATGAACGAAACACCCAATTCTGGCTCGAATTAACCAGGAACTCATGTTGGAAATAAAAATCACAGCGGTTCAAATGAGATGATAACGTCTACAAGGAACTTTTCAGAGACTTTCTTGGTCCACTAAACTCTCCTCCTAAGTCACGTCCTGCCAGGACACCAGCCGTACCAATCCTGGCGATTTCTACTAGGAAAAGCAGCCAGAGTTGAATTTCTCAGTTTGTCCTGGGTTAGTTTTTCAAGTGGTCAGCAGCTATTCGTGGGGCCAGATTTTTAAAGAAACTCAGATTATTCCGTCCCGAGGGCTTTTGCAAGTTTGACCTTACTCGTGGTGCGCTAACGCTTTGGAAAACTCAGCGGCCAAAGAGAAAACCCAACACGGCGACCCTGGTCAAGGATCGCCTCCGGCAGCAAAACAGCTGACGCGGGGCACGAACGAATCAGATATAAATATGCTCGAATAAAGCGACTAAAAATAAAACGCTGCATTAAGAAGTGCATTAGCCTTTGCTTGCTCCTGCCAGCTCACTGGCGCTTCAGAAACCCGAGTATGCGCCTTGGCTCAGAAGCAGCAGCATGTTCCCACTAAAGTGACTTGTTGCATCCGTCAATGACTTTAAAAATTAATTGCAGTCGTGGCTCTGAGGGGGTCGTCCCCGGTTCCCGGGTGACGCAGCTCTGCTCCGCGCCGGCTCGGGCGCTGCGGGCGCGCGGCGCTGCTTTGCCGGCCGGGCAGCCGGGGGGCCGCGAAAAGCCCTGTCCTGCACGGGGCGGCCGGGCCTCATCCTTGCCCTCGCCCTCACCCTCGCCCTCGTCCTCGTCCTCGTCCTCGTCCTCGTCCTCGTCCTCGCCCTCGCCCTCGCCCTCGCCCTCGCCCTCGCCCCGTTTAGGTGGGGAATATCCTGTTCCGCTTTTCTGCTGCCGGCTGAAATCCTTGCACGTGTGGTTGTTTCTCACAGGGAAACGCAGCAAGGCAAACTGTGCCCACTCAGGGAAATAGAAGGAGGAGAAAAGACGAGTTTTATTTGTTAAATATTTACCGCTGACACTGTCGATGACTATTTTTAAAGCTATCTTTGCGTTTCCCCTGAACACAGGAAAATGCTCCGGGAACGATGAGCCGGGATAAAGCTTTTCAGCGCTGCGAGCCGCTCACGGCGCCGGTGCTGCACACCCAAAGCGTCCTGCCTTATTCCTCGCCCTTTTCTGGCGCCGGAGCTTCGGAGACGCCYGGCTCCAGCCGCCGGAGAAGGGGGCAGAGCGACGCGGGGGCAGAACGGCGCGGTTCTGCGACCCGGGAGGGGAAGAGCTGCGCGCGTTTCCGCAGGTGCTTTGCTGCGGGCGGTCCCCGAGCAGCCTCAGCGGTGAGAAGCCCGTCAGAYCTTGCTGGTACAAAGGTAATAAGTTAATAAAAATTGTCTATAAAATGAGATAGGTTTTATTAAGCGCTAAACTGTGCAGGCTGTTTTATTGCTATGCTTTATAAATAATCTGCCAAAACCTCTTCGTTAGGTCTGTAACTAAAAGACTGCGTCCACGTCCAAATTTATGGTGTTTCAAAGACAGTGAATTACCCGGTCTGTTAAAGCGGCCTGCTCAGAGCTAAAGCCTGCACACGAAAGCCCGGAGAGRCGTCGCACCTCCCGGGAGCGGCGATGGCTATCGCGCGGCTTTCGGCAGCCCGAAGCCGGCACCGGAGCCGCGGTGCCGCTGGCGCCCATCGTCCGGCCTGAGCCGCGTTTCGGCGCTGCTGCTGAGCCTTTCCAAGGGCAGGAGTCCCCAGAAACGACCTTTTTTCCTTTTGCCGTGGGAATTTCGACGTAGCGGAGCAGGAAGGCGGAGGGCGTCCCCCGCTGCCTCTCCCGTGGGTGCAGAGCTGCCCCGGGCCCAGGCGCTCCCACGGCGCGTAGTTAACGAAAAGGAGCGGTGGTGTCTCAGCTGTGCCTGACGGGGTTTGCTAGATCAGGCGAATACCCGCTGCTGTTAGGGGCGCGATGAGGCCTCCTGAACRTTGCTCTCCGCTCCTTGAAGAGCGTGTGTCTAATTTGGCGGGCAAAAGCTGGATGGTAAAATGTGCACTGGGTTAGCCGAGGCGGCGCCAAGCGCTACGCATTTGATCCAAAACACAAGAGAAAAACTAAATCGGTGCCATCCTTTCAAATCTGCAGCACTTTAGTTCCCGCTGTCGCTGGCCTTGCTGTGCCGGGACGGCTCGGTATTTGCACAGGTCAGAACGCTCCTCGGCTGCAAGGAGCAAAGTGCACGCGCTTGCGGAGGGGATGGCGAGGACGTGGAGCAGCTGAAGGGGAGCAAGAGAAAGCAGCAGCGGCAGCGGCAGCAGCAGCGGCAGCAGCTCCAAGGTGTCCGTCCCGTGCGGCACGCGCTGCAGGTCGCGTTGCAGGACGCCTGGGGACTCAGCCCTGTTCGTGCCCACGGGCTGCTGCCCCACGGTGCGACATGAAGGGCCTTGCAGCTGCTCYGCCGTAGCTTTGCTGAAATCGGTGGCAGTGCACACTGAAGCCATGTCCGTCCCTGTGCCCAGCGCCCTGGCAGCGCACYGGCGCGGCGCGGCCGTCTGCACGGYGCCCTTCGCCCCGGGCCCCGGGTCTGCCCCTTCCCACCCGAACCGCTCTCCTGTGCACGGCCAGGCCGTGATTTCCTGTGTCAGCAAGCCCGGAGTTTCAGAAGCACAGCACAGACTGAACGCTCCTTGTTTTTTTATTGCAGCCCCTGTGGATTTGGGAAAAAACCTGGGGAAAGGGAGCGGGAGYGGGAGACGGTCGCTCTGGCGAGCGCCACGCGGGTGGGCTGCGAGCTCAGCACCGGCGGGGGCTGCCGGCGCTCGCGGGGGCAACGCTCCCTGCAAGCCCTGCCAGCTCCTCGCAGAAAGCACGATCTCTTTGCAAGCTGTTTGCGGTCGTTCCTGCAGCACGTAACGGGGCATTATGCTCCTGCTGCGATCGTATATCGTTTGTCCTGCGACAGTGCCTGGAGAAGTGAGCCTGCGCTGGAATACGTTCAGAGGCGCGCGAAGGCCGTGAGGATGGGCTTGAGATGCCAACGGAAGAGTGATAACTGCTATTGTCTTCCGTACGCACGCCTATCTCTTTGTGCATATATGTGCATATGCGCATGCGGTGTACATCTGTGCATATAAGCACGCGTTTATACGCCTACGTGCACGTGCATGCGTCTGTATTGACAAGCTGTTGGGATGCGTGTTCACGTCCTGCAGACATCTCCTGGTTTCACGCCTGCGAAGCGATGGGGCGACCGAGCGCGAGYGCTGCACGGCGCCTCCGGCCCCGCGGGCCCCGCAGCACCCGCGCGCCGCATCCAGCCCCAGCACCGCCGGCGGTCACGGCGCGTGCTCGGAGGGGGCTGCTGCCCATCGCGGGGCCAGACCGTCATCGCAGCCCCCAACAAAGCTCCAGGAAAACCTCACCCCTGAAAGCTGTTGCGCTGCGCTGCGAGCGCGTTTCTTAAACTTATTGGCATATGAATTATTTGGAGCAAAACCACCAGTGTAAGGACTAATGTTTATTGCTCTCGTTTAAACAATAATTGTATTAGCGAGGAAAACGTGATTAATATTGATAGTTTCGTGGCTGTGGCCTGCATTTACATATTGCACGCTGGCGTCCTTATTATGCTAGTGGAAAAACACGGTGGAGGCTGGCGCTGGAAGCGGCCGGGGCGAGAGCCCGCTGCCCTTGCAGGSCGGGCTGCCGCTCGCGGCCGTGAGCAGCGGTGCCCCGCTCCGGCGGGTCCGCTGGCCGCGCGGGGGCCGTGGGCAGCTTCGGGGGCGTGATTCAATCGCGCACGTCGGAGGAGCAGCGGCTGCAGCCTTGCCGCTGCCCGCCGCRCCGTGCCGCCTTGGCTTGGCGCGGGAACTGCGGGGCGCTTCGCCGGCGTCTCGTCCCCCGCTCGTGAGACATCTGCGTCGTGACAGAGCTCGGTCTTGCGCGACCCGCTGATGCTATGAATATTTCACAGCCTCCCGTGGCGCTGCCGAAGCCGATTTCCCGTATCCCTGCAACCGCTGCCGCGCCGCAGGCTGCCCAGGCGGGAAGCAGGCAGCAGGCGCCCGCGGGTCGCTCCTGCCGCAGCCGGGCAAACGCCAGCGTGAGTGACGCTCGGCACCAGTATTTGCGGAGGCGCAGCACCTTCCGCCTCAGCCTGGACTTTGCTGCAGACGGAGCGGTTATTTGGGCCAAATTATTCCCCGCACGGAGCCAAAGAGGAGGAGGTTAGCTGAGCCAGCGCTGCGCCCGGCTTGCACGAAAACCGTGTTCAGGAATGCAAGAGTCACCTTGCGAAGCGCAGTGTTGGCTCGGCTCCTCTTTAAAGCTCGCCCCTTCCCGCGGACTGCCGCTCGGGCCTCGGTGCAGCTCCCGCCTGCAGCGCTGGCCGGGGGCAGCGCTGTGGATTTTTGTCCAGCCGCAGCTCTGGAAAAAGCCGGCTGCGAGCGGGATCCCCGTTGGCCAGGCCGCCGCAGCCRAAGCACCGGTCTGTGCTTAGTATGTATGACGTGGGCCGTTGTGCCAATGACACTGCAAGCTAGTGATGCTCCAGATAATGATGCTTTATTAACAAAGGCACGAACGCAAGCGTGCAGGATCTGAGGGCATTTCGCAAACGGTAATTGAAAGGGAAACAGGGGCTCTTTGCCAACAGAAGATGGCTTTCAAGCTCAATGTATTTTGTAGGTATATATTGTACTCTAGTATGTGTGTACTACGTATATATGTTGGTACTGAAAGTGCCTTGCCGGGTAGCACGCTCCCCTTGCAGGGCTCAGTGCTGCAACTCGCCGTCACCTTGAGCAGCATTTATAYGTGTATAATACCTATATGTTAGAAATATTCTTCGTGCCTGGGAGGAATATTAGATTGCACTCTCCCGATTCATCTCCGCGGAGCTGCGGTGTCCCAAGCCACCAGGGCTGCTGCGGCCGCAAGGACAGCGATTAATCATTTTTATGACCCCGAAGCAGCCTTTCCGGCGGGTCGCAGGGCAATGCAATCACGGGATGGGCTCCCACCAGGCGCGTGGCCGTGAAACCCGGCCGGGCATCGGATACGGTTTGCAGCGTCTTCAACCYGTGACCTCCCCTTCCTTGAGCCCGGGTTGAATACTCGGTCCTCCATGTATAGTCTTGCTTTTTGGAGCTTGTTTTAACGTTGTTTCTGAAAGGTCRGAGCCGCTTTCCATTCGGCGCTCCCTGGAAAGCCAGGGTTTCTGGTGGAGACCTCTCTTTAAACCTCCCTAGTAATAAAAATAGATAGAAAGAAAAAAAGTCCCATTTCTACCACTTCCTCTGTTGTCTCCCAGGTATCACCTTTAGGAGAGGTGGGCTGCCCTTCACCCTTTCCTCAAGAAGCGGCAATTTCTATATTGTTAGGCAATTATCCGCAATTTCTAGAAAGAAACAAAATCCATAACTCCTGCAACRCGTGCTCAGAGGGACTCCTTGACGTTCAGGTGGGGCTTCCTGATCAGCCCTGTGGTATTGCCCACGCGCGAGCTCCATCCAACCCACCCGCCTCCTGGAGCCATTTATGCCTTGGCTAATACTTTTTTGTTTATCTCAGCCATTTCTCTGCATTTCACTCTTGAATTGCATTGGCTTCAGCTCCTGTTTCTCCCTTTGATTTTCCTGGAACAAACCTTAAATAGCGTCATCCAGGTCTTCCAAGGCTTGGTCTTTGTCTGGTAGGCAGTGTTCACCTGATAATTTCTTCTGATTAGATTTCTTTTGCTCATTTTACTCTTTTTTTCTTAGGTACTGCATTTTTTTTTTAACTTTTTGCTTCTCTTTTCTGACGCTGTGATCATGCAGGGGTCACCACTGATGATAACACCTTCATGGACCGAGCCYGCTTACGTGCCCCGAGGGGAAGGAGCCGGACCCTTCTGGCGGAGCTGGGCACGGGCGCAGGCAGGCACTGCCCGGCGCAGCAGCTTTGTGCGGCTAAAATCGCAAGCCCTCAAACCCCGAAGCGCGACAAAGCGCCAGGGAGGCTCAGCCCCCCCCGACCCGGCCGCAGTCGCAGACGGCCGTTCATACAACCCCTCCGGCAGCTCAGAGCTATAAATTCTGCCTACGGGCGCCGGACCGAGCGGGCGCCGAGCTCGACCGCACGCGCAAGGCAGGCGGATGACCGCCGTCATTCCCATGCCGCCCCGGGGCGACGTCAACCGCCTCCTGGAGGAATATAGCGTTTATCTAAGTCATCTGCTGCCTCTACGGCTGGCTTGGTTGTAGTGGTGAAAACGCACTTCCGTATTAAAACTAACGCCTTGGCGCCCATCATCATTTTATGTTAATTTTTTCCCACAAACTTACAAAAACGCTCTTCCCGAATCCATTTCTCGATGGTAGTGGTGTTGGATCTCTATAAACAGCGATGTTATGTGCAATTAATAACCCCTTGTAGCTTGATGTACTTGCATGCACAGGCGTCTTGGCATAATAAATATCTGCTTGTAGATAAGACAAAGATTTTATAAAGCAACATAATTAATATCCTGCTCTGTTATTGTCTAACCCTCTCTCCTGACAGCCAGGAACAAGCCCAAATAAATGACAATTACTGGAGAAGATGACAGAGAAATATGGCTCCAGCATTCCTCCAGAAAGTGCTCATGTCTTCTTAGACGTTATTTGGCAATTTTTAATGAYTGGAAAGGACAACAGCCACGATGAAACGTCATATGTTCTACTTTGAGTCTACATTAGCGCAAGACCATTAATGACGTGCGGTTGGTCRCTTGGTCTAGAAGTAAAAGCAGGTAAAGGGTTACTGGGTGACTTCTTCGGTTCATTTGTCATGAAGTGGAGATATATGTGACGAGTAATTACGTGTGTGTTTTCCAGCCGTCCGTGGCACCGTAATTGCTTTCTTCTCAATATATTGTTTCAGAGGTTAGCTATCATTAATCAACAGAAATGAGGCCAGATTTAAAGTTAATTAAGCACCTAATTGCAGCACGAAGCACCTGACCACCTGTGCGATCGAGCCCAGGACGTGGGGAGGGTTCGATTAAAAAGCCTACACAGGCTTTTGGCAAAAAACGCATCAACAAGCAACAACGTTCCCCCAGGACGGCAAAAACCACCCACAGCCTCTATTTCCCAGCTGTATTCATTTTTCAATAACCGAGAGAGAAGCTGGAAAATATTGAACTGGTTTAGCAAAATGGAAAATTGTAGCTTTGATAGACRGCAAGGCTGTGGGATGGGGTGCCTGGCACTCGGTGGATGAGGAGGTGCTGGGTTTGGTCGTGGTCCTCAGCCTGTCCCACCCAGGTCCACCTCAGCCCACGGAGGAGCTGCCACGGCTCCGACCAGGAGTGGGGCAGAGGAGGAGCAACCTCCCCTTCGACTTTGGTGGATCATGAATCCAGCTTCCAGCTATCTGCCAGGGCTGAGCAGTTTCAGGGATTTTCTTGATGGCTCCCTTCGGAAGAGACTGAATGCCCCAAAGTCCAATGAGACTTTTTCTCAGAGAGAAAATACAAAGCGCTGCCTTCCTCGCTGCCATCATAGACCGGGAAAAAAGGAAAATCCATAAATATTTCCCCTCACTCATGTTGACCTCTTTGGGGAGCACTGAAGGAAACTATTTCTAGGAATTTACCTGGATCGATGGCAAGTCCGTCACCCATCCCTTTCTGGGCCTGCCCGTATTGTCTAAAACGGGGCGGTTTTGGAATGACCTTCGCTGCTCGCTGGGACGGTGGTGGCTGGCCAGGCCCCAGCGAGACCCTGAGGTCTGAACTGCGAGGGTGCCTGGAGACGCAGAGGAGGCTGCTGAGTGCTACTAAAAAAACCCAGAAGACATAAAAAGAAGGAATAAAACAAGATGCTGGCTCCACAAATAATGCTGGAAAGAGCCTTAGATTTTTGGTTCGGTTTATTACACAAGCCAAACAGAAGTGATTTACGGAACAAGTCAAGGAATAGATCCTTAAAATAAATTTAAGGGCTTTGGTGTCTTCTGGAGAAGAATAAAGATGAGGAAGGCTATAACAGAAAGAGTAAGCGAAGCCCGGGGGACGTGGATGCACATGTGAGAGTTAGCTTGGATTTGGGATGAGCTGCTTTTACTAAGGAATCCCGGTTCCCCTGTTCAGCAAGCAGACACGGCTGTTTCTGCACCTTTGGGGAATATTTGGGTTTTAGAGCACTTTAAAACTCGTTTTCAGAGAAAAGAGCTCACGGCGCACAAGAAGGTGTTGTTTCTCCGGAGCTTTGTCAGTCCTGTGCGTTCAATGCGCGCCATAGCCAGCACAGCGCCAGGCTCAGATTTACCCTCCCCATCAGCGCTCTCCCCGCTGCCCCTTGCGGTCGCACCTCCCGCGCCCCCGCTGCTGCTGGGGCAGCGAAACCTTGCGCAGCGCTGCAGCTCGGCAGCGACGCCGGGCACGCGGCCGCAGAGCCGCAGGGGCAAGCCGGCGCCGTCCTCGGCGGGCGGCGGGGAGGGAGCTCCCGCGGCTCCGTCTCCCAGAGCTCCAGCACCCGGGGCCTGCCGCCTCCGCGCCACCCTCCGGCGCAGCCTCTGGCGCCCCGGGAAAGCCGCCTCGGTGGCGGCCGGGTGTCCTCGGGYCCCGCCGCGGTCCTCAGGGGCGGGTTGTCCCTCGGGGCGAGAGCGGCCGCCGCGGTGCCCCGAGCGGTGCCTGCCCTCGAGCAGCTCCGGTTTCGGGCTGCTCCTCCAGCCCGTGCCGGCAGAGGGGGAGCGCCAGCACCTGCCGGGAGCTTTTCTTTGGCTGGAGCRTCACATTCAGGAAAAAAAGCGTGTTTTGCACTGATAAAACATCCATTAATTTTCTCATTATGCCGATGAGACCAAAGGTCCAACAAGCCTGGGTGGCCTCCCAGTCCCCGACACACGCGTTTCTGCAGCCGCTTGCAGAAGGCGCAGGGTTCGCCCGGCACGGCGTCCCCCTCCCTCGGCTTCCCAGGGATTCGGTTAGCAGCCGCCGTCCTTACGTGCTGCGCAGGACGTGAAAGGAGGCGGCGGCAGCACGTGCAACGAGACCAAGGGCAAGGAGCAGCGGCCGCCTTCGAGGGCTGAGGCTCCGGGGGAGGCCGAGCTCTCGGCACGAGCCCCGGTGTTTCCAGGGAGCCGAGCCCGCAGCTCTCAGGCCGCCTGCCGGGGGAGAGCCGAGCAGATGAAGGCAACGTCTTTTTCTGATTTCATTAGGGAAGCAAACAGGAGCGAAGTGAGAAACCGCAGCTAGAAAATTGTCAGCAACAGCAAAGCAGCTGCAGAAAGGGCTGGAAGAGGGTGGAAGGGACGGGAAAGAGGCGCTGGGATTTCATCTTAAACAAGGGGCAGGAAAGCAACGCTTCCGCGGTGCAGTGCTCTAACGCCCACAGGCCCGTAGCAGGCACCTCCAGGGCACAGGCAGAACCGCTGACAGCCCGTCGTGACCCTTCCCATTAACGCTGCATTTTCATGCTTCAAATTCTGCTAGAAATGCTCATCTGGGTGCATATCTCACCGCCGACACTGCAAAAAGCCTGGACCTGCGCTTTCACGCTCAACCACGAACGTCAGAGATGCTGGGCAGCGTAAGAGCCTGAGACGAAAGTCTGGGATTTAATCAATAGCCACGAGCCAAAGGGGAAGAGGAAATCTCCCGAGGGGACGTGCCCGCGCGGCGAGGCGAAGGCGGCGAGGCCAGCCGGACAGCCGCCCGCACCCACGGCACGTTTCTGCTTCTGCTACGAGAGGCGTGCAAGCCGGCCCTGCCTGCGAGCAACGGGCGCTGCGCTGCCAGGTCCTTGTTTTAACAGCCGTACGGAAAAGAAGAAGGACGCCTGGCGGGACGGAGCTTGGCTAGCGGGTCCAGCCCGGGCGGAGGGCAGCGGCGTGCGGCGGGAAGGGGCCGCGTGGGCGTCCTGCCCCTCCACGGCGGGGAAGAACGCGCGAGAAGCCGTCGCCGGCCACGAAGTGCCGCGGGGGGAAGGAGATGCTGCAACGCGCGCTGTCGCTCAGCAGTTATTGACAGGCCTGATTTGCTTCTAAATGCYGCAATAAAGCGATTCCCAGAATAGTGCCGCTGTGTGATTGTGGGGAAAGTGGTAATTAAATCACATTTATTGGTTTTATATACATGTGTGTGTGTGTGTGTTTAATGCTAAACATCGTGGAAGCGGCAAGGTGCAGCAGCTAGAAGTCTTGCAAGCCGCGCTYGGGCCCCGCGCGCCGCTTTGCCGTCGCCGGCAGCGGCGCCCGGCCCCGGATGAGGCGCCCCGCCGCGCCGCTCGCCCCCTCGCAAAACAAGGTGGGTATGTATGTTTTATTTCCAGGGAGACCTCCCCGACGGCCGCGAGCAGCGAAGCGGGGTCAGAAGCCGACAACGGGGCGCTGAACGGAGCCGCGAAAACTGCGGCATCCGGCGCACGGCGCGGTGCGCTGGGTCCTGCCGCGGTGGCGGGTGCAACGTCCCCGCTCTCGCCGACCGCAGCCCCCGCGCCCC
>NW_020450971.1:2539732-2566313 GCF_003343035.1 Apteryx rowi
CCGGGGCCGAGAGCTGGGACAAGGCCCTGTGGGGGACGTCCCGGCTCCCCCGAGCCTGCGGCAAGGATGTGAGCAGCTTATAAGGACGCATGCAAGTATACGTAAGCAATATGTAAGGGAACAGATAAGCAGATATCTCCCCAAAATACCTTCTCAATAGTGAYGGCCTGTTAGGAAGCCAATAAGTCATCTGACCAACATATTCAGGCTCACTGCAGGCCTGATGCGTTAAATAAAAGGAAGAAAACCCAGCAAAATAGTCTTGTCCTTTTTCTTCTGACACAGAATAAATGATACCTCAAAATAAATGACATAACACTTCGTAACTTATTGTTCATTAAAAAATTATTAAGTCAACAACTGTTAGTGCTGCCTCCTGGGAACAGACTTGGGAATGCCATTAATATTAAAGCCCAGGACATCTGTCACTGTAAATGCTGTGTCTTTCCAGCTCTTTATTTGCAGGTTGAAAATTATTTCTGCAGTCAATACATGTTTGAGTCATACTTGCGGAAGGGTGAAAAATGCTTCTTGGTTTAGCAGTGTCGGGTTCTCTGCTGGAGATCGGTACCAATATATAGAATATTTATCTTTGAAGAGAAATTAAATTCAACCCCCCTTGCCCCATGGGCAGTTATTTTTGAAGAAATTAGAGTATGAATAGTTGTAATTTAGAGTCCCTTACATGCATAATGCAAAGCAATGAGAGATAAGAAGCGCTCACGCCTGCTCAATGCCGCTAGAAAATGTGGCTTAAATTATTCAGAGGCGGTTTGTCTGGCGCTCAGCGTGCACGAAGCGGCCACGTCACTGACTTCCAGCGCCGGAGCGCTCAAGCTGGGGGCTCTGCCGGCGCTTCCCGACGGCCAGCGCGGCTCCGACGCGAGGCGCGTGTCTCGCGGCCTGCCTCTCCCGCGCTGGCGGAGACGTCTGCTTGCCGAGATCCTKGCTGCCTTCCTCGCTTCGCTTCCTTTCTCGCTTCTGCTTGCTGCGTTTCCTCCCCCCCGCTGAGGGGGGGTCCTACCAGGCTTTGGCCTCTGGTTTTCGTGTGCGATCCCGGGGCCGTCGCGGAGCCTCTGCTGCCAAGATTCGAGTCCTCGTTCACTTTTGGCCGTTTAATCCGACGCCACCAGCACAGAGCATGGGAAGAGAAACAAGGGGTTTTGCAGTGACTCATGGGAGTCTATAAATATTTGGGAATATTATTAGCAGGATGAAACTGGAATGGAAACTCCAGGAGCTGGCGGCCAGCTCGGTGAGTTAAGTGGAAGCGGCTTATCAGGAGGCCCTAAAATAGAGCAGGTTTGGTCACATTTCCCCAAGCCTCCACTTTTCGACGTAAAATGAGGGTTTCCCCCCGGATTTCTGTGCAAGGTTCTGTTTGCGATTCAAACTGCGCAGCCCGTGGGTCGCAAACGCCGCCTGGGGCCGGGAGGCTTCGGGGGCTCCCGCGCTTGGCCGCTGCCGCCGGCACCGGGATGCGCGCTCGAGGTCTGGTGGCCCACAACCACCTTCTCAACGGCGACCGCGAAGAGGTCGTGGAGGAGTGGAGGCCATTCRGTGGCCTCTCTGCTTCCCTCGCCCCGTGGCCTGAGCAAGGAAGCTCATCCCCAGCTTTYGCAGCCGGAGGGAACGGCGTCCGTGGCTTCCGCGTGCCACGGAGGGTGCTGGTGGAGGCACGGCGGCCCCGACGGGTTGCGGACGGGGCGAGACCTCTGGCAGCCCCAGCGGTGGCTGATGGAGATGGTCCCKCACTGATTTCCTCCAGAAGCCAATTTGTGGCATGCCGATTGGCGTGAAGGAAGATGCAGCCTAGAACCAGAGACAGCTGAAAAACTGGGAGATTACGAAGACGTGGACTGAGGGGCCAGGAAAGAGCCGAGCGCTCCCCCCGCCGCCTCGCTGCTGCCGTCGAGCCCCCTTTCCAGGTGGGAAGCAGGGAGCAAGAAGGCTAAAAATTAGCCTTAGTATTAATATTAGCCTTAATATGTTCAAATGCCACCAGGTCTGACCCTCCGAGCTGCTCAGCCAGCGTTTTCCCAACGTCTGCGGGTGCCAAGGGGTCGGAAGCTCATTTTCTAAATGAGGTGAYGCCATGAGAGGCCGTTTTTGGGGTGTTTCGGGGCTGCCCGCAAAGACCARGCGGGGAATATTTGGACAATTCATTAAAAATGCCACAAATGAAAATCCCTCCTTCAGAGAGAAATGTGGAGACTCCTTGGTGGGACCAAGCCTTTCCRGGGAGAGAATAAGACAATTCTTGAGGATGTATACATACACATATACATACGCACATATGCATGCATATGGATATCTGTATGTGTATGTTTAGGTATATGTGTGTGTGTATATATGTATGTGTGTGTGTGTATACATATATATGTGTGTGTGTGTGTGTGTGTGTGTGTGTGTATATACACACACACACACATACACACACACACACACACATATACGTATACAAGGTGCTGTAAATGCACCCTGCATTGGGATACCGGCCTCTGCGCTAGGGCCGTGCGAGGAGCCTGTGCAGGTTATTTACAGGCTGAGACGAAGTTAATAATTACTCTCTTTCTAACGAAATGGATTCAATCGGCTGGACTAGGGCGGGGGTGGTGGTGCACTCCATTCTCCCGGCTTGCGTTTCGCGGGCTAGGTGCAGCAGCCTTGTGCAGCCGGTTTTTATGATCTGTCCTCGATGAAATAATGAAATCGAATCCCCAAAGTCCTATGTACCAGTCGCTGTAATTAATGGGGGAAGCAAGAACTTGCGTTTTGGGGACAAAGCAGGATAGACTGCAGATTTTATTTAGGGTTTGGGAGGGTTTTTTATGCTACTGCACTTCATTTCTTCATGTAACCTCCCATATTTTATTCAGCATTCATTCATGGGACAGAATTTGAAATATATAATATAAAACCAGTGAACTGTGCCCTGGATGAACGTTTTATGTGTGTGCACAATTACTTTGCTGAAGCCGTTTTATCTGCTTTAAAGCAGGGCCTCATTTTCATATATTCCAGTGTTTTAAAAGCATTTTTACTAGACTATTCAGAATTTAAGTAGGTAAACTCTTCTGAATGATCTTTGCTGGGGATCACTGGCATTTTAAAAATTAAAGCTGTGTATCTGAGCCTGGCTTAGCTTTGYGAGCTCTTTAGCGTGTGCTGCGCGACTCGGACGCCGAATCGGAGGCTCTCCGCGTCCTCGTGCGCCCGAAGCAGCCGGAGCGACTGCGGCGAAGCGAGGGAGCGACGGGTCATCGGCTCGCGCGCGCGCGGCCGCCAGCCGGCAGCTGCCGCCACGGCCGGGAGAGCTAGCCGCCAAAAGCTGCGGGCTGCGCGCGCTGCCCTCGCGGCCGGGCGCTTCTGCACCTCCTCTTAGCGCTGAAATAGGGTTCGGCAACGCAGTTAGTTAGCGGGTTAAATAAGGATTAGCGGCATTGCATGTCATTACATGTGATTAGGTTTTTGTTGCTGTTTTACGGTGTCTGGCGCAACATGGGCCTGCTCTCCATGCTTTGGAAAGTGCTGGATTTTAATTTTCTGCATCTTCTTCCATACAAATTAGCGGCTGCAGTTCAGTGGTAACAGAGTAATTTTAATGATCAAAAAAAATGTATGAATGAGAATATTATGAATTCAGGGGCTTAAAACGGAGCTGATGATTGTTACAGTGCATATTATTTTACCTCCGTGAAACAGATATAAGTGCGGAAACCCCGGGGCGGTCGTGCCTCCCCAGCCCGCGGGCGCTGGCCCCGCTCCCGGGGCACCGGCGCAGCCCTCTCCAAAGGCACCGGATCTGCCTAACGAGCCGGCTGGGCAGCRGCCGTCACCGTGGGAGAGCGCCGGCCCTCGCCATCGCCGCGCTTAAGCCACTTTGGGGCTGTACTTATCCATGAGCACAGTCATAAATCCCACCGAATTTACGAGGTAAGAGCCGTGCCCATAAAGTACTTGCCTTAGTGCTTTGCTGAACAAGGCGCTTGGATCCTCGAGCAGATGTGGCATCTCTGACGCTGAGGGCAGGATCGGGCCCTCCATTTGTATTGACTAATCTGACCTTAAAACGGGGCGGAAACGCCATTCGCGTTGTACCTAAGAGGCCTCCTGTTGCCGTCAGGTTTTTCAGCTGCGGCCATAAACCCGAAAGGATGCCTGGGCTTCGCAGGCTGAGTGTTTGCCTGTTAAAAATACATGTCGACAAGCAAAGCACATTAGTGGGGTGCGGGGCTCAGGACCGGAGAAACGAGTGCAGGGCTGCATCCCCACAGGGCCCCCGCTGGGTGCTACCACAGCTGGAGGAAACCAYGGGCTGGTATGGCAATAAGATATTCTTTTTCTTTCTTTCCCTGTAAATTGTCTGAATTTCCAGGCTTCCTGCCCGTCCATGATGAGAGGTTTTGGAGACAGGAGGAGGAAGAGTGATGAATGTTTGCAGTTGCAGAGGACGAATGTCATACGGGGAGGCTTTGATGGATACTGAAAATCCATCTCGGCTTTTGGTTGACGGTAAATTCATCCTGCAGTGGACAGATCATTAGAGGATGAGAAAGAGAAAAAAAAAAACAAGCTCCAAACCCCTTTTCTGGAGCAGATGGGGGAGATTTTCACATCGCCAGAAGCTCCCCATGCACAGTACAGGATGTTTCACGGGGTCACCGAGTTTTCCGAGCTATACGATATGGCAAAGACGTGTCTTCCAGAGAAAACAAGTGCAGCACAGAGCTTAAGCACCACTAATCCTTATTTAACCTAACTGTATTGACAAGTCTTGTTTCAACACCAACAGTTGCTAACGTGTTACTTCACCTTGGGCCCTTCCTGAATCTTGGTGCTGGTGGAGACACATCTACCRCCACGTCAGCTGAGCTCCAGGAGACACCGCAGACAGGTCCCAGGGAGCTCCAGAGCAGGAGTGACTCTTCCCACCTCCTGCTGTCGCYCGGACGGGATGCACATCTTGGAGCATCTCCATTTGGAGATCAGTGATGTCTTTAAATACTGCACTGCTCGCTATTTGCAAAAAACTACATCAAGCCAAGCTTCGCACTAAACCTGCTCCTCTGAATCCATAGTGCCTACATTGAAGCACCAGGGTACAGCATTTATCCTCTGCTTGTTTATTATTTCTGAGTTCTCTTGAACCATATATCTCATTTAGGGCAAACCAAGTCACAGCCAGATTAGATTATGGCAAGGAAATAGGATTATTTTAAGTAGATAATATAAAACATGTCTATGGAAACTCCATAATAATTATATTATCTTTGGTACATTGCAAGAGAATTATCTGTATTGTATTAGGTGGTGGAAGTATGCCAAAAAGCTATTTAAAATGTGAGTCGGTTATAACGACAAGTCAGTCACTGGTCGCAAATAAATTAAAAGCTGGGAGAGATCCATGTTCATCATTTCTGACAAGTGTTTTGTCCCCCTGCCTCCAAGGCTGGGGCTGTGAGGAACAACCACACGCTGAAGACTTAAACACGGGGAAGAAACTTTTGGGATTACTTGCCAGCGGACAACCCTTCGTTGGCCACTCCTTGCCCTTTGGGAAACGTCAGAAAGGGTTATAACAAGCGCRGGCAGCAAGTGCCAGCAAATGCTACTTGTAGTCAGTGGTTCTGTTTTCATGAAACATTAAAGTTTCTATCATAGTTTGTCCAATCTGGAGCAAATGACAGTGACAAAATTTGTAATGAATTTTTTTCTCTGGCAGACAAATGGCTGGGAAGAACACAGCCGGCTGTCAGCAGCGGCGTGGTGTGTTTGGGGCTGGCTTCCACCCAAGTGTCATCAGCGAGATCAGAGGTAATTTATTTGACAGGATACTAATGAATCTAAATACGACAATGAAAATGACTTTCCAATCTACCCGAGAATTTCGAAACTGAAGTATCTGATCAGACTATTGGTCTGGAGAGTCAAACTGCCCTTAGTCTCAGTTCTCAATCTCTGAGGATTCAGAGGAAAATTGAAAAAATTACTGAATCACCAATAATTTGGCTGAGGTGACCTGTAGTCAGACTATGGAACTGGCAGCCCAAGTCCATCATCTGGTGCAGTCTCTGCCAAGGACTTGCTGTGCAGCCTTGGACGACTGACCTCAGTTTTCTACTGCAAGTGGATAGCAACTATTTCCTCCTTGCAAAAGCTCCTTTTGAATGCAAAACTGTATGTAAGCACATATTGTTACAGCAGTAGACTGCTCATTGCAGTAGTGGGGAAGTGAAGGTCCTGTCTAGGTCTTGTAGGTGATGCCCTCGTGCTCAGAAGGTGCCCTTTGCTCTCTCTGCCGTCGTTTCTGTAGCTATCATAGCTGCAAAAAGATCACAGAAGTCCCCAGTTCTTCAGGAAAGGAGCCTCAAATATTCAGCTTCACTCCAGGTTTATTCAGAGTGGCTAGAAGATGTTCTGAAAAAGTGGTGTTGTCTAAAAATACTTGTAATAGTCCTTTTTTTAAATTCAGGCGACACAGAGACTCCCAAGTACCATGCTATGTTGTCCCTAGATTAGTCACCTTCACTGCTGAGTATTTTCTCCTCTTTGAATGCATCTGCCTTCAGTTCACAGCCACGCCTGGGGAAACCACATCCGGTTGTTGCTGAGTCCTCCAGCACGCTGTGTAGGCCCTTGTGACTGATAACCAAGTTGCCTCTAAGCCTTCTCCTTCACAAACTAAATATTGGCTCTACTGAACGCATACCTTAGTAAATCTCCTAGCCCTGGGGAACGGCAGAAGAGGCTGCTGCACGTAGCGGTGGTGCTTCCGGCCACGGCGGACACGTGCGCTCTGCACCAYGTTTGTGATACTCCGCTTATGCGTCCAAGCATTGCTTTCGCCCCAAATAAATGCTAAAACCCAGCATTGCTAATTTAAAAGCTGTTCTGGTATAGGTAAACTCCACTGCCTGCCAGGAACGTATTTGTGAACATTTACTCTTAAAATGTCTTTTGGGAGCCCAGCGCTCAATTTTTGTTCCAGTGTAGCTCCAAGGAGCTTACGAACCGTGGGGACCAAAGGCTGAACGAAGAGCCTACCACCTGCAGCGCCGAAAAAAGAGATGCAAAGAAGTGCGATATTCTTTAGATGGCACAATGCACTTACATCCTCTTTCTTTGCTTCAGCGCTCTGAATGTCCAGGAGTCCTGAACAGGCAACTCCATAGACCTAAAGCATCCGCAGGGCGAAGGCAGCCCGGGCAGAGCGAGGGGAGCTTCCTTCCCAATGGCTCCAACAGCAGCTGCACCTCCTYGGAGGGACTGCCTTGTCGCGTAACGGGCAGCCTCATCTCCATGCCTTTCAGTCTTTAGTATTTTTAATAAGGTTGTGGCCAATATTCATGAGTTTCTGTTTTAATAAAGTATCATGCAAACAATGGAGCAACTTTCCCTTCCGGTTCCCTGCTCCCTCCCACCGGGAAAGAGAAACCCAGCGACCTGGGGTGGCCCCAGAGAGAAGCGAGCGGAGGCAGTTTAGCAGAGCCGATACCCCCCGGCCGTCTGGCTGTGCCTGCTCTGTCTGTCCGGACGGGAGCTGCTGCGGCTCGGCCAAGGGATCGTGCGATTTCCCGCGCCCTGGGCTGGGGGCGGCTGCGTTTCCCGGCATGCCGGAGCCCCGGGACTTGCTGGCGCCATACGTAGGCTCCGCTGGCACGTGCCGATAACATGTTCGCACCACATGCGGCGTTTGCTGGGAGCACGGGAGAAATCTGCTGCAGACAAGCTGATTTAGAAATGTTTGAGAGAGTTTACAGAGTTTTCTGGCAAGCCTCAGTTTTGTACTCTGCCACCTATAAACCAGGAGTCGCTGCGAACGATGAATTCCTGCTTACGGGCTCTAGGCGGGATATAAATTTCAGCTAAGCTGCTTTTATTTTCAGGCCCRGTGTTGTTATTTATGTAGTCAATTATAGACCCATGTGATAAATCGTATTTCTGATGCACCCACGACAAGCAGACCCGTGTCTAGCTCCCCAATCCACCCCTCCGGGCTCCGGCTCCTGCTTCCCAACCCCTGGAGCCCGGGAAGAAACCCTCCGCAGCAATATGCCCTTCTCCCTGCCTGGAAGTGAAATTCGGTTTCAGAATTACACGGCGCTGAAATCCAGCCCGGGCAACGCTCTGCCTGTAGCCACCGACAGATTTCAGACGTGGTTTTATAGCTCATTAGACCTGGAGCGAGGCCCCTCCACCGTTCGACAGACTGAGGGCCATAACAATTACATCTAGTTTTGGACGAAAATGAAAGATGGGACTTGATAATCATGACATTTCACGACAGCTGTTTTTAGAGGCTATCTGGTTTTTGATGTTAATCTCCGTCTCTTATCAATGCCTTATTCAACAGAATTTGTTGCGACATCTCGCTTTCTGGGAGAAATGATGAAAGAAAATAGCCCTTAACTCAGCAGAGCATTTCTGACTAAGACATTTTAGTAGGATAACTGGCTGCAAATTAGTTAATTTTTTTTGGCATGGAAAGCTTGTTATTTTGAAGACAAACTTGCAAAAAATTTTTTTCCATTGGAAAATCTGCATTAAAGAATGTTTCCATTTTCTGTGTCATTTACAACACTGTTTTTACAAGCACAGGAGTCAGGATATTCATCAAAGCTAGTTTCAGATTTGGTATAGAAATTATTCTTTTAACAAAACTTTGCTTTTCAGTAAGAACATGTCATTCTTGCCAAATGAGGATGATATCCATTGCTTTCCTTAAGTTGTACATATGGAAAAAAGCCATTAAAAGTGTTTTCAGAGTGCTATTAATTTTCCCATAAATGGGACGATTCCAACAAATGGTACATTCAGAATCTATGATATATAATTGCAGGCTTTTCTGGTTAGTGACCCCATTAAAAATATCTGTTGCCAGAAGGCATTGGAAGCTCTCTCAAGCCCATATTCATCATCGGGCCCAGGTATTTCATGGTAATATTCATTTACTGAGCCAGAGAGTCTCAAGACCGCAGCTGGACATGGGGCAGGTGGGCTGGTAGAATAAAAAAAAAGCGTGTTTTATATTCAGCTTTTAAGCGAGGGTGATAGCTCTGTGCTTTTCAAAGGCTGTCTACCAAGAAGCTGGGCTGCCACATGTTTAATTAATTTGAAAAATGGGCTGTTACTTTTCTGTGTTATTATTCCCTCAATATTGTTCTGCCTTTTCCCAGTTAAATATATGGCAGGAGCTCTTTGCTTGGAGCGAAAACGCTGCTTCCTTCCCCGTTTCTGTTCTTGCTCTCTGCACACTGTTGAGGACATCAGAACACCGCAAAGACACAGCTCTGCAAGAGCACCTACTCGCCACATACTAACAAACAGGCATATATGTATGTATATGCATATATATATAAATATACATAGAGAGAGACATACAGCTGTGATGTTAGATTTGGGTGATTTCTACCGTAGACACCTCAGAGACCTCCAGAGGCTCCCGAGCTCTTTAGAGGGAGACTTCCCAATGCCCGGCCACAGAAGTTACTCCTCTCCAGGCAGAGGGAGGTAAGAAACAGCTAGTAACATCATTTATCTCCTCCAGAACCACTTTTTTATTGCTGCAAACAGTGCATGAGAGGGAGGGCTGGTGCTAGAGAGATAACCATGCAGCTCCCATGTCCTGAGCCCCGTTTCTGGACACCACAAGCCTCATGAAGGGAGGATGCTCCAGGAGCTGCCTCCTCCACATCTGCTGCACTTGGCGAGTTGCTTCTCATCCAAAAACATCGTTTCCTCCTGCTGATGAAAGCAGAAGGAGGTGTTGTGAAAGGAACCCAGATCTGAGCAAATTCTTTCTTTTTTTTACCGTCGAAGAGCTTTTCCTTTTCCTGCTCTGCCTCTTTCCGTCCTGGAAATGATTTAATTACATTATATAAAGGCAGTGTTTTCCAGCAGGTGTGTCATAACTTGCGGGCTATTGAATCTTGCACTGAAATTTGCAGCTAAAAATGTCTCGCTCCCCTCCTTCTGACAGCCTTTCGCCTCAAGAGGACACGTCCCCTGTGGCTCTCTCAAAGCAAGGCATGTCCCTGTCCCGCTGACAGCCGCTTCTATCACTTGGGCTTTTGGGGTTCTTGTAACCAAATTATGACACCTTCCGGCTGCGGTTAGAGAGCTGTCCACCCAAAAAGGTGAGAAGCTTTGAGTTAGGGGAAGTTTCTGATCTTGCTTGTGTCATTTCCACTTCACCTTCATTGCCAGTATCCACAATTTAACATGAATGAAATCAGAATAAATCCTCCTTTCTTTATACCAGTAAAACAACTTTTCCTTCACTTTACACGTCCACAGTCCACTGCCCTGATGCCTTTAATGTGACAGAGTATTCTCAGCTGTAGCTTGCATTAAATGTGTTTTATAAAAGAGAGCTCAGCTGTAGTAGAAGATTCCTGCAGAGGCACAAACACTGCTTCGGTGGACAGGCCGGGGTGACAAAACCTGTCAGTGTTTTTTGCTCTTTATCTAATTCTGGGCTAGAGACACATTTTGTTCTAGTCTCGTAGTCTCTAGATCATAAGGATGATCAACAACTACAGAATGAATGGAGATATACGTCTGTGTATATACAGACATATAAAACCACTGAGAATTTTTTTTTATCATGCAGTGGGTCTGACATGCAGTTGCAGATAAAACCTCCTACACTTAGGAAGTGCATATAATATCAGCACCCTCTATACTGACAAGCTCAGTGGCTTGAAAATATCTCAGAGCTGGTGAACTTCGGAGAGCACCAGTACGTAGGAGATGGGACCTGAATGTGGAACTTTCCGTGATGCTTTCTGCTACAAGCCCACTACACGGGAAGTAGTTTTCCAGATCTTAGCAAAAACCACTGGTCAGACTTTGTCAAAATGCCTTTTTTCCCCATCTTATTCCCAGAGCCCATGACGTGCACTAACATGGTGCTGATTCCTTTCTGCCCAGGGTTGCTTAGGGGTGAATGAGGACTGATGACTCCTGTATCCTTAGGGATTTCCTTTCCCTCCTTCTCTTCTCCCCGTTCCGAGCACCAGCAGAAATGTTTGCTAAACAAGAAGGAGCGCCCTGCCTTTTTCCTCGATAGAAAGCACCAAAAAGAGAGGATCTAAATCTGGAATTTCTATATAAGGAGCTGGTGCCATGCGAGTTTTGCCAGAAGCCTCCCCTTCCCCAGCAGCGAGCGTGCCCGTGGAGAGCGTGCCGGCGGCGGCCGCCCACTGCTTGTCACTCTCCCACTGAAACTCCCAGCTCGGCAGCCGAGGCGCTTCTTTCCCATTACCTCCTGGGGTTAAGTTGACATATTTTATGTCCTTTAATAGCACCTGATATTGAATACGTGATGACAGCAATATATTGTAGAGTTTATATAAAGCCATTGAGGGCTTTTGCATCACGTGGCAGCTCTAAAACTCGTTGTGGGTTTTACACGTGGGAAATGCATATGAAGGAAGATGAACTTTTTTTTAAACTGAACTTTGCTATTAAGAGGCTCTTGGAAAAGAGAAACAGGAGGAATGACTTGAATTGTAAAAGCTAGTGAAGTATCAAAAAATGTGATGAACAATCAAGTTATATGTCAAAAGAGAAGTTAATTTCAAGGGGGTGAAACTTTTCTTTAAAAGCTAAAAGACATATAGATGTCATTAATCTTAAGTGTGCTCTTATTAAAGAACTGGGCTTTCTGTGTTTGCTTTTTTTTTTTGACTTGACACAGCTGCATCCAGAGGTGAGACATTTGTTCAGCCTGAACTTTGAGATTTTTTAATAATGTGTATCCATTATGGATTATTTTCCAGTGTGCTTTGAGGTCAATGGGCATAATGTTCTCTTGAGGGCTCTGGGACTTCTGTGTGCCACTTTGAAAGAAGAGGAAATTGGAAAATGTGAGAACTTGATGTGTGGGTAAGAGACCACACTCTTTTGCTGGTAGCATTCGAGTTACGTCTTTTTTTCATTCTTCACCATTTCACCGACACCTTTTGACTGATCTGCACGAGCCTATTAAGAATTAATGAGTTGATAAGCTGAGCACATGTACAGCATAAATTCCTCTTGGGTTTTGCATGTGAAATTAAGACTAGGCAGGTTTAGTGGCGAGTAACAGTGATACATGCATTTTGGGACTGTTCTTACTTTCTTATTCCATTTTACGAAGTGCTTCCCAGCAGATGCGATGACAAGGGGTTGCCCAGGCCCATGGCTGCAGGACGCTTTCCTGCTGGCTCCTCGGCCACAGGAATGGTGCAGGTGGGACGCTAAGAGATTCCCCAAGAGGAGAAACAGAGCAGATGTCTGCCAGCATTTTCCGGTGCTTGAGGCTTCAAATTAAGGTKTTTAACAAAGACTTTTGACGAGAGTGATGGGATGACAAGGCGAATAAGCTGGTTGAACGTTCGTGTGGCTCAGAAGCAAATAGGTGACTGAACAGCACGTCAATTTGTTATGCAGAGTATTTCCCCCAGGTAGGTGGCAAACATGCCGCAGCTTCAGCAACCGCATCGTCGGGCCCCTCCAGCCATCAGCGAGGGAAGGGACCATCGAAATCAGGTGTTGAAATCCGCCCTGGTTGCAAGGATCAGAGCCATCGCGATGGCAGAATAGCAAGCTGCTTTTCACATTGTTACCAAAGACCAGGTAATGCGAGCATTGAAATTAATGAGTAGAATTAATTCATTCTTGATTCAGTCTTTAATTTCAATGTTCTCCACAGGGAATCTCTCTGACACTTAAGACTTGAAAGCAGAGCACAGCGCAAGAAAATGAAAACATATTCCACATAACTAACGATGCAGGCAACTGCCTCCCACAGAAATTATATTATATACAGGAGCGTATTTCATCTTTGGCTCTGGGGGAACATATTATAAATTCTATTTACTAGAGCAGCCTGAAACAAAATGCTGGCGTTTCCTAACATGGAGGAGCCTGGCAGATTCCCTCGTGTTGTTCACAGCTCTGTGTTGTCCCAGCTCACTTTTCCGCTTTCCTGCCTATTTCTAATAGTATCAGAGTGACAGCAGAGCCTTTAAAAGAGTATGAAGTGCTGGAATCTAAAACAAAGTCACAATACGAACTTTCCTTGGTGGGAAGAAAACGATGATCTTTCCTCATGCTGTTTCATGTGCAGAACTAAATGCATCTGCTAATAGAAATCGCAGGCTAAGGGAGGCAGGGATTTGCAGAAAGAGTCGTTTCCGCTACTTCTAAGCAGCCAAGGCCCAGAGCACTTTGTCCACGGAGGCAGTGGGCCAGCTCCGAGACACTGTCCTATAAAAGATGAAGTGCATTAGGCTTTTTGCATTAATTTTTTTTAAGTTGCCCACAGTAATAAACATGGTTGCATAAAGGAAAACAGTACGTAGGAGGAATGATGGCCTGAAGAAAAAGCAAACCTGAGCATTCGAATGGATCAGTTAATGATCTTTGGAAACTAATTTATTGGCACGGGGAAATCACACCTTACCAAAATGATGCTAACCTTAGGCCACCGCTCCCTGCTTGTACTGGCAAGGGCCTTGTAAATCCTGGTAAGGAAACCAGGTGCAGTAGAAGTGGCCAAAACAAGAGAGGAAACAGAGAATTTCTCGCTCTTCTAAAGGCCCAAAACCAAGGCACAGCTCTCCTGGGAGACGGGTCCCTGGCTAAACCTGCACGTACCAGAAAACAGCTGCTGGGTAAGTACAGGAATGTGGTGGCAGCACAGAGACGTGGCATGTGGGCAGAGACACCATGCACATCCCCGGGGCAGTTGTGCTCAGTGTCTTCCAGATAATTTTAGTTTTGTATATTTTTGAACATAATATATGTGTGCATCCACACATATACATATATATATACACACACACACACACACACACACACACATATATATGCACAGCACACATATCCAAAATGAGTCATAAAATTAAGAAGAAAAACAGCTATTTCACCAGTTAATACCTATACATTGCTATTTACAGGTTCTGGACAAGCCTGGTACCTACAAGAAGCAAGCAGAAGAGCCGGACACGCATTGCATGTGTTTGCGCTGAAATTTCACTCTTCATTTCAGAGCACCTGAAAATACAAACCAGCAGTTTGTGGTGAGTAAATATCATATTTGCTCCGCAGAGCAGCAAACAAGATTCAGGAAGGATGAATAAAGTAGCTAGAGATTAGATGAAGGAGCTAGGATYAGAGGACAAACCAGTGATAACGATGTGACCAAACTCAAGATATCTGCTATTCAGCCTTGTGCTTTAACCACTGATGACCATTTGCTGTTTCTTTTACGGCGGAGAGCAGCCTGAGCCTGCCAGCGCTTTGCTTTCTACCCATGTGGCTTAGGTTGCTCCCTATTCGTATACGCACTGTGTGCTAATTCTGATTTACGCCCTGACCACAGCAGAAAACGGTCCTCCATCGGCAGGGGTTGAGGCAGACGGGAGGAAATCAGCACGAGAGGGAAGGGAAATCAGAGGGTTGCTCTGCCCACGGCTCACCAGCAGCAGCGTTTCCACCCCTCCCTGCCCAGCTGGTTTTTTACAATAACGTTTCGAGTTCGGTTGATGAACCTACTTGCACTGTCAGCACGAGCTGGGGTTCCTGGGCTGCATGTCCGCTGGATTTACGGGAGAACGTGCTGTGTGTTTACCGGTACCGAGGGACATCCTCTACGCTGAGCCCAGGAGTGCAGAAAACAGCCCTTAGTTACTGTGTGCGTACAAACTTGTTATTATTAAACACGCATTGTCTGAGCAATGCACACCCGAGCCCCTTGAAAGGCTGGGCCCGGTAGGACATGATGCCAGCTGGCATTAGCCTAGGACCTGCTGGCTAGACTTCGCTCTGCAAAGGTCACGAGTCCCCTCCTCTCTCCGGCATCCTCAGGGCCTTTAGATATGGGAAGGCTCTGTGAGAAACAGCAAGAGTTGACAATGCCTGTTAGCCCCAATATATATTTTAGAGGCTTTAAGGACTTATTTTTCATGGCACAGATGCCACAGGCTGTTGAAAGCACCGTGCCATTTTCATCCTGTTCTTCTCCCCAACCTTGTTGCCCTGCGGTCTGCTCAGCATAGTTTGTTGCTCAGGGAGGTCTCCTGGCGACACGCCGGGTCTCGCTTTCTCCTGGGTTATTAGAGTGGCTGTGTCAATACTGGCCAAACTATACTAAATGATCTCCTTGTTTCCATAGTGACATTTCTGCCTATATGAATAATTGCAGGCTCTTCCTTGTCACACTCAGAAACATTGAGCAAAAAGGAGATGTAGCATGCAGCAGGACTACCCTGCATCGCGCTGATGGCCCAGCTGGGACCAGCTGCGTTGCATCCATAGAGGACGGCACTGCATAGACATACCTTCTCGTGGCCGTGCACCCTCACGGATTTCTGCCCTCCATTCCCTGACGTACAAATACCCAGAGACGAATTCTCTTCCGTTCGGTCTGTTCGCGTGGCAATGATATCTGTCCAAAGGACGGGTAGCATCCTACTTTGAGAGCATCAGATACCCAATATAACCTTGTAATACCATTAGCTTGGATGCAGGTAACACCAGCGCAATGGTGTAGCTCTGGAGTTTATACACTTGCTCTAACAGCGTCCAAGTTAGTGAAAAAACAAGAACTTGTGGTTATACGTGTTTTTCCAAATTCACGTTCTCTAATTGCAAAAGTGATTTTGTAGTCTGAAGAGCAACAGATCAGGGTCTAGTGAGCACCATGATCAATTTGGCCACGTGGGCTCTGTTTGCCCAGTGGAGTTCAGTTGTCATAATATACTTCTAGGCTCTGTGAAGTAAATTAATTTTGTATCCTTTAATAAAAAAAAACTTGCGTTTTTCAAAACAGCACTCTCTTTTCCTTCCCTGAGGGCCCTGCAGACCATAAAGCAATGCACAGAAAGAAGGGAGAAAAATAGATGGAGAAAATAAACATAGTGACAACATGACAAATCTTTATAATCTAGTAGAAATTTTTTTCTTTTTTATTGTTGAATGAATCTGAGCCCTGAGTTCTGTATCTGCTATGATAAATAAAGATGAATTAATGTGAAAAAAGTGTATTTAGAGCATAAACATACCTCTGAGTAATATACTGTTTTTTGCTGCTTGGGAACACAGCAACCAATTCTTACCCACTGAAACTGCTGCTACATTTTTGTGATACTGCTGAGTGTGTCCTGCTGACACTGTCCTAAATTCCTGAACAACCATTGCCGTGGGATTTCCAGCTGGGGAGGCAACCAAGAGTCCAAGAATGGTAGATAGCAAGTAGTGATCCGTTCAAAAGAAGAAGTTTTTTCACAGAACATGTAAATCAGCTGTGGATCTCCTGCCACAGGTTGCTATGGATGCTGAAAGATTACATGGTTCAAAAGGAAAGAGGAAAAAATATTATTTTATTATATCATTGTATTATATATTATTATATGATACTATTAAGTATTATTATATGATATAATGTTGTATTATTGTATCATATATTTTTATATTATGCACTGAGCATAAATAAAATGAGTATCTAAAATGGCAGGAAACTGTGGTACCCCAGACTCTATAGGGTTAGTGACAAAGAGCACAAGAAGGAGTTTGAGTTAAATTGCTAAGCGTCTAGTGCAGGCAAGGCACTGAGGACTTTAGTATCATGCTGTGGACACCAAAGGTGAGCAGGATTAGACTACGTGGTGCTTAAAGCACTGGCATCTTGGAGGTGCCTTAAGTAGTAAAACCGATAACTTTGACAGCTGGAAACCTTAGAGAAAGCAGGCCAACATACAGGCAGCCTACTGTCAGTATTTTGCATGGAGAGTTTCAAGTCCAAGTATTTCTATGTGCTTGAAAATTAAACACACAGAGTTCAGAGGGACATGGACTAGATCTATTCCGAGAGACAAAATTAAACTTTTTGCCATAACACTCTCTTACAGTGCTCTGTTCAGTTTTGTGTTAAATATGTCATTGCTTAACATAAATCTTTTTCCCCCAGTCTCACTTTGCCTTTTTGACATTGATGGTGGTGGTGGGGAGAGGTCAGAAATTGCATCTATGTAAGGTGCTTGAGGAGGAAGAAAACCGCAGTCTCACGCAGCAGGAGGGAATTCCTCTTCTCTCTTGTTTGGCATTAAATGCACAAAAGGTTCATTATTGTCAATATCTAGGTTTTGTGATCATAGTACCAAGGGAGTCAGCCTTTGAAGAAGAATTACGGTGAAATGATTCACTTAGTGAATGGCTTATGCAACGGGAGCCATCCTCTTAGCTGCGTCGGACAAAAGGCGAAGTTGAATCACAAAGCAGAAGAGCTTTCATTTATAGAGAACAGCGGTGTTGCAAAGTCTTTTCATATTCCTTTACATAGTGGCAAGAAATTATACACAGATATTAAATCATCAGATAAAGTCTGAGTTTAACACTGACAATAAAGCACATACCATCTTAGTACTGACATTTATCAACATAATACAAAAACTACAAAGGGACCCCTCGGTAATGAACAAAACTAAACTGAATGCTCTGTCCACACGCTGTGTGAAAAAGGAGGACTGCAGCAGTGATTACCCGCTGTTGTTCTAAGCTACCGTACGAGCCAATACATTACCACAAGTTTTTCACTGGATATTTTCTGAGCATTACAGATTAATAAATTACGTTCATAAAAGGAACCTAGCAGCTAAGCAGCGATAGACCTAAGTCAGAACAGACAATGTCAGAGTTCAGGTGACCTTTATTCCAGGTGCCTGTGAGCACAAAAGCAGATCCAAACCTTGCAGACATGCTAGCAGAAACAAAGGTCAGGATATCCCAGGCTTTCAGGATTTTTGGTGCAAATCTGACCTTGCAAGAGAATCATGTGGACAGACCTTTCCATTCGGGTGCTTCTTAATGCAGGATGAGTACAATTTTGACCAAGACCATCTTCCCCAGAACGTTTCTTTGTGAAAGCAGTATTATAAGTGTTTTTTATATTTATTCTCTGTGGTGAAGCTTTCCTAAGGCTAAACCAGGTATGAATTTTGTTTTTAATAGACATAGGTGCCTCATCTGGATGAATAAGAGAACTGAAAACATCTCTGATTTTCTCTTATCTTGTTCTGAAGTGTCAGGAGAGAATGACAACTGATGAGTTGAATGGCCTCTCTACCTATTCAAAACAAATCTGTGTTTTCTCACGCTGCAAGGAGCTCTTGTTCAACCTAGTGTCCTACCTCAAAGAACTAGTTAACAGGTAGGGCAGGAGGAAGTGGGAGAAAATGATGACAAGCTGTCATTTCCAAATTACTAGTTTGGTGTCTTGCAAATTCATAAACAGGGCCTGATGATAGTCCTGTTACACTCAGTGGCAAATCTCCCTCTTACCTCAATGAGTGCGGAATTGCTACTGGGCTATATTGCTTTCTGTGTCATTAGTCATCATTCTTATCTCATAGCTAAATAAAGTTCATGTCTGCAAAGGGTAATCACAGCAACGTTTTGGCTTCACAGTTACCTCAGATGTTAATTCTGAGCCAAGCTCAGGAATATTCTTCAGCAAATACCTGATTTTCAGCATGTGAGATAGCTATGGTGGGACTTTTATGGTCTGAAAATCAGGCGCACACCTAAGAATCTCAGTGAATCAAGATCTGCAAGTTTCTGTCTCTGAACAAGCTTGTGCATAGGGATGAAAGCTGTGCAGTTCACAATGATGCAGCATTTCACATGCAATTGAATTAGTGATCATCATTTTATCAGGAATCATGAATATCTCTGCTTACCACCTGAAAGGAATATATTTAGCAGAAGAATTTGTAAACCTAGATTTCACGTAGTGTGCAAATATGCAAAGTTCTCCGAGGCTTTTTGACACATTCTCTGTTGCCACAAAGGAGCATTTAATAAAAAGCAGCTATAATAAACCTTGCAGAAACACCAGCACTGATTATGAATGTTTGAAGATACGTCTTTGGACATTGGCCAGAGGCGTCTCCACCAACTGCCTGCAAGGTCGGACGGCTGCTCACTGAAATCCCATTGCCCCTGCCGGCGCTGGATCAGGCCTGTACTCCCCAGCCTGCGCCGAGAGAAGGACCTGGCCCGCCAGCTGGCGCCAGCCCTTTCCCTGCTGAGGAAATCACCTTCGTGGAGAGCCAGCCTGGTTTTGAGAGCAGTCAGGAAGGCCACGCTACTAGCGAACGAGGAAGAAGGTGTCAGAGCACTAACTTATTACTGACTGCAATTCCATTTATGCTTGCAATTACAGATTACAACTTATCCACAAGGTCTACAAAGAATAACAGATAAATTCAGTCTGTGCTCTGCTTTAATTTTTTCAGACGAATGTTTCTTTTTATACTAAGCATATGGTGCACTAGATTTCAAGTCCCATTGATAAAGACTCTAATCTCTGTAGTCTCCCTATTATATTTTCCCAGTTTCTGCTGAGTTGGAAAAAGGCATTGCATACCATCTGTCAGCCTGATCATAGTGCAATTTGCAGAAGTTTCAGACCAGTACGCTGCTAGTAGCAGCTAGCTGTTCTTATCCAGACTTGGGTTCTTATGGAAGTAATATAGCCCCATTAAACAGTTGCTTCACAAACAAAAACTCAACCATGCAGCATGCTAATGACAATAATGCAGATGAATCTGTCATGTTCACAGCTACTATCCCTAACCACCCTATGCCTGAATATATGGTAATTAAGCTATTACTGCTAATGTAACTGTGTCAGCACTACTAAATTAAAGGCTGTACTGTAAATAAAAATGGGTCATAAAAAGAAAGGAAGGCAGTAAAAGATAATGGTTAGAAATATTAAGGGGAAGGTAGGACAGGCTTTGCACAAGCAAAGAGATTTATTTTAAAGGCTCCTGCTAAAGAATCTATTTTGATGTCACTGCTTGAAATTGCAGATAGAAGCTGATAAAAAAACAAGCAGTTCCTTTTGTCCTCAAATACCATACTAAATCTCATGACATTGGCAGGTTCGTGATAAAACTGTCATAAGTGATAATCAATTTATTACACCTTTGTTGTGGCTCCATCTCTAAGCTCATTAATAACTCTATTTAAGGTACAGAAGGTTGACTTAACAGACCCTTTCCATAAGAGTCTGCAATAGGAAAGTGAGAAGCTCCTATTCCCAAAGAATAATTTGTGGTCTGAACTGTGCAAAATCAGGGTTTTGCTTATTTGGTAAACTCAGTCCTACTATATACTTTCTATCCTCTTGTAATGTCCCCAGTACCGCCAGTTTTAAGAGCAAAGCAAAATTAGACCCTCACGCAGAACCCTATCTCCAATAAACAGAGGAGAGAAATTGGATATTTGTAGCAGAACCAATTTGCTTTCACAAATGTAAATCTTGAGAAACACCATTGAAAGCAAGATGTTGGTTAGGCTCAGCCTGCATGTAACTGAAATCAGTCTGGCTGTAGGTGACCAAGTCCAGGGGCAGAGCATCAGTCCTGCTGGTGGAAGCTGACCAAGCATATCCTGCCTAAGTAAGAAAGACACAAGGTTTGCTGAGATGATCAAACAGTGTCCTGAACTAAACAGAAAAGATGGGGACCATTCCTTTTGGGGAGGAGGTACACAGACCAAGACATGCGAAGAGGGATACATACTCTTGAACTACATGTTGCACATTCTGTAATTACACATTTTTTCCTGATTCTGTGATGTTCACAGAGCAGAAGAGCACAATGGCCAAAACTGCAGGACACAACCTTTAAGATAGACAAACGTATGGAGATATCTTCGAGCATGGCATCTAGTGAGATTTATCTGTAAAGTGAGATTTTGTTTGCAAATGTATCAGATAGGGGGACTTTATATTTTTATAAGGGATATAAATCCCTCATGCTTTGGCACAGAGGCCAATTGCTAGCCGTGACTGGAAGGTGCCTCGTGTCCAACCATCGCATCCACAATGTGGTTTCCTGCATTTTTCTCTAACTCGGCTAGAACAGAGCCCTGACAAGGGTGGAACATTGGATTTGATATCCAGGATCAGACACGACATGCAGTTCCTAATTAAATACACACAAGGATATGCTGCATCAATTTGCTAGCAGGCTCCCTGGAGACCGATTTATATAGGGAGAGGCAGAGTATACAGCTATGTGGTTAACAGTATTGTGAGAGATTGTCTGGGAAGAAGAGAGCTGTCTGAACTCTTAAATCTGCATCACCTGGCAGCCACCACCCAGAGCTGAGCCCCTGCAAAATATCTCTAATTTGAGAGAGCTGAGAGTCTGAACCGGCTCCAACTGTGGATTTTGCAAATGGTCCCTCTATTTATAAAGCGCTGGACATAAACCAGACAGTACAGAAGTGATCACCTTTCAACTTTGCAGCTCAGCAGTTTGGACTCAAATTCTTGCTCCTTTCTCGTCTCCAAGGCCCCTCCTGAGGCTCATGCTGAGGCCGTGGAAGGGAAATACACTGCCGGGGAAACGCGTGCCGCGGCCGTAAGAGGTAGGGCAAACCCTTCCCACTGCCCTCTCGCTCAAGCACTTGACAGCACTCTCTCTTGCCCAGCTGGCATGGGATGGAAAGAATGACTTGGCCAATAAGTTTCCAATTCTATCTAGAGATTCAGTGGTTTTCTTGAAATACAGGGGCACTCAGGGTGACTGGGAAAAGGAAGTTTGCGAGCCAAGAACAAAATGTAACAATAATAATGTAAGGCAGTGATGGAATCCAAGATAGTTAGAGTTACTTAATCCAATGTAAACCGTGACTAGCACAGGAGTCATTCTTTATTTTTAAAACTTTCTTTTTAAAAAATTAAGAATGGCATACTGAGAAAAAAAGAGCAGGGATGATGACAGGTATCCAGACTGGAGGAAGAGAGCTGAAAGGCAAAGATTCAAAGGCATTCACCCTAAACGCTAATATCAGAGGTGATTTGTGGATGCTGTAAATTAATCTCCTCCAGTCTCATACAAGTGCCTGCAAATAGTAGCACACACTCTAGTGCCTCTGACTGCTGCGATCACCAAGGTTCGCCGGGCTGTGCCCACCGGCTTCCTCCCAGGATGTTCATCGCCACGTCAAGCTTGGCAGCACTGCATGCGCTGGCCGCGTGCGGGACAAGTGTGAGGCCGCATAAGCAAACACATTACCCTGCATTTACAGAGGGCAAGAGGCGCATGCACACGGAGCAAACGGCATGCAGCTAATGAGAGCAATCTGTTCAGCTGCTCCACGGCCACTGTTTGCAGTCAGCTGTCTGCTCCTGCTTTTGCAGGTATCCTCACTCACGTCACGATGTGCAAGTGTGGGCCTCATGGAGTCCAAGTTGCATATCACACGCTGGAGGAAAGTTCAAGTAGAGAATGGCTTAATTTGACGTAGTGTTTCTTATGGGCAATTTTGGTCATTTCAGGCGCCGGACAGCTCGGTGTTAACTTGCCAGAAGGGCAGTGTCCCCACGTTAGCAGCCAGGCAGAAGGGTGGTGTCTGTGCACAGGCAGGAAACAAAGAACGTGTGTTATGTACCAGCGACAGGAAAAAAATGACCATGAGTTTAAGCAAGTGAATTCAGAGGAGCAATGGAACTGAGCTGGGATAATGCACCCGCTGCAGGATGGAAGGGGTATTATGCCAGTAGGACTTAAACTTAACTTTCCAGGCAGTTCGGTGGGAACAGCAGGTGGTAAGCACTGGGGCCGGATGTAAATTGGTACCGTTCCACAAAAATCAGCCCAGCTGTAATAACTGTGCACCAGCAAAGTATCTGGCCTGGAATTTTTGCTTGGTGTGTATGCATTCACTGGAGCAAAACAGATCAAAACCAAAATAATAATGATAAAGGCAATCTAGAGAAAAATTAAAACTAACTACTGAAAAGGAGGCACAGAAATCTCCCGTGCAGGTCTGTATCACCAGCTGTAGCTCTGAACATCTTGTCAACATGTATCTCATCAAGCTGCATCGCTTCTTGCAAACATGAGCAAAATGGCAGCCCCATGGGGACTACCCCGTGTGCAGCTAACAGCAAAAACATTTTGAAGTCTAGAAAGTTAAAAAGATTTCCAGTTTCCCTGTTTAATTTCCATATTCTGATGACCTGAAGTCATCTAAGGCGGTGATAAAAAAAAGAAAAAAAATCCATGGTATTTTCTTAAGGAATGAATTATTTTTAGCCTTGGAGATTTAGAGCTCTCTCCAGGTTCCTGAACTTTGAGAACTTTTCTTCAATAAGGAGCTTGACAGCAAAGCAGGTTCTCTTTTTCCCAACCTTCCAACTGATCTAATTAAAATATGCAAAATTTCCTTTTCTGCGTGATGAAGGAATATGCATTTTTTCCAGCGAGATAAAAAGCATTTTCTGCAGGACTTGTTTCTAAGAATAATTGCTCCCTGCTCTGTTTTTAGGGCTCAGCTACTGTCCTGCTTCACTCTGTGTTAGAGAAATGAAGGAAAAAAATCTAGTTAAAGAAATGGGAAATAAAAAATCTACCCCACTGCATATTTGTTTCTGTTCTTGAGATTACTGGTACCAGACAGCTGTTGCGAGACAGAAAATCGCTTGTAAATTCACACTGGGCCTGATTCTGATTTACATTGGTACCACTGCACACTGCCAGAGTGACACACGGGCATTTGGGGCAAATGGAAATCTGGTCCTTTATCCTTCAACCTAGATCAGGTTGCTCCAGAGGAATGACTGCTCCAAATGGGATATATCCCTTTTATACAGAGGTTTGCTTTTCAAAAACTACACTGCTTTTTAGTCACCCACATTTATTTATGATGTACCATTAAAATACTGCTGAATAAAGCTATATCAATGAACGTATGTCAGATATGTAAAATATACACAAAATCAAACTAATTAAATACTGCTAGAGAAACCCAAACTGACACTATACAACTACCTGGGGCTTTTGCTTAATGGTTAAAACTATCTTCTGTCTCTTTTATATTAAAACTATTTTCTGCCTGCAATCTGGTGGGCGCTAAAGGACCCTCTCAGTGGGTCACCGCCGCTCCCGGGCAGTAAATTCCGTTCATCCCAGCAGAACTGGGGCAAATGAAAACCATTGGCAAGGCCAACGGTGCCCACTCAGCACATATGTACATGTATACATGGCACAGCAACACACCTGCAGCACTGCAGCACGTCACGACCTTTGGATTTAAAAGCAGACGAACTCTTATGCGTGGGTTGACCGAATCTGAGCAATACGAACATCATTTTGTGTTCTCGGACCTACAGAAAATGCAGGCTGGAGTGCTGAAACACTGATCTGCTCTGAATCCTTTACTTGGCACTAGCAGCGCTAGCGAGTACTTCAGAGCACAAGGAGGGCTTCTAAATGCTTACAGGGATAAAATACTGAATTAATGCAAATACAGTTTTGCAGGAAAAGGAAAGGAAAAGTTTGTCCTGCAGCTCTGGACAAATTTAACTCGTGTTTTCTTAGCGTGAGCGTTGGCAGGCTTGGGCACTTCCAGCTGCGACGAGAGCGCGCCGCTGCGTGCTCCCTTCGCGGGCTGCGGGACATCGGCGTGCCCCATTAAGGCAGCTCCTGCAATTCACCCTGCGGGCGGATGCATCTCCGCGACAGGTAAAGTGGTCCCTGCGCGCCGGCTGCGCTTCCACGCGGCTGGTTAAGTGCCTCCCCGCGAAAAGCGCTCGCTAAGTGCAGCGGGCTCAGAATATTCGTACGTGTTATTCAGCTTTTAATAACGCTGCCGTGAAGCGTAGGGTAGTGTGGTAACAATTTTGATCGTTAAAGATGGCAGGGCATGTTTTTGACGCAATTATAAGGCCGATCGCAAACTCCTCCGAAGCATCGGGTCTCGATTTCGGGCGTCAGCGGGAACGAGAGGCTTGTGGTGGCAATCACGGCGCTTAGGAAGGGAAGGCAAGCCAAGGCCAGGACCCTGCGCCCCGGGGGCGGCGCGGGGGCGTGGAGGGAGCAGGGTGAGACGCACCCACCACGGCCGCCCACGGAGAAGCGCCGCGCGCCCGGGGCTGCTCCCGCTGCAGCGCCTCCCCTGCGGCGCAGATGAACGCGGCTCTTGGCCCAGGGGCGCGGGAAGGAGACGTTAGCCAGGCGCTGGGCGAGGGCAGGGGAGGAGGAGGAGGCGGGCGCCATGCCGAAACTCCTCTGCCAGGGGAACGGGACCGCGCCATTTCCCCGGGCTGGGTCTGCGCGCAAGCGGTTGGTGGGGTTTTCCGGGTTCTCGCGTGGGCTTGGACACTGCTGGGTCACGGCGCCCGGGGACGGGGAGGAGACGTGAGGCCCTCAGGTCGCGGGGCAGTTGGAGCCGGGCGCCGCTCGGGGGGACGGGCGCCGCGCGACTGCGGCCAGGCACCGGCACAGCACGGCGGGACGTGGTGGGGCACAGCGGGATACTGCGGGACATGGCGGGACATGGCGGGACTCGGGCCGGGCCAGGCCTTTGGGCTGTGCTGGCGCCCTGCGCGGGGCCGGGCCTGGTGGCCAGGGCCGACCCTGCTGTGAGGGACAGTGTGTGTGGGGGGAGGGGAGCCTGTGTGTGTGTGTGCGTGTGTGTGTGCGCGCATGTGTGCGTGTGTGTGTGTACATGAGGGGTGCAAGGGGCGCTGTGCGTGCGAGGGGCGCTGTGTGCCAGGGCGCGTCTGTCTGTGAGGGGCGCAGGATGTGTGTGGGGGTGTGTGTGAGAGGGACGGTGTGTGTCAGCGTGTGTGTGAGGGGCCCTGTGTGTGCGTGTATCTGTGCGTGTGGGCGGGGGTGGGTGCACGCCTGTGAGGCGTGCGAGGGGCGCTGTGCGTGTGTGCAAGGCGCCGCGTGTGTGAGGGGACAGTGTGTGTCAGCGTGTGCCTGTGAGGGGCGGTGTGCGTGTGTGCAAGGCGCCGCGTGTGTGAGGGGACAGCGTGTGTCAGCGTGTGCCTGTGAGGGGCGGTGTGCGTGTGTGCAAGGCGCCGTGTGTGAGGGGACAGCGTGTGTCAGCGTGTGCCTGTGAGGGGCGGTGTGCGTGTGTGCAAGGCGCCGCGTGTGTGAGGGGACAGCGTGTGTCAGTGTGTGCCTGAGGGGCGGTGTGTGTTTGAGGGGCAGTGTGCCATGGTGTTTCTGTTTGTGAGGGGCCGTGTGTGTGTGCGAGGGGTTGGTGTGAGCCCGAGGCGTGCAAGGGGCGCTGTGCATGTGTGAGGGGTGCTGTGTGTGTGAGGGGTGTTGGGGTGTGCCTGTGAGGGGCGGTGTGTGTTTGAGGGGCAGTGTGCCACGGTGTTTCTGTCTGTGAGGGGCAGTGTGTGTGCGAGGGGTTGGTGTGTGCCTGAGGTGTGTGAGGGGCGCTGTGTGTGTGTGAAGGGTGATGTGTGTGTGTGAGGTGCTGCGTGTCTGAGGGGACGGTGTGTGTCAGGGTGTATGTGTGTGTCGGGTGTGTGCGTGTCAGGGTGTGTGTGCGTGTGGCAGTGCATGAGGGGCGCTGTGTGTCTGTCAGGGTGTGCGTGTGAGGGGGTGTGCGTGTGTGTGTGAGGGTGTGTGGGTGTCAGGTGTGTGTGTGTGAGGGGGTGTACGTGTGTGTGTGTGTCGGGTGTGTGTGTGTCAGGGTGTGCGTGTGTCGGGGAACGCGCCTGTGCATCCCGCCGCTGCCGCCGCTGCCGCCGAGGGGCGGTCGGAGGCGGCGG
>NW_020450971.1:2566963-2626167 GCF_003343035.1 Apteryx rowi
CCGCCGCGGCTCCGTGCCGGCTGCCCTTGCGCCGCACGGCAGCGCGCAGCGCATCAGCCACCTGCACCCTCGCGTGCGCGGATTAAATGCGGACCGAAATTACTGCGAATTAGGCCATGCCGTGACCTCACGGTGCGTCGTCTCGCTGACCTACAACCTCTGAAAATGCAAAAGGTAACCGCGATGTCGGGGGGGGGGGGCTGTGTTGTGATGCTTGCAAAAAACCCACCTCACTTGCCATCCTCTCGGCACACGAACCATCAGGCATCTTGCAGTTTGTAGTTTCTCAGATTCCCCAGCCTAAAAAAAAAAAAGTCGGTGCTGATTTTCAAGACTTCCTAAGTTCATTTGTTTACTACAGAGCTGCGGCTTCAATGGTCTCTTTGGTATAAAAACATTCTGCTTGTGCGATATTTTTGGTGGCATTGATAACCAATTTGTTAGTCACGGTGATGAATATGGTAATATGCAAGTCTGCCATAAAATTCTGCATGCTTGAAGTGACATGGTTGAACGATCACGTATGAAGCCTTGTCTTCTCGCTGCCGAGGGGAGCAGCCTAACTTTGAACTTCCAGTCCGTTTGATCACTTCCTTTTAACTTTTCCATCGTGTTATAAAAATATTTCACCTTCCCGTTGGTCAAATGCAAACCCCAAGTTTTGTATCAGGCGTACCCCCTCGTACCCGAGCACGTAATGCAGTGCCCTGGACATGGTGAGGAAGGGAAGGTTTTTAGGAAGAGGATGGTCAGGCGGTTGAAGAGCCTGCGTGTGTATATGTGTTTGTGTGTTCCCATGTGGGAAAAATTTAGGAGGGTTATTTACTTCTATTCCATGGACATCCTGTCTGATCCTGGGCAAGTCTTCTAATCTTTTTCAGTGTTGCTTTCTTTCTGTCTAAAATACGGCTTATCCTACGTTTCTGCTTCTTGGGTCTGTGCAGCTACTCAGAAGCCTACGAAAACACTTTCCAGTCAGGGAGGTACAGTGTAAATGCAAATTACTGTCATTATTATTTCAAAAATGCTTTTCAGAAGTTAAAGAAGTATCCTTAGGCAGCTTACTAAAACYGTGTAGCCAAATATATTTCCAGTCAGCTCAAAAGCAGACTAAAGGAACTATTTTGCTGAGTGTTAAAACCCTGTAAAGAAAACTAGCATCTTTGCTCAAGAAAAAAATACCATACTCGGGTGGCACCAGACATGTCACTCTGTGTTCAGGCCATGAATATTTTCTGCTAATTTCTCTGCATGCAGTTTGGTGGTAATTAGCAGCTGAAGAAGCATTGCTTACTTCCATCCTAGACCATTTAAGCTGCGAATGGTGGATGAAGACGTAAAATACTTAGTGACATCCTGTTGGCCCACCGAGAGCCCTGGGGTCTCTATGCCGTGGCTTTGCCGCTCCGTTTGCTTGTACATGTATTCTGAGATAAAGCAATGATCAATAAGCGATCAGCTAAGTGCCAGCCTTCCTAGCAAGAGCTGTGGCTCGCATACTGTTACAGGGCACGTTACTAGCAATAAAACTGAAGAAAAAGGGCCAAGTGCTGGCTTTTTTTTTTCTGCTCTGAAAAGAAACTAGATGAAAAAGGACTTGAGTTTGAGACTAACCTCTGAGCAGCTTTAATTTGTCTTGTATGCATATAGATCATTAACAGAATTCCTTATTTCTATTACTGAGATTTTGAGAGAATTATTTATATTTTGACATGCATTGCTTTCACTCTAGCATACTGAAATCCTGTTGTTTTTGTAGTATATTTTTTAAAAGGCATTGTTATTTTCCTTAACCACCTTGTGCTTTTGTAGTATGCCTGAATAGCTTCTACTCAGAATTGCATTTGAAGTAGTGGCAAACAAAATTCTTTGATTGGTTTGCTTCTTGTAAAGATTTATTTTAGACAACGCTAAAAAAATTATTAGAATGTCAATCCTGAGGTCTTTTTAAGTTGTGGATTCAATAGACAAGGCACTGTCAGCTGAGTTATGACTCTTGCTAATAATACGGTTATGCTGTTTTTGAGAGATACAGTTCTTGAAAACATACCTCAGAGGAGAAAATTTACAAAAGCTATGTGCAAGTAATTTTCTCCCTACAACAGATGGAAGAGTTTGATAATCACCACTCAAGGGTGGCTAAAATTAGTTTGAAACAGAAAAGATTATTCCTACAAGTGCAGTAGTATAATTTGTACAAAATGAGCCAAAATCTACTAATTGTTACACTGGTGTAAATACAGAGTAATTCCTTTGCCTGGAGTTTCTCCTTTTTAGTAAAGTAACCAAGAACATGGGATTATGAYGCTGTTGAAATTTTAAATGTTAACAGCAGAGGTGAGTTTCTCTTGAAACCCAGTGGCAGAATATGAGACCAACAAAATATTTCCTCGCAAAGACTCCAATTCAAAATTTGCTGTAATGTGATTGTGGGGAGAGGGTTGCTGAATGACTCAGATGAATGTAGCTCAGAGTAAACAAACATGTAAATCATTTCTGGCTAGGCAGAAAGGAAAACCTGAGAGCAGGGAAAAGCCAACCTCAAAGAGGAGACAGTTGCAATGACATAATGGGCAAGGATCACCAAATTYGGCAGGACTCAACCATCAGAAACTCAGGACTGGATTTGCCGCAGGCTTTTACCTTCTGTCACAAGAGGAACCTGTACGCAGCGAGTGTAAGAACACAGGTGTTAAAACGAGCAGCATTTTCCACTTGCTCGGGCTGACAGGCTGGCGCGAAGGTCAGCCTGCTCATGGCAAAGGCTGCGTGAGATGGGAACCAGCAGTGCCATCTCTCTCAGAGGCAGGATGCCACCAGTCAGCTGCTTGATGGTCTCCATAACATCCAGTTTGGGAAAAAGACAAGCTAGCCAGTGGTTCCTGGAAGTTTCTGAACCCCAAATCCTGGACATTAATGTGGTCTTGGTATAAATCACTGCAGAAGGATCCAGACCCAGCTTGCTGTGCAGATTAAGAAGTACCAGAGCAAGTCAGTGGCTTGAAATCAACTTTAGGTTTCTTCCTAGCTAGGTGAGCCTGTAGAACAAAATCGGAGCAAGGCAAAAGCTATTCTCATTTGCTTTCCCTGCCAAGGGAGTCCACCGGAGGGCACAAATCACTGCGACAGAGCATCTTGCCCTCATCTTTTAAATGCCCAGGCCCAGTGCCAYGAAGGACGGCATCACAATTAAAAGACATAGGAAGATCAAGCTGCCTTTTTCTGGAGGAGGACTGCAGGTGTTGAAAAGCTGGGGCAGGATTTTTATCCCGTTCAGCTATCCCAGCTATTATGCGTCTGTGTTTTTTCAGGGTAAGTTAGGTTAATGCTCTTGGGTAAGAGAGAGATGTGCTAGTATCCAGGTTTGAAATGAGGTGAACTGAGGTTGGTCCATTCTGCTGCACAAAGCTCAGTTCCCCAAAGCTTCGCCTCTCTGCTGGCTAACATGCCTCCAGTTTTGGCCACTGGTACCAGCAGGGCAGGGAGAGCAGGCTGTGACGTTGTGTGGAGKTGTTCCATGTGAAACCTGTGCTGCTCTAGAGACACAGACCTGCCTTGCAGAGCAGTGGGGAGTCCCAAGGGTAGGTACAGCAACTCTCTGGCTTTTTTTTCCTATGAGATGATGGCTGGGAAGGGGAAGAGCTGCAGAGACAAGGTATATTTCTCTGTCTCCAGGTAGCACATAGACCTCAGTCTTTCTTTCTCCATTACTTTCTTTGGAGTAAATCACATTTTACAATGCATGGGTCGCAGTGGCCGTGATGGGAGATGTGGATTGGACAGTACTATTGGATGGCAAAGGCTCCAAGACCAAATCTTTGCTAATAAGAATTATGGCTGTTTCTTTTTGAGCATTAGACATGCATTATTATTTATTCTCAGCACAATCTCAGGATTCAAGCCAGGAAGCTGTTTTGTCCTCTTTCCCTTCTCCCTACTGTACCCTCTCCTTTCCTCCCTTACCCCTTGTGTAGTGGATGTGCTCAAGCGAGAGGTGAAGCCTCTTCCCAGCCCTTTCACATGCCCTGCATCCCTTCTGCACCCTTAGAGAGAAATCTGACCTACCATTTGGGAAACACTGACTTCGGCACCTGAATAGAGTCCGATATGTTTCCCATCATGACTGCTAATTAAATTGCAGTGTTTATTACCACTGAATGTTGTGGAGGGCAGAAGCAGGTTCAAAAAAGATTAGATGAGTTCCCAAAGAACAGGGGGTGGGCAGGGAACACGCTGGTCTGGATGCGACCTCTGTCTCTCTTCAGCTGTAAGTTGCCAGACACAGGGAGAGTGCAGAAGGGAACAGTCACTGTACATGCGGTGTATGTACGCTGCTTACCACCACCAGAGATAACATCCTGGGATAAAAGGACCATGGGTCTAATCTATTATGGCATTCCTGTGTTCTCCCAGCACCTACACACATATGCTTGCTAAAATAGAGCAATTCACTTTCTTCACAGTAAAATAAACAGGGAAGAACAGGACTGATGAAATAGTGTTTACTGGGCATTTTGGTTCCAGAATGATATACAGAGCAGAGCTTTCAGGCTGCTCTCACAGGTATTAATGGATTAACCATAGGAAGTTGCAAGAATTTCATTGTGTGAAGCCTTCCTGGTAAAACAGTGTGAAAGCATGGAGCTGTTTGGGGCTCAGGGCTCTGGTTGGGGCAAGAGGATGAAATAATTAGTTTCTTTCTTTGTGCCCTATTCCTTCTGTGTTTTGCTGCATTATGAAATGGAGGTGCTGATCTCTTAGCCTGGAGCTGCAGTTAATGGAAGTATCTTTAATGTGCATTGGGGTATTGGACTTTTTTTTTTTTTTTTTTTAAGGTGGAGAGACCTCCAGGATTATAAAATTGCCCTAATGGGGAAAGGGAAATACAGATTCATAGGACATCAGTTGGGAACTGGCTGAGTGGCAGAGCTCAGAGGGTTGTGATCAATGGCGCAGAGTCTAGTTGGAGGTCTGTAGCTAGCGGTGTCCCCCAGGGGTCAGTACTTGGTCCAGCCCCGTTCAACTTCTTCATCAATGACCAGGATGAAGGAACAGAGTGCACCCTCAGCAAGTTTGCCAATGATACAAAACTGGGAGGAGTGCCTGATACACCAGAGGGCTGTGCTGCCATTCAGAGAGACCTGGACAGGCTGGAGAGTTGGGTGGAGATGAACTTCATGAAGTTCAAAGATAAGTGCAGGGTCTTGCACCTGGGGAGGAATAACCCCATGCACCAGYACAGGTTGGGGGTTGACCTGCTGGAAAGCAGCTCTGCGGAGAAGGACCTGGGAGTGCTGGGGACACCAAGTTAAGCATGAGGCAGCAATGTGCCCTTGTGGCCAAGAAGGCCTATGGCATCCTGGGCTGCATTAGGAAGAGTGTTGCCAGCAGGTTGAGGGAGGTGATTCTCCCCCTCTTCTCAGCCTTGGTGAGGCCACATCTGGAGTGCTGTGTCCAGTGCTGGGCTCCCCAGTACAAGAGAGACATGTAGCTACTGGAGCAATTCCAGCATAGGGTTACAAAGATGATTAGGGGACTGGAGCATCTCTCTTATGAGAGAGCTGGGCCTGTTTAGCCTGCAGAAGAGAAGACTGAGGGGGCATCTTATCAATGCATGCAAATATCTGAAGGGAGGGTGTCAAGAGGATGGAGCCAGACTCTTTTCAGTGGTGCCCAGTGACAGGATGCGAGGCAATGGGCACAAACTGAAACACAGGAAGTTCCCTCCGAATACAAGGAAAAATTTCTCTCCTGTGAGGGTGACAGAGCACTGGGACAGGTTGCCCAGAGAAGTTGTGGAATCTCCTTCTCTGGAGATATTCAAAACCCACCTGGACAGGATCCTGTACAATGTGCTCCAAGAGACYCTGCTTGAGCAGGGGAGTTGACCAGATGATCTCCAGAGGTCCCTTCCAATCTCAACCATTTTGCAATTCTGTGATCAGCTCCTCACCACTCAYGCTTCTCCCAGTTCTCTTGGGAGGTCAAGTTAGATGCAGCAATGCGGTCAGTGAATAAATGGAGAAGGGGCTGGAACTTCAAGGCACATCTAGGAAGGATATTTCCAAGAGAAGCATCTGCTGCAAGAGAGAGATCTTGTTGAGGAGAGGTTACACTGGTGAAGTAAAACCTGATCTAGAGAAGAGGAAGAGGGCAGGAGAGCCCAAAGATACACCCCAGGGTCTTTTGCACCTCATGTATTTAAAGCAAAGGTGAAAATCCTGTGCCAGATCTTTCTTCCCTGTATAAAACCATCAGGCAATCCTTATCTGGAAGGAGTTTCCTGATTTGGTAGTACCCTATTTCTTCAGCAAGATAATTAAACCCCCTTTTGGGAAAGTCCATGAGGGCCATCCTTGAAGCTCACAGTGCCCAGTGGCTCCTCTGGGATGGCTAGAAAGATGAGGGCTACCCAGCCAGTAGCCCTGCTCTCCACCAGCCTCCACTTCTCTTGGCAGGGAGTGCAGCTCACCTGAGAAGTCCCCACTGAGGCTGCATTGCCAGCATCTGCTCCCAGGACACGCACACCACGAGGTACAGCRTGGCCACGTTGCTGTTCCTGACAGGCACTCGGTCCCCACAGCGTGCCAATAATACAAGCTGAACCCAAATCAGAGCTGTGCTCTATAGCTGGAAAAAAGGCTTCAGGCTTGTCAGAATCAAGGTCTAAAACAAGTTTATGCCTTCAAATGCACATCTTTGTTTAAAGGCAGTGTGGAAGCCTGGAGCTGTGTGTTTATGGAGTGTTAGGGCAAATGTTCTGACATTTGTCTGTGGGTTTCTATTGATCTTGAAATCACACCAAGTTAGAAATGATATCTTTCCAGCTCTCGTTATTTCTGTGCTGTACACAGGGATTGATGCTGGTGTGCACACATACACACTAGTAAGGTTTCACGGAGACTTGATGACTAGGAGCAGCATGTTATGAGTCTGCATGCACCCGCGCACACACACAAAATGGCTTCACTTCCACATTATCTCCCACTGCTTTCCCTGCACCCTATCTGTAACCTAATCAAACGGGCTGAGCAGCTGGTGAGTGGGCGCCTTGCCTGTCAAAGACATGGGTATGAATATCAGCAGTCAACAAGCCATCACATTAGCTATTGGCACAAAGTGTAATTAGTGAGGGTAGACACTCCTCCCCAAATAAACCCGTTGCTGTCCACAGAAGCCACACAAACCCCTGGCTGGCTGAAATAGTCTGGAAAAGACCAAAGTTGAAAAGGGGCTTGGCTGGAGGCAATTTAGGCAAGATGCTGCGGTAGATGAAAGGAAGAAGTCTGCTAGCTCTCCATGCTAATCTTTTAGCCTTCCAGCTAATCTCCAGTCAAAAATACTTTAGCTGCCCTGTCCATACATGTACGGAACAGGTCAAGAAGTACAAATACTAGTAGCTCTTTCTGCAGTGTCTTTGGATGTTGTAAAGGATTTGAATACATTCCTGAGTGAAAAGATAGAAAATGGGTTTTTCTTCCCAGTGTTGTGTATTTCAAGAAAAACAAAAAACCCAACCCCTCGCTCCTGTTCAGCTTACAAACATAACAGACACCAAGGTACAGAGAAGGGGCAATGCCAACAGCCTGGTATCCACAGCATGCTTATCAGGTCCCTTAGAGTCCCACTAATACTGAATATTGATCCCCCCCCATTTAAGATGGATGCCTTGACTGAAGAGAGTCATTCTCTCTTGTTTTCTGCTCCAGAAAGGATTTTTTTTTTTTTTTTTTTGTATAAGTCTCCTAGAGAAGCCAACAGCCTAGTTCTTAAATTGCTCAGTACAGGGCTGGGAAAAGAGGAAAGGCTGAGATTAGGCCACTAACACATGGGTAGGCCTGGCCCAGATCTGTTAGCTCTGACAAATCTGGGTCAGATACAGGAAGATCGATTAGCTCCGCTTGGTCCCTGCCCAGAGACTTTTCCAGTCCAAAGGCTCAGCTCAATTTTCAGGCTTGCCTAGCTGAAGGCAATCGTGGCTGTAATCTGCCTGTCCTCTTTCACCAGTCCTGCAACTGGCCACAGGTTGACTTGCTGGTGACATCCAAAGGGGCCTTCAGACCTGGGAGGTCAGCACAGAGGTAGCAGTGGGAAATGGAAGAGTTCCCACTGACTTTCTGAAGACCTTTGGGATCTGGGCTGGAGGAAGGGCCGAGGGTTTGGCACCAGGCGAGCAGCAAGCTTTCATTTCAAGCGTCCTTCTTACTGTCCTCTGAATGGCTTATTTTCATGCTTTAAGGCCCAATAGCCAATGGTACCAAAAGCCACTGTAAAGTATCTGGAGTACGATGGAGGAGTGGGCTTGCTGCTGTGACCTCCCCTTACATGTTTGGATTAATCTTTGTTCACTCACAAAAATGGAAGCAAAGCTTCCTCCCCATGACACTGCCCTATGCCGAGTAGGCCAGATCAGGGCTATTTTGTGTAGGAGCTGTTTTGGGATCAGAGCCTTTCTTTTCTTTTTTTTTTTTTTTTTTTGCCTTCTACATTCAGAGCTTCCCATCAGTGACTGGACATGCATGTGTGGAGCAGGGCCACCTGCCTTCACTTGCATGGCTGGTGACTGATGAAGGTGACCTCTTCAGCAACATCCTTCTACCCCTCCTGGAGCAGGGACTAACTCAGCCTAGGAGTCCAGGTTGGTGTTTGAGCTCAGCCCCTGCTAAGCACACAGCCGTAAGCAGCTGGATAAAAGGCAAATGTGTGGGTTTGCACTGTGACAGACTAAGGGGAAAGGAACTAAGGCGTTGCTCCCAGGTGTCACAGCTGTGTGATTCCTGCAGTCCTGCTGCATAGCCCCTTTCATGGCAGTGCTCTTTTAGAGTCCTTTAATCTGGTTATTACTGCTCCGTTGAAGTCCTTATTTGCCAAGCCTGCAGAGCTGAGGTGCTGTCAGAGGATCCTGTGCCTGAGGCTCCCGCACTCAAACTGGGATAAGGCCACAAACACCTCTCAAATCTCTGCTGCTCTCAGATTTTTCACTGCAGCTACCTTGTTTGCTGGATTTTTCTTTTTTTGTTTGTGGACATCTCAGAACCTGGTCCAGGTTCTACAAATGGCTCTCATCTCCCCAGCTGTTTGGCCAAACACATTCTGGCTAGCAGTGGCTTGTGAACTGCTCTCTCCCTCTGTGGTGCCTGGAGGAATATCTAGGCAGCTGCAGGATACAGCTGTTCTTGATCCAGGTGCTGATGCTCTGGCCTGGGAGCCAGTTCTGTTCAAGTGCCTTTGGGTAGTACTAGAAAGCAGAGCACTGTTGCACACGTTACAACATGGGCTGTCCTCCCTTTACAAGGGGTAGCCACGCATGAGTGAATATATGGCAAGGCATACAGCAGTTACATGGTTGGCCACACACAGATAGAAAACGCTGCTTGGTTCCTAGTGTGTTCCTATGCTAGGATATTTAAGTGATATGAAGAGAACACGGAATTCAATAGAAATAGTTCTTATTCATTTCTGGAAAATCTGGTGTATGTTAAATGATAATGCTGTGCCCATATTGCAGTTACTATTTAAATCAGCTTTATGGATTGAGCCTCTAAACATGGAGTTAGGATAGATTAGCAGCATCAATGCCCATTTTACAGATAAGGATACAGAAGCTCAGCAGCACACCCATGGTCATACAAGATCCTGAAGTAGAAGCCAGGTGTTTTGGTTCCTCAATGCTGTGCCACATAAAGCTGTCACCAAGTTCAGTTTATTAATTCAGGAGCAAAAGAACAGTTTGCTACTAATAACACAACTATATGACAACATGCTGCACAGAATTGGTGATGGATGGATTTCTGTTTTACTCATCTTTTGTAGCCCCAACATATACAGCACACCTTTGTGAGCACTAAACAGGGACTCAAGTAATGGAGACTTCAAACAGAGGAGGCACAAAGCCCAGTCCACCTCCTACAAAGAGGCTGGTGCAATTGCACACATGTATCATGTTGTTACATACAGCTTAAACTGAATATTGAACACATGTCCAGTGCTAAAGTGGGACTAGCAGTTGGGAAAATAAGAACATAAAATAGGATGCTTAYCAAATAGGTATGAAGTCCTTTTAAATGGAGGGTTCAAGCAAGAGAACTCCCAGGAGAAGCTCCTGAAGCAGACAGGCTGGTTCTCCACCTTGGTCTTTCCCAGGTGATGTGGAATGGCTTAAGTGATAGGCCAGCCTTTTATCTCCTTTACACAGGTGTCAATCCATAGCATCTCTTCTAAGGTCAATCCAAAGCAGGTGTAAATGATTCTTAATACTAATCTGTAAATATGAAAAGTGAATCATGTGGGCAGGTCTTCTCTTCCGTGGAAGTAAAGTCTTTGATAAAAAAGGTCATTTATAAATATCATGAATAAATGGTGCTATTCAAAAGTGCTGGTTTGTTTCCAAGTTAACCAACGCAGAAGAAGAACTACTCTTTTCTCATTTAAATTTATTCATTTTTTAATCTTGGTTTGCATCCAGAGGCCTGATCTACAGTTGTTTTTCATCCAACACTCCTGCTGAATCCATACGGATCAATTATCATTATCAAGAGTGTCAGGTTGGTGCTAAACAGAACCTCTAACACCTGAAAAATTAACCCAGGAAACAGCCTCTTCAGACTGCAAAAATTTTCCAGCCTAGATGGGCTGCAGCTGCGCATTGGGGATGCTGGAGACACAGGGGTTTGTTTGAATCCCAAAAGATTTTTTTAGTTTGACCATCTCCATTTTCACAGCTGTTTGGAGAATGACTGCATTTTGCATGAGTGCTTGAGTCTGTGGGAAGTGATGGATCCTACAAAGTAATGGCCTATTTATTCCTGGTGGAAACCCAGTCACCTTTTCAAGTTAGACCAGCCTATTATGTATTTGCAGCATTGCTGACAGTGCCTTTCATGGCTGGGCAGCTGGGGAGACCTTATGGGGCAGAAGGACCTCCATTTAGCCAGTGGGAAGTATCAGAACCCAGCGGTGTCTGATGGTTTCAATAAAGAGCCCTGTTTCAGCTTGTTGCAGCCCAGGACCATCCCGTGGCACAAGCATCCTTCCCTGCCTTCCCGGACGGTGTTGGTCCTGCGTTTGCAGAAGGCCCTCCAACACTCCCTGCTTTCAGGATACCCTATTTCTCTGTACAGATGGGTGAGGTGCCAGGAGATGGTGCTGCAAATTTGTGTTTGTTCACTCCTCCGGCTCCCCTGCAGCACATATCCAAGCCCAGCAGAGCACTGGAGATGTTTGGGTAGAAATGTACTCCTATATTGGCACTTGTTTTCTTCTCTTGCTTTTTTTTGGGCGGTGGGGAAGGGTTTGGGTGCTTAGAAGTGAGAGTGACTATAGACTGACTCAGAATATAGCAAGCTTTGGGTCTGAAAACTGAAGAAGTTATATGACAGCATGTGATAGACTACCTCGGCGTTACGTGAAACAAGGAGCAAAGCATGGAGGTGCTTTGATGTGCTACCAAAGCTTTGCAATACCTTCCCCACTGAGTTAGAGGGGAGTATTAATTTGTTGAGCCTAGGCACCAGCATTAGCCCAGTGTAACAGAGAAGGAAGGAGTCCAGAATAGTGGCTTCTGCTTTCATTTTTACCCGTACTATTAGGAACTATGTCACTAAGGCAGCAAGACAAGGGGACCTGTGTAAGCAGAATCAGATCCAGAGCGTGTAAGGTACAGTTGAGACAATGTAGCCCTGCTTTGGCCGAAATAATGAGAAGAAAGAGTATGGTATACTAATAACTAACATTGGAAAGGAAAACAGAAGAGGAAGTTAAAAGGAGAGTTCCATGTGTTCTGTTGAACTAAGATGATGTGTAAATATATACAGACTTTCAATTAGTACAAAGTTATGTGAAATCTCAATGCCAGTAATCAGATTCTCACTTTCTCAYGATATGTTGTTACAGTCGAATATCAAAAAAGGGGTTTAATTAAAACAGATGTATTCATCCAATCATGCAGGAGTTACGACGAGACACTGTTTCCAGAACTTGGGTCTTTTTGTTCAACTTAATGAAGAGTAATAATAGCATAGGAAAGGTATCTTCTGTGTTAATAAGTAATATTCATCCCAAATATCTCAGCGTTGGTTAATTCTCTTGGCTTCACACCGAGCCTAGTAGACTGCCGAAACGCCATAGGATTCTTTTTCCTGCATTTTACACGTGATTTTCCCCCAAAGGAGTATTTTCCCTAAGACATTTTCAGTTGCAGTGCTGTAGTTGCTTATATTGCTTACTTAGATTTCTCCGTGTGCCCTAAGGATTTGCAGTCCTATGCTAATGTAATACATAAAGTAGAGTCACCTTGACTTCACATTTATCAGCTTATGCAAGCGCTAACCTTTTACTGCACTGCAACAGAAATGTCATTCCCGTTCAGCCTCGAGATGACAAACAAACAGCTGCGTTGTCAATAGCGTCTTTGGGAGGCCGAGTGCCTTGGTGGGTAGCGCGGTGGGCTTGGGCTTGCAGTTCTTGTTAAACACAACTCAAACCGCAATGGGCAATCTTATTTTTCTCCCTAGAGAGGGCTGATGTTTGTTTGTTTGTTTTAGTGGTTTCACCTTTTTCAGGCTTTAAGGAGAGCATATCTGAGTAACGATAACCCTTTCATGTCAGCTTTCCCCTCGCTGTGTACGGCACCGTCGGGAGCAGAGGTTCAGCTTGCTCTGGGGCAGCTCAGGCTGTAGGCTCCCGGGCACGAGTGCGGTATCCCCAGAGCCATCATTGCCCCTCGTTTCCTTTCATAGAAAGTTGAAGTCCAGAATGAAAGTCAAGAAACCTACGGATAGCATTTGACTTTTTCATCCCGAAATGTCAGCCAAGTAACATTTGTGGAGCCAGTGGAGCCAGCCTCCAGCCAGTAGTCCCTGCGTAACAACCTGGCCCGCTAAGGGTTTGCAGGGAGATTCAGTAGCTTCACCTGCCTGAAATGTGGGGGAATTACTGTGGAAGCTCAATGTCTTTTGCCCAGACCCCCAGCTCCGGTTGATGGCAGCGCATGATGTCTTGGCCAAATCAGCAGAAATTTGGGACTGCTGTTAATATTAGCGAGATACTTTGGGCAGGCTGTGGGCTTCAGAGGGCATCACCCTAACCCAGCGGAGATGCTGTTTCCTTTATCTGACCTAGCACATTTAGAGCTAGCTTGAGCACTGCTGCCATTAAAAGCCCTGCTGAAAACTCAGAGCACAGATAAAGAGAAACTGGGCAATAATCCTCACAGAAAAAACTACTTCAAGGCCCAGAACGAACCCTTAGCAAAGCATTTCGATTTTGACAAGGAAAGTAAGCCATCCATGACAGAGCGAGGGTGGACTGGTCTCTGACACCTCAGGGGTGAAAGAGAATCCAGAGTCCTGGGAGTGAGGAGAGAGATTTGAGGTAGAAAAGCATCTGCAACTTGGAGCCCCTCCAAGTTTATTACACATGAAAAATGCCACTCGGAGACTCAAGGCCTGGCCTTGGGGAGAGGTGCAAGGACGGTAGCGCTTTCCTCCACTCTGCAGGAGCGTGCAGGCAGGAGGCGAGGAGGCGTCGTGGGGGCAAAGCGACACAGTTAGTGCAGCAGGTGATGCCCGGCGGCGTGGCGGGGGCAAACCAGGCAGCAGCAAGCTGTACCTTTAGGCATTTTAAGCTGGACCTTGGAGCACATGCAGTGCAGAGAGATCTGCATCGCTGTCATAATATGGGTAGAGCCCGGGGCTTATAGTCTCCCCCATACCTGTCCCTCATCCTCCCAGGGGAAATATATGGGCAACCAGTGAGGAAAAAAAGTCCGTGTATCCAAATAACTCAGTTCCAACAAACACTGAAGTGCCTGATTTCATCAAGAGGGGACATTTCCTAAGCTAACATGGGACGAGTTAGTTGCAGAAGAGTTTGAATGTGTATTTCAGGAGACAGGAGAAATCCCTGAGTGGATGGGATACAGCTGAGATGTTTAAGACACCCATCAATTCTCGCTGCAAATAAAATAGCCCTCTTGCAAAGGCAAAGGCTGACAAAAGAGCAGACAGGTCCTTGCCCTGGGGACCGTTGGGCGAGTAGAGCCAGCAGCATCCCTTGCTCGTTGTGGGGAGAAAGGCAGTACTTTTGCTTGCATAGATGAAGAGCTTAAATAGGAACCTGCCATTGTCTAAAATCTGGGGACTCTCTGCAGACGTGTTGACTAAAGAGTGTTTGTGGCTGGCAGAGGTGCATGCTAGTAGCAAGGTTTGCACTGACGGTGTTTTGATCAGAAATCAGACAAGATGGGCATGAACTGGAGCTCTGGAAACAGCTCTAGAAGGAAGGAGCTGGGCCAAAGCTACACAACACGAAAGCCAATTGTAAGTAACAGGCATACTGCGTTTTAGACAAAGTTGACCAGAGGCATTCGCTTACGGCAGACTCCAGCTAAGCTGAGAGGACGCAAGGGCTTTTTCGACTGCTGGAGGGCCTGGGAAAAGCAGGGCTGCACCTAGCTTCCCCCTTGAGAGCTGAGCCACGCAGAGGTACTTGATGGACAGGGAATGAAGATCTCAGAGAAGTGGGGACTGAAGAAGCTGGTGAAAGATCCCCAGGCTAGGAGTACTGTAACATTAAACAAACCATACACTTCCCATCCAACACAGCACTGCAGAACACAGGGCTTAAGAAACATGTAACCGCAGTGCGTTGAGTAAAGAAGAATTTCACCTTAGCTCACAAACATAAAAATTTCATGGTTTTATTTATTTTTGGAAGTTTGTGTTAGTTGAAACCAGCTGAAACCAAGTGAATTCATTCCTTTGTTACAGTTACAAAAGGGGCCTGAAAAGTGATAAACACTTGATAAGCTGAGGACCTGAATATTTTGAGAAAAATCATGCAAAGCCAAATTAAATTCTGTATCTAATTAAGCCAGTAGGGATGCAGGGTTTATTCTAAAGAGTCAGAGAATTAACTTTAGATTTGTATCGGAGTACCCACAAGCGCAATCAAGCTCATGATTTCAACCAATCATCCAGTTCATCTAGAAAGAATTCAGAATTTGAGGAAGGTCCCAGTTTTSCCGCGCAATGATGTATGTAACATATTGTGCCTTTCACAGGTATGCTTTTTCACAGTCATTTTTGGTATGCTATTATGAAAACTTGATTGCAGGTAATTAATGAACAGTGTTCAAGAATCCTAACAGCTAATTAGATGAACAAAAAAAAGTTTAAACCAGGRTTGTAACCTTACACATTCAGTGGGCATGGGCATAATGACCACATACAGCTGTTAGATTTCAAGCTGTAAAAGAAAAAATTCCCCAGGTTTTCAGTTAATATCTTTGCCGGTTGTTTCAGTTATACAAACTTGTTTTAGCCTTTTGGATCTGACTTTTAATCAGACACTTTATCTGCTTTATGTGTCTGGAGAGAAAGGTGCTGACAGTATCTTGAAATTTAGAGCTGTTCAGTGAAAGAAAGTTATCAAAAGTGGGAGGAAGGGAAAAAACAATTTTAGAAACAAAATACATTCCTGTTACAGCAACCAAGACCTGGGCCTTTTTGGGTCCTTACTTATAGCCAGTGACACCATTTTCTCTAAAGAGAGAAGCAAACAAGAGCAGAACTGAGGAATTACTTGCTCAAAGGTGCACCAGAAAAGCTGTAGAAAATTCCCGTTTTCCTTGTTGCTGGGACATGGCGTCAGGTCTGTAAAACACTACTGCTAAAACTACTGGGTAGAATCCTGCTTCTGCTGGGATCCCCAAGAAACTCTAAATCACCTCGAGGATTTCACCCAACTGCTATTTTGCCACATTTGATGGAATATACTTTATTACAGGCAGACCTGATTCTGGTGGAAATTACCAGACCCTTCACATAACTGACATGAGAAGCCACAGTCAGAGCAGAACTGAGAACTACTCTCATTTCCCATATATTATTTTTGCTTGGTTTGCCTTAGAAGGGATGATCAGTGAGAAACTCAAACAACGTGGTGATGCTGATTCTGCTGCCGTCCCAGGGGTCATCCCCAGCCCTCCTGAGAGCTTCAAAGGTTCGCGGAAAGCTAAGCCCCAGGTGGCCAGACAGCGGGGATCTTAGCAGGATACTCACTTCTCCAGGCAATGTCAAAAGAGCTGCTCCTATGGAAATAGCTCTCATAAATGAGGATTGCATTTTGAACGGTGTATTCCCAGCAGGAGGTTGTTCAGAGTCCAGGACTGGGGCCAGAACGAGCAAGCGAAAAGTGGAGGTGCCTCTCCAGCCTCTACTCAAAAGTCTAACATCTGCCAGATGAAGTGGTACCTGAATGACATCTGAGATGGTCTCACCAGCTGTTTGCAAGTTATTTCAGTTTGCTGGCTGGGCGTTTCCTCTGTTTCAGTGGGYTCCTTGAGCACAGCCCACTTTCTGTTCAGTTTACATATGTCCAAGGCTTGGTCGTGCAGTTCCTTCCTGGTAGGGAAGAGGATACCAGAGGGTATTTTCAAACACTTCCAAAGCACGGCAGTAGGAATGATAAATAAAGCAAACCAGTGACTTTCTATCTCCGCTCTTGTACAAGGAGTGGAATTGCAATCGGTGCTGATATCTAGATGCCCGTGCCCCAGCGTAAGCCCCTCTCTGGGATGAACGGGACTGTTCAGACCTCTCAGAGCCTTCTGTTCCTGTCCCAGGCTCTCTGCTAACTCATGTAGATGTGTAAGCATCAGATACTCACATTTTTAGAGTTTCTTCACAACCATCATAGATAGAAACTTTCAGACAGGATGGGATTTTTTTAGGAAAAAGATCAAGAGAAAGCCAAAAGAAAATGAAGATTCAAGAGAACAGCGCCTGTCAGAAGAGACTCACAGTGCATCATCACCGCCCATCTGCTGCTCCCGTGCCACGGTCTAATGAAAGCATGGGTAGGAAGAGCAGCCATGCTACCCTGAAGCCTTACCCTCCTCTGCTGTCTTCCATGTGTAGTTCAAGCTTTCAATCAGCGGTTAAGGTGTGAGCCTGGAGTACAATCAGATTTATTGCTGGCCCCAGATTTCTCGTCTAAAGTTGGTCTCCTAGCCTTTCCTTGCTGGGAAAATCAGGGTGATGACACTTTCCTAATTTGCAGGGACATTGCGAGGGTGATTGTGTTAAGCATTGCAAGGTGCAGGCTGAGATCCATAAATCAGCCCTAACCGGACGKGCTAGTAAGGCAAGGATTTGCAGGATGAGGGCCCTCAGACCCAGGGCTGTAAGGAAAAAGGAAAGAAATGTGAAAACCGTGCCCATCTGGTGATGCACATTCTGTTTGCATTTCTGTCTATAGCTGCAGCTATGGCTGTGCTTAAATAAAGTTGTCTAGTGTGTAACACTTTTTTCGGATGATTTTAAGCTCTGCGTGGCAGTAATAGAGGTGTCTTGTGATGGAGGAACTTCAGCAGGCCTTGGCTATAGTAGGCATGTATAGAATTGCCTTTCTCCCCTGCCAAAAGCGGTGTTAAATTGGTGGCTGTTTTATCTGACTGAATCAGAGGGATTCTCTCACGCTACATGTSAACAAGGGCGTGTGACAGCTCGCTGGCGTAACTTCAGTGGACTTRCAAAAATACCTTCATGAAGTGTCCTCAGCGATACCTGCACACTGTGTTGACTGAGTGCTAACACCCTCCTYGTTCACGAAGAGCAGAGCGGGCGGCCCCGATGTGTGCTGGTGCGAGTCAGGGTACCAAGTGCCAGAACTGCCCCGGCCTGGCCGGTGCCCAGGCAGGACACAAAGACGTCCCTTGCTGCAGGGTCCRCTTCCAACCAGAAAGGGGATCACAGAAAAGTTGGCACTGTGGTCCGCAGGGGTCTGGCCTGCCCAAATGAAGCAGCCAAGTGTTGCCAAGCCCATGCCTCCAAAGTCCCGGATCTCCCTTCTCTGCCCCATACCTCAGATCTGCAAACTTTGCCTTAATGTTAATGAGATTTTTAAACCTGGAGAATTTGGGACATTTTCTGTTTCTGTCTGGTTTCTGCATCAATGAAGTTCACTCAGTGACTCATACTCTTTACTTCACACTCTAGAGGCTAGAATTTTTTTTTTAWTTTTTTTTTAAGAAAACACACTCTCCTGTAATTATTGAACTCCCAAAGCTCAGGGCTGAAAATAAACCCCAGCAAATGTGGCTAGACTCCCGAGGAAGTGACAAGCATGGCATGACTGTAATCTAGTGTCGTCTAGTCGTGCAGGCTGCGAGCAGTTACGCAGAGCGCACAGCCCTGGGGAAAACTGCTCTCTTGAGGTGAAATACCTCCCGATATGCTGCTAAGGGGATAGTGCTTGCATGGCCTTCTCCAGGCCTTACTTAGCTCTGACTGCATAATGTGGTTTATTCTCAATCTTAACCTTAATGCCAATACCGTTCCCTTCAGAGGCACTTCACAGATAGCGCATTGCTGCTCTATTGGCAGAGATGGGTATCTTGAAAGCCATCTGCAGTGTAAGAAACAATGCTGTCTTGTCAGCGAGATGGTGAGAACATTATCCTAGGCGTTGTATAGCTCTGATTTAGCAGCTCGGCGTAGACGTCCAGGAAAGACAGGCACCCAGAAAACCAGAGCAAAAGGTGCATCAGGAACASACATACAGGAAAAAACCCAAGAAGCCAGGAACAGAGATATTCTGCAGGTAGATGCTGTTTGGGTAAATTGAGCAATTAGTCACCTTTCTTCTTTGCAGGTTCAGTGCTCACTGTTCCTTTCATGTGCAGTAAATCACAGTTTTGTTTAATGTCTGCCATGGCTCTGACCTACATTTTATGTAGAAGCCAAGAAAACGTAAAGCAACTCCGCAAGGCAACGTTCAGGGAAAGCAGCAGAGCAGCGCATCGAAAGTGCAGGCGCACGGGGAGGAGAGGCCACAGCTCCTGCCTCGTGGGGGCACCTCGTGGGTGTCTCGTGCCACGCTCCTGTGCCCAAAGCGCAGCTGTCCTGCCCGGCGGAGGGCTCCGAGAGGTGCCCAAAGGACGGGAAGGGAGAGGCGGGCTGTGGCACTCCCCCACTCCCAGCAGACATCACTCACGGGGCTGGTTGGGACAGAGTTGAAGCAAAGAGCCTTTGGGAGGGAAGAGGAGATTGAGACCAAAAGAGAGGAAAAGAAAATGTAGAGCCAGCACAGGAGAAGCCCCAGGCTGAGGGACACGAGTGGAGATTAAACTCCTCCGAGCACTGGGGGAGACCTAAGAGCTGCCAGTTACCGTTGAGCCTGAGAAAAGTCATGTGGGAATTACCGCGTCAGAGGTGATTTTCGTTAACCTGCAAGATCCTCCTCTCAGCAGAGATCAGATGGAAAAGGGGAAAGGGAGGCTGTGTCAGAACAGAGCCGAGAGGGAGGAGGAGGGAGACAGGGAGAGGATCTGGGAGAGAAAATTTGCAGCAGCTCGGACTGGACTGTGAATCCAACAGCAAAGACAGACCCAGGGAGAAGGTCTTCATTAACTGTTTTCTTTTTAAAGTTTGCAAAACATTAATATTTTAAATAGTTTATTCCTCATTACCATAATTAAGACTCCACAAGCCTAAACTCACTGAAAACAGAATTAACAAATTAGCAGGTGCAGGGATTTGGAAGCAAGAGGTTTGGTAAAACAGAGCTTGCAAATGTCGGCATTAAGTAGAGCACTGAAATCATGCCAAGCCTTAGAYGTGTGCATTTCCTTTGCATAGCCCCACTCCTGCAGCCGGAGCAACATAGCTCGATTTAAACACGACCCCCCTGCAGTTATACTGTAGCTGAGCCTAAAACTGAGAGCATGCAAAACAAATCTCTTCTGAAGAAAAGCTGACGAGCCTCACCTCAGATGTCTCTTTAAAGCCAAGATATCTTGAATGAACACTTAGCTCAAAAGGGAAGCAAGCTGCAAAATGAAATCCAAAAGAAAATGGAAGAAAATTTAGAAATAGCATCTCAAAGAAACAAAATGCAAAAGAAGCAGAAGCAGTTACACCGCAGACAGGAATTTGGGGAAGAAGAAAAAAGTATCTCCTGCTCGTGTGTGAAGTTCCTGTTAGGAAGGCAGGGGACTCGTCTCTAGGATAATGTCTTGCAGATTTTGCGGCATGTGACCCAAGAGCCTGGGGAGGCTCGCACTGGGCTATAGAAATACTTAATATCAAGTGCTGTTCTAGCCAGGTGGGACATTTCCATTTTTTATAGTCACTTCTTTTGCAGCCTTTTAGGGGGCCAGAACTACACCCAGCGAGGGTAGTTACAGGCATGGGAAGCTGCTGCCTGGCTGGCTGGCTGGAGATTGGAAAAGGGTGTTTCAGCTGCAAGATCACGGGGCAGGAGTCTTCTGCAAACTTCGGGCTCGAGCCCGAGGAAGGAGGGAGACTGCTGCATCCCTGTTCGCTGCAGTGTTTCCCTCCAGGGTCAGGAGCAGATGGGGGCAGAGGCGGAAACGGCGGCTCGCTCTATCCGGGAGGCAGCAGCGAGGCAGGGAAGAGCGTTTTGCGTCCCTCCGAAGGGGCTCGGTGACTCAGCTCCCCTCGGGGCGCTGGGACTCCGGGGCGCTMTGGCGTGGTGCAGTGGTTCAGCAGACGCTGAAGGATGGGGTACGCATAAAGCTATATAGAGAGATTGCTGGGCATTTATCACTTGCTTTCATGAAAGRATGAAGCAAGTCACTTCACTTCTGCCTGCTGCAGATTTCCCGTCTCTACAATGAGAGGACGTATGCTTTCTGTCCTTTAAAAAGTACTTTCAGATCTGTGGCTGAAAAGCTATGTAAGAGCTGGCTATTATCATTGTAGCCAAAGGGCACAGTAAAAGTGTGCAACGATTAAGAAATAACGTGGTTACACCTACAAATCTCTGACCCAAATCTCTAAGTTTAGGTTCTAAGAATGATCTGGTGGTTGAATAGGCAAGTTTTATGCTGGAGATATTATTCAAGAACCTTATTAGGGCATTAATAAAAGCAAATCTCTGTGTCCTATGCATTTCTTTATTTACAAGCAGTATTACAGTGTTACTCCTCTTCCAGGGTGGTTTATGTCTGTGCAGCTTTTATTTGTGTCTTCTAGATTCGCATGCTTAATTCTCTTGAGAACAACATTTTTCCATTTTAAATGAGTGTGGTTTTATATCCCCCAGCCTTTCTGGGGATCTTCAAAAACTCTCTAGTTTGCAGTTCCTGGCACTTTCCTGAGCTTTCTTAATGAACTGGTGTTTGGGTTTGCTTGTTTATTTTATCTGCAGACTATCCTGTTTGATAGCACTGTCAGGGAAGCTCCCCTCAACCCGCTTCCTCTGCCTTTCTAGAAAGATTTCTCTTTTTTTCGTACAGCATTTTCCTGTCCCTGTAAAACGCCACTCTGCACTGCACAGCCAAGGCAGTCATTTTGTCAAGAGACTGCCTCGACTGAAGTGGCAGCGAAGGTTGCTCAGATCAGGCCTGACTTGTGTAAAAAAAAAAACCCCAAACCAAGCCATGAGAAAGCAAGATAAACTGCGACTCCAGTACCAAGGAGGTCTGCAATGCACATTGAGCCCCTGCTCCAAATACTGCAAGTATCAGGACTTTTCAGAATTCTCTTCCTCTCTCTGGAAGCTCCTAAAAAATCTGTCTTTCTCCCATGAAGGTTTTAGAAAGGAGAGAGGTCTTAAAGCCCCTTCTCTTTCCCCAGAGAGCTGCAGGCGCTCGAACGTCCCTCTGGCAGCCCCGGCTCCCCCTCCGACGGCAGCACCTCCTCGCCCGGCTGCAGCTCCCTTTTCGGTTGCATTTGTGCAAATGACACCGAGTGCGAGCTGTGCGCTTGCTGCCGTGGCTCCTCGTGTCCCTGGCCCCAGTGTTCCTTAACTGAGGGCAGTTTGGGCTTTAATCCTTCCAGGCTTTCGGTAGTTTGGAAAATAAGCCAGGGAAGCAGGATATATGGGCCTTGCACTTTGTCACATCCAAAAGGTGCTGCGCGTGGGAAATCGGGAAACATTTTTGTGAGGAGTGTGTCATTTTTCCATGACAGCCTCTTCCTTCCGAGAACCTCCGGTCTGCTCGAAAGGACAAAATCAGGAACAAACTAAAGCGGAGCCGGAGCTAGAGTTACCAGTGCACAGTAACCCAGGAGACCATCGGCGTCAGGGCCGCAGGTGATAGCTGCCGCGTAGACGGGTACCGCTGCGTTTTCACATGGGTGCCAATGAAAACGCTTCCAGCAGAGCTTGTTCAGACATAGTAACTGCTACCTACTAATAAATCCACCCATTACCAAGAYGAGAAACAGAGCCCAAGCAGCTGTCACTGTTAGCTGCTCAGCGCTTGCTGCAACTGCCCTTTCCTCATCCTGACAGTTGTGCCACAGTCCTGTATTTGCCTTTAGGAAGTGGGCGGTTTACTTGCACTTTCAGCGAGGCTGAGGCAGGTCTAACAGCCCCTACCACCATCAGCTCTCCTAGAGATGATGCTCAGAGATTGTCGTGTTGATTGAAGAAATGATTTCCACGCTTGCTGAGCAGGAGTGGGAACCGGGGAAAAAAAATCTCGTCTTCACTGGCTGYAGCAGCTACAGATTAGGAGCAGCAGGCGCAGGAGCGGTGGACACAGCGACCAGAGCTTTAATGATGCCATGCCACATTAGTGCTGCATTAGCAGATAAGACAATTGGGCAGCTTGCTTGACAGTATTTCTCCGTTCGGTTGACATCTCTTTTCTGTTATTAGATGGTGGAAAATGAACAGATAGCCCATCTCAGAAGAGTAGGGGACAGAGCAGTGACGTCAGACAGCCAAAATAAGCTTTCTGTTCTGTCTGCATTGGCAAAGATACACACTATGAATATATCCGAGGGCTTTTTTTTTAAAGCTCCTCACAATTACACATTTTTATATATTCACACCTGTGTGGCAGCTGTACAGAGAGAAGTAGGAGAATTGCAAGCCATAAATACTTCATTGTAGTATTAGCTAAAAGCGTGTGCTGGAGCCATCTCACCAGGAAGTCATTTTAGTAAGCCAGCTTGATTTTTGTTCTCGGTCGTTTTTCACAGATGGCACCTGTTCTCGAATGGAGGTCCTACAGCTGGCAGGAGTGGTGTGGGCGAACGGCGCGGAGAGGCGCGTTGGAGGGACGTATTTGTTGAGAACTGGTGTTTCCGACTCAGCCGCTGGGGTGACTGGAGGGTACAGAGGATGCTCCTTTTGGGCGCAGCAGAAGGGTCTCCCTCCCTCCCTCCCTCCCTCCCTCCCTCCTTCGTGTTTAAGTGATGGAAAGGTTCCCTTTGGTGCTGCCCAGACTTTCGTCTTTGCTGACCTGTTTGAAACGTGCCAGGGACGGGGGAAGAGGAGGGCAGCACTCTCTCCCAGACAGGAGCTTTGCACTTGGGCTCTGCGCCGGAGGGTTTTTCCATCATCCCTTCCATTCAGGCATGTTGGAAGCTGTGTGTTGCTTTTGGGACACATCTGCCCAAATCAGGGCTGCCTGGACTCTGCAAAGATCACGCTGGCGGAGCTGGAGATAGGCGGATGGTTGCTTGTCCTGAACGCAGGGAAAATTATGGGGCCTGTTCTGCATGGGTGCTTAGCCTGTGTGCCAGTCGCAACGGCAAGGAGCAGCTGTCCTGTTCATTGCTGTCCAGAGCCCAGGCGAAGCTCTGCGAACTGGAACGCGTTAGCAGCTTTCTTGGAGTACGGATGCAATACCCAGTCATGTGTTCACAGAAGGAGTTCACTGTGGTGAATCCAAGCAAGCCTAGTATTGGCTTTCACTGCCATTTCCCACATAAGGGCACTGTTTGTTGTTTGAACTCACTGCAGAATATAAGGCTGATCAGCCTCATACGTATTTGCTCACAAGCTGTAGCGGATTCTGGTTTAAGCCCACGTGTCCAGGGCTTGTCCACATTAATGTGAAATGCTGTAACTACTTCTCTGTAACTAGACTGAAACAAGCATTAACGCAGGCACTAAGATAGCAGCTAATGAAGGTTATAACACAAACTAGGGGTTTCCTAGTACTATTTCCCTTGTGCCCTTCACCCATAAAGTTACACTAGTATGTCCTGTTCAGGCAAGAGGCCTTCAGAGTCCTGTGCAGATGGAGAAGTAGGGAACAAAAATATTATGCTGAGCTGGGCCAGGCAAGTACAAATCTTTTTCCTCCAGAAGCCCATGCCAAAGCAGAGCCTCCAAGAGAAGTACTTTCCCATGCACTGTTAAAACTCAGGCCATTGCTCGTTTGGATGAATTAAGCAGGCTGCCCACAAAATGTAGCCAGTGTGTAAGTACTGAATCGTTGTTATTCTGAGTTTTATAATACACTGTTTCAGAAGAAGCTTCCCAGTGAGGATAATAAGCTTGTTTAAGCCACAAAGGTAGCAAAGTTAGATCTCTAGATGATGCCTTTTTGAAATAAAGTTCTGCCCAAGAGAACATGAGGCTCAGTAGCTGGGGATGGAGGACAGGGAACCATCAGGGATGAAAGAGAGAGGAGAAACTTTTGTGGGTTGCTCTAAGTGATTTTTGCCAGCAGTGCATCAGTGGTGCCTGCCTGTGGCAGCTCCCTGGAGAAAGGCTGTAGGGGAAAGTCCTGGTCCTGTRAGGCAGCATTTTGTTCTTGTGCTCAGCATTTTGAACAGCTCAGGCACTGAAGCAGTAGATTCAATAGAGGAACCTAACAAGAACAGAATAAAATTCATAGTTGGAGGAAGGGCTCCAAGAGGAAGKCAGGGACAGTCAAAAGTCTCATCTTTCTAAATGCTTAGGCTTATCAGGCGGCTTATCCTTATGGTCAGGTCAATTCAGATGTGAAGAAGGGCTTTGTGTGCTGGAAAACGTGTTGTTTTGTTTTCAGCTACAGCAGTTGAATATAATAAAAGCAAAGTCTTTTCCTACAAATTTTCCTTACTTACATCCTTAGACCATCATCGTTATAATGGTACTCTTCCTTCTCTCCAAAATTAAAAGCTTCCTTTTCCACTCTGAATGCCAGCCTTGGCTGCCAGCTAGCTGACTTTGATCCTGTGGAGAGATGCAGACGCGGAGCCTTGCATCTACAAAGACGCTGTGAAACCCACAGGACGTTTTAGGCCTGAAGAGCTCAGTTTGACACTGAGGCCAATTCCACTCTTTTAGTCATCGCTAGAGCATAGGAGAGCCCGTCAGCTCTTCACTAAAACAACATGACTCACATCTGCTACATGCTGTTTTTCAGGCTCTCCCCATGGGTTTAAACATGTGCAGTGTAGTGTCTTGGTTTGTTATTTTCCTTTGAAATATATACGTGGTTGTGCTCCTCTGCTGGAAGAGGGCAAGGTCAAACCAAGCACCTTGCCCACAGAATGGAAAGTGGTAAATTTTGCAAAGCTCCTTCCTTCCGGGGCTACAGGATCATACTGGCTCTCGAGAAGGCTGCATCCAGCAGAGAGAGCTTTTTCGTCTGGCAGGAAATTCAGCTGTGCCAAGATTTCTATCCTCCAGYGTTAGGTGGCCTTGTAGATGTCCTGTACTGTCACAATTGAGCACCGTAAAGGCAGAGGACTGAGAAGCTGAGCTTCATTTGCAAGTCTTAGTTAAGACCACTGGTTAAACAGAGAAGAACAGGTCCTTTTTTAAGCCCCACAGTGTCTCCAAGAGTACTACATGCATGACGTCTTTTGTAATGATATTTTTATGTATATATACATATACATATATATATATATATATATATATGTATCTACACATACCCATATGCAGTTGGTCATGACTCATCAATTGATTATGCAGCGGAAGAGAATTATACCAAAGAGTTGGCCTTTCCAAATCATACATATATAACTTTGATAATTGTCACCCTCCCCAGGAAGTTCAGAATTGCAGCTGGGACTTGAGTCAAATTATGACATTTCGAGTTACTGGCAAAGAATTTTTTTGGCTTCTGTAAACTTATAATCTCAAGTTTGAGATTGTCTTCTTTTATAAACACTTCTCAGATTAGAAGGTTATGTGCAGTACCCCAGTGACTGTAATTATTCTTAACTATGCCTTAAATGACGATGAGCAAAAAGCATTTTAAGAGGAAATTTGCTCCTCGTCTTCTAAAGACATATCCACGAATGTGAATCACGAACGATTGCAGCCTTACATTTTATCGCTCTGTTAGTGCTCTTCCTTTCACTCAGCTTGGGCAGGGAAACTAGATTACTCATCTTCAATTTTATTAGCCGGCAGTTTCTCATTTTCATGTCGTACTGCAACCCTGCAAGTTTTGGAAAGCGCTTATTCCAGGGGAGTGATATATCTTACATAACTTACAAACGGAATATAAACTTCCTGAGATCGTAGTGTCTTTGCAAGGGGAAATGTACACAGCCGTATACAGCAGAAGGTCATTGCATTTTTATATTTTTCCAAAACTTCTGAGGCTGTGGCTCTTTTTGTTTTTAACAGTGTCAGGAAAAATTTCTGCTTCTGACCAGAAAGGTGGTGAGTGTGATACAGAGACTTTATGAGAAGCAGTGAGACTTAGGGTTGCAATCCAGTTCCCACTGAACTCTATGGAAAAAGCAATTTTCCAGGAGAAGGGAGTGTCTTTGTGGAAGAAAAGGAATTGCAGAATGCTATAAAGTAAGTTTTATTTCCTCAAACTGTAGGAGATATAAGCTCAGTTGGGCTTTGTTAGTAAATAAGATCTAGGGCACTTAAAGGAAAGATCCAATCACAAATTCAGTTGCTCCATTAACTAAATGTAATGTTATTTACCTAAGTGGCCCTTCTGGACTATTTCATAACTCAGGTTTATAACCTTTTAAAAAAGATCAATATTACTGAGTGCACAGCCTCTGAGCATGATGAAAGAGTCAGACCATCTTAGCAATTATGGTCCATGGTTTCAAGAGCTCTGAGGGGCTGGATTAGAAGCACAAAATGAGGAATATACTCTCCCTGAAACACTAAAAAGAAAGAATAGCCCTGGAAGGATGGAGAGAAGCAATGAAGTAAGATACATTGCAAAAGATCATCTCTTTTACTGGACTAGCTGCTATAGCTGGAAAATACAGGCAGGCTTTCCAGCATATAAATCCTTCTGCAGATCTGAGAGAGAAGATGAGGTGACATTTAAAGCCACACACACAGTTTTGCCAACATGTGTCAGAGCAAGTCTCCAGTAGGAGGGAACAACCAACCGCTCTATTTGCAACTTGGCAGATGGGCTGTTTTGTTAACTGTTCTAACGTGTGATGCGAGTTGGTTGCTCATGCTGAGGCCCATCAGGTGGGAATGGTGTCTCTCGTGCATTGATCTTGTATTCAAGATCTGGGATTTGATCTTGTGTTCATCAGGTGGTCAGATGCTCACATCAGCTGGGAGCAGTGGACTCCTGTATCTGAATGCAGTATTCCTACAAGTCTCTGCTGCTTCTCTTACACAGGTGGCTCACCAGTCAGGAGCAGTGGTGCTTTTCTACCTCTTAATCAGCTTCAAGAAATGTCAAATGATAATAAAAGCAAATAAAAGCAGGATGACCCTATTTTATAAAGGACCCTGTGGCTATGAGGATGTAAGCTGGCGCTGGCTCCTACTGTTTCAGTCATCCTCATCCCATTTCTATAGGTCATGTTCCTTCCCGTGAGGCACAGAGCACGTGGGGGTGCGTAGAGGGTACAGTGGGGCAGTGAGGGATCCTTCTATTGCTAACAATTCCCACAAGAATTTGTAGTGAAAACTCAAGAAGTTTTCAGTGGCAAAAGGCAGTGCTGCCAAGTGCCCTTTGCCTGTGTATCCTCATTAACCATGTCTCATTGATGGCCACTATTCAGTGCTGCTGCCCTGCTCTTCTACCTCCCTGCCTTCTCCTCCCTGCTTATACTTCACTCAGACTGCCCCTCTTGCTGCTTCCTGAGTTACCACCTCTCACGCGAAACTTTGTGCAGTTTTAAAATTTTAAAAATTAAAAAAAAAAATTTTGGTTCTCCCTGTTGTCCCTTCCCCCTTGGTGAAAAAGCGATCTCTGGTTCACCTGGGCCGTATCAGTGTGATGAATACTGATAGCATTTGGTATCGAGTAGTGATTTGGGACAGGGGGCATGCGGGGGTATTGAGGAGGTGTAGGGTCTGCACAGACTGTTTCAGTAGACAGTGACATGGATGAAGTAACTTCTTAGTTTTCAGCCAAAGCCATTTTTTTTCATCCCTCTGCCCAAGTAATATGGCTCCCTTGTTGATTGTAACGTGTCCATCCCAAGAGTCCCTTGCAAAAGCAGGCAGCATGCAGTCCCAGCAAACTCACCTGTTAAAGCTCTGACGGCATCTCACCCTTCAGGGCTCCACAGGGAACAGAGTGGTCCTCTTGATGCTTGGGATAGATACATCTGATCTGAGTCTTGGAAGATGGCGAGAAATCTTTGCAGGGATGGAAAAGCCATTTTGTGTTATTAGACCAGATAGTATGGCTGGAAACCTTCCTTACCCAGACCAGACAAGCCATATCTGCGAGGTATGGCTGCTTTTCAGGGACTAAAGCTCTCATTTCTTTGCCGGGCTACTGAGCGATGGTCTCAGGCTGTGGTGGCTTGAAGATTTAGAGTAATAGCTGATTCAGGGAGAAGGGGAACCCAGAGGTGACAGTCTAAAGTGAATGCTAAGTCATCTTCCCCTTCTCTGGCGTAGTTTGTTATGTGGTTCTCTTGGTTTTTTTTCTACACCTGTTTGTGCGGTAGATATCACCATTACAGTAGCCAGCTATTGGATATTCTCTGATGCATCTGGATTCAGGCATAGACTGGAAAAAAACTTCCCTTGCCCCAAATACTATCTCACATAGCAGAAAATGTCACTCTGTAAAGAGAAGTCATACGGAAAATGTGTGTTTTCAAGCTCTAGGCACACGTTCCAAAATTTTAATGCGACTGTGTTTTTAGTTTTGCTACCTTTTGATGGTACTTCATTGTTGGTTCTCTTTAGGCCCCTAGAAATTGCTTGCCCCTTTTCTTATCTAGACTTCATCAATATTGTTTTCATTTCTTAGAGTGTTAAGAGGGGGACAGTATCATGCCAAAATAACAAGAGGCCCGGGACCTACTCGCATTGACCGTTTCTTTTAGCAGGAGATGCTGCTTTCAGGAGACTGGTGGTTTGGGAAGTGACTRCTAGGGAGCAGGGATATTTGGGATCACTTGTTCCGTGTCTGAGCAAATGCACGTGTTCGACTGATGCTCTGTTCTCAGGCTTTGGAAGAGAAAGACATCAGATTTGGAAGGTCTGTCTTTAATCACGCTGGATCTCAGGCTGAGAGACTTCTCAACAGCTAATGTTTTGCTGAAATCTTCCATGTAACCCAGGCAGAAATATATTAGCTTTGACACTGCATGCTATAATTTCCAAACCCTGTTGACAGTTTGTCTTAGGCTATGCACATGATAGTATGAGAAGAATTCAGGGCAAATCATTCTTTTGATGAGTCTTTCCTGTTGGGTTTTATTGCAGCTTCATATTTGCTTGAAGTATTAAGGAATTTTTTTTGTACTGGGGTTGTACTGAGAGATGGGATCTCACAGAGAAGTTAAGATATCTGTAGCTTTCTTTTTTTTCTACATAACTGTTGGTAAGGAAAAGGATCCAATTCTGGCAGGATGTTTCATGAGGTGACATTTGTTATAACTCATTGCAAACATTACTCACCACCTACAAAACATTCAATTAAACTGAAGAGCAGTGAAAAATACCCAGCTCCACTTCAGCAGCTGCATTTGTCACTGCAGGTTTTTCTGGAGCCAATAGATCCTCCGCAGCGACCTCCATGCCGTGGCTGCTTTTCCTCTGCCCCCAGGCCTGCCCGTTGGGGTTCCCCGCTCCTGTGAGCCTGAGTGTCACAAGGAGACGAAGCTTCCCGTGCCCTTATCCTCACGGCCCCAGAGATCGTTTTGGTCCCTGTTGTTCTGCATCCCTCGGTGCCTTGTTGGTGTTTCAGTGGGAATTGCCTGGACCCTACAGGGACAGCATTTTCAAAAATGAAATTTCAAAGATGAGTTGTGATCCTTAGTCCTTTGGAAAGTCACAGTAGTCAATTATATACATCGTTTATTAAGAGACTTCAAGCTCCTCAGTCACTCAAGATTGTTCTTTAGTTTTAAAAGCTTTACTGGTGTAACATTTCTTTAAGAAGGGCATTAAATGACCAAACTGGGAAATGGCTTAGCTGCTTTACATGCTAGCAGTCATCCTGGCTCATTGATTTGCCTGATTAAATCACATTCCTTCAGCACACAGATCCCACAGCTGATACATAAACTAAACCCCCATAAGCTACCAGTTTAAAAGTCAAGAAAATAAGCCAATATATTTATGATGTTGTATATGCAGATCACAGGTCATTTTGCCTCTAATGCCTTTGTATGTCTTTAGATTGAAACATATGTGCCGAGAGCTGTAATTCCTARAAGGTAACAAACCAAACTTTTCTTGTACTTGTGGGAAACGAGGATACTAAGAGAGCACATTTTTCGATATGCCAGATTTGTTCTTAGAGATCTCTGGCTCCCCAGGAAATTTGCAGCTGTAACTTTGCTGTATGCTACAACCACCCACTGTTTTGCAGTGTCAGCTGGGCTGGGACTCAGATCCTCCCACGGCCAGCGCACGGGGCCCGTTGCGCTGGAGCTGCAGGCAAAATGCAAATCGGCTCTGCTGCGCACGGCTGCCTTATGGCGTGCGGTGGGATGGGAACCAGAGAGCCACAGCACCTCGTTCCCCGTTCAGCACCTGAAACACAGGAGCTTCCTTCTCATTAGCTCTTTATCAAAACCGCCTCCTTCCCCTGGAGAGAGGATGAAAATGGGACAACGCTCTGGCTGATTTGCTGCAGGAAACCATTGAGCTTTGGGCAAAGAGATGGAATAAGTGATCCAAACACTTATAACTGCTGGTATCCAGCTGTGGTGGGTTCCTTGATGCCAAACAGAGGTAGATGACCATGGGTCCTTTATCCTTAGGTGCGAATACCTTTCCAGGCTATGTTTGCAATGACTCCAGTCACCTGCTAGGCTCTTTGGGCCATGGGAGGAAGCAGTAATTCATTCAGGTTGCTACACTTGTTGCAGGGCAGGATTTCTTTCTCCTTCCCCTAGACCATAATAAGCAATACCACTGCCTCTGGAAAGCAAGAGTGGTGCCCTTCTACATTAGCCTTATAGATGAGAAAAGTGAGAAAATACATTGAAAGCATGCAAGCTTTAAAATAAAACTGTGACCTAGTCAAAGAATAAACGTTAGAGGAAAATGAAATTCTATTTTAAGAGACGGGAGCAAAGAAGAAGGGAGCAAAAATAATGAAAACAAACCTTATTACTGTAAACAGGAGGGTGTAATTCAACAGCTGCCATCATTGACAGTTCAGAGATGCTGAGGATCTGGCTCAACAGTTATAAACAAGGGGGGGTGGACAAAAGAAAACATTCAGTGGAGAAAAAGCAGAGGTGAGAAATCCTCCTATTTGCACACGTGGATAGATTAGCCATAAACAAGATTGTGCTTCTCAGCAGATAAATCACTAGCCTAGCATTTACGCCAGATTTAAAAGTATAGCCAGTGTCATTCTGTGTACCTCTTCAGAGCACTAGTGTAACCACTTACTTTTTCAGGTAGCCTTTTAATGTGGGGTTGGTCAGGGAGCGTTATTGTCACTGCGTTGAGAATGAAACACCTTAAAGAGGAGTCAGAAGCTTTTACTGCAATGAACCTTTGGAGGTTTTTCGCTGTGAGGAACCGGTAGGGGTTGCTTGTCCGTTTTGTCACTTACGTGTGCTTCTTCTTCCCCACTAGGTTGCCCGGTCACTATGAACAATGGCCCAGCTATACTACAAAAAGGTAAATTATTCGCCGTACAGAGATCGGATCCCACTGCAGATTGTGCGAGCGGAGGCAGAACTCTCGGTGGAGGAGAAGGCCTACCTCAGCGCTGTGGAGAAGGGGGACTATGCCAGCGTGAAACATGCCTTACAAGAGGCAGAGATCTACTACAACATCAACATTAACTGTATGGATCCTCTTGGTCGCAGTGCCCTTTTAATAGCCATAGAGAATGAGAATTTGGAGATCATGGAGTTACTCTTGAACCACAGTGTGTACGTGGGAGATGCTCTGCTATATGCAATACGGAAAGAGGTGGTGGGGGCTGTGGAGCTGCTGCTGAATTACAGGAAGCCAAGTGGTGAAAAACAGGTTAGTCACATGTTTCAGTTCAGTTTTAAGTCATTATCCTAAGAAAAGTCCTGCGTTGGAAACGGGTTACTGCACAGAGGAGGCTCTGTGCAAGAGTCATGAAACAAAGTCCTTAATGCAGGTACCTTGTCCTAAATGCCCAGAGTAAATGGGGACAGTCCTGTTTGGATGATAACTTTCGGTCGGAGCAAACATGTCCCTCCTGGCTTAAATACTTTGGGCATTTTTCATTTCACTCAGTGTTCTTTTCAGTCTTACAGTATTTGTGGACTTACTGATTTATAGATAGATTTACAGATGCATGCTTTATAAAGGAATTTGGGGCTGCCTGGAATTATAGTACAATCTATAAATATGAACTACTGCCATGCTGTTGTACTGTTATTAATAAGTGGAATTGCTTTTCAAAAGTAAATCCTGAAAACACACAAGCTTATAAATAACTGTAAGCAAACAAGCAGCCTGCTAAGTTTCAGTGCTTAGCCATAGTACAGACGTATCTTCTTGGTCTCCATCTCTGGAGAGCTCCAGTTCAGAGATGCCAAGGCAGAAGTACATGATGTTACAGCATGAGCTAAGCGCTATATATCTGAGCAATGGAAGCTGCTATGACGTGTATGAAGGATCCTTGGCTACAAGGCCATCAGTAGGTTACGTGAGGATCTTTGTGCAAACCAGAGTCCGAATCCTGTTTTTTCAAGTGTCACGTGTCCCACACTCCCTGACTTCCCTTTTCCTTTTTTTTATTTGCAAGTAATATGGCCAGGAGCTGGGATGGTTTATACACGTTACTGACCACTGTCAGTTTTTGTATGTTCACTGCTTAGAAAGCAACATCCAAAACTTAGATGATTCTTGTTTCTAAGGCCGTGTTTTGAARTCTATTTGGACACATTCCTCTGTGTTGAAAGAAAGAAAGGAGTAATACCAGTCAATCATAGAAGAAAACTTTTTCTGTTGGTAGGCCCTTAGTATGTAGTTTTTCCGTAGTAATGTTTTATAGTCAAAGCAAACAGTAAGGAAACTTCAGATCAACCCTGACCACATTCAAGAGTTTTCAGCTCTGTATTTAGAAAGGGCAGTATTGTGCATGCCATAGAAATGCAATTATGCTCCCTGATTTACTCACTAGAGATGTGGAGAATCTCTAGTGTCAGAGCTAAAAATTGAAATGTTAGCACTGGGTTTTAGTGTGGCAAAATACAAGTAGCAAAGTACAGGTCATTCATGGAGAATGAACTTTTTTTTCTTGGTCTCATGGAAAGTTTAATCATCCTGCACCCCAAAATGACAGAAAGGGTAGAAGATCGCTTTGCTGAAAGTGTTCCTAAGTAGCATGAGGAATTGCCAGTAAGTATTGAAGGTTAATGACAAGTTTCATCTGAATTGTCATGAAAAGCAAATGATGGGTTTCAGTGTGGATTTCTCTAAAACCTCTTGGATTACAAACCCTGTGTCTGCTCTAATTCACAGCCTTGCTGGCTTAACTGGACAGAGCCAGAAGTCCATTAAATAAGGCTAATTTATTGCAGCTGAAGCTCAGCTCCAACATCTCTAGCTTAGTGCTGTATTTCATAGGAGGGCTGTTTCATTTTTCTTGATCAGGATGCCAGCGCATAGCTATCTTTCCGTAGCTATGTTTATACCTGCTGCAAAGTTTATACCTTGAAGGGGAACATGTGTGCGGGGGGAAAAGAGGCAATGCCAGCTCCAGCTTTATTTACAAGGTTTGCTACAGAACCAGATTTCATCAGTAGGTTTTAGATTGGTGCTGGCTTGATGCAAGATCCTATATCCAAACTAGGATTGCTGATTTCCCTGGCAGCGGCTCAGGCTCCCCGGTACATCGCCAGAAGGGTTTGCCCGCAGAGGGCTGTGGGATCGGTCTCTCACTTCTGCAGTTTCACTGATTGCTCATGCGGTGATGGGAATTAATATTTATTTCATGTACAGTGTTATTACATTAAATGAAAAGAAGTGCTTAGTTAAGCAAAGCTGGGACACACAGCTTAGCTTGTCAAATCTCAAAGTTAATGCAGGAGGGGCTTCTGAGCGCAAATTCCTGATGCTCATTCCAGAGCTGTCTCAATACACCTTCAGTAATTTCTTTGCTGGGCCCTTTCTCAGGAAGCCCTTCGGGAATCCCACCCCTAATTGCTTTCACAGAAAGCACCTGATAATTCAGATTAGCACAACCTTGTCCTAATCAGAGTTACTCATATGCCCTAAAACATATAGAAAACCCTGCTTTGCTGGTTGAGTAGTAACCAAAATTCACACCTCCCAAAACAGTTACTGCCTGGATGAGAAATCTGTAAGAGAGTGTTAGAGCGTTTATATGGAAGGTGTAGAATAACCTCTTTGTGAAACGCACAGCGTTCGGTTTCCCTGCCCCAACCGGTGCGAAGGCAGCTCCTGCCTCCACGCTGTTTCTCACCGGGGCTGGCTGCCTCTCGGGGCTGCGCTCAGTACGCAGCTTGGTCGCAGCCTTCATCGAACCTCCTAGGCCGGGGCTGTGCAAACCGCTCAGCCCTCGTTCGCCCGCTGCCTGCCTCCGAGAGCTTACGGTTTTACGCTGTACCGAAGTCCCACTTCCCCGGCTGCCGGGCACGAAGAGCTGCTCTTTTTGCACCTGCTCCCTTCAGCTCCCTGCAGGGTTGTCTGCATCCGYGTCCTCGAAAGCAGCTGAGGGGCATCGTTCAGCGTAACCCACTTTACAGGCATGCGCCTTTGCTCGTTCACACATCCTTCTCCTCGAGTGCAGCCCTGAGTGAAAACGACCCAGGTTGCGTTATATCTGTCTCCTGTAGGGTTACGGTGACTGTACCCTAGGCAGCAAGAGATACCCACAAAATAAGGAAGGGCAAGGAATAAAAAGCCCATGGGCCCCTTTGGCCCTGAGCTGACGTGCTTTGGGTCACCCAGCTGCCGAGCAGTGCACCCTGCTCGCCCCGTGCCCATCCCTCGAGAGCTCCCTGGTGGGGAAGAGCTGAGCTCTTCCCCTGAATGGTGACCTTGCCGGGGAGCAGAAGGCCAAAGACTTCCCAGTGTATGAAGTGACCTCCGTTGTGTTCCTCGTGCACGGGAATCGGGCTCTCACRCGTGGTGTAAGGGGCAGCCAAAAGCGGCCGAGGACCAGGCAGCAGAGCCGCTCGCGGCCTGTTAGCAAATGCCCGCAGGCAGCCGATGCTCTGCCGGCCTTCGGCAGGCTGCCGCTGCAGCGCCACGGACCGCGAATGCCGTGGTGGTGGCAGGGTGAGGCGCAGGCAGTAACTATAACAACGTGCTTCTCCGCACGGCAGCGTGCGCGTGAGGTGTCTCGGGAGAYGGGAGGTGACTCCGTTCACATGTGGAGCACAGCAGAGCTGGGAGCACGAGCCCAACCTCTCCAAGGGCCACCGCAAAGCGCAGGGTGGACGAGCATGCTCAACGGGGATGCGTTTGAGGGGATGTGTGTCCTTTCAGGTTTGCCTCCAAGCAAGTTCATGGGCTATTTTAGGCACTTTGCATTTCTCCTCGAATCTGTTCTGTCTGATCCTGACAATTTACAGCCACAGTTCTCTTTACTGTTGTGTGAGTCTCTTGATAAAGCTGTGGAGAAAACTCCACCGGTTGCAATAACTCCACGGCTCACAAAGTTACTGCTGTTGTGGAGCGCGCTGTCTCCTTTGGGAGGTTTGGGGTCAGGGAAAGAGTCATTACGGCACAAGCATCTCACTTTGTGTGTCCAGGGAGGCCCTACAGGCGTGCTGATGTCTGGACCTGGCACAGCACTAAGAGCTGAATTCACAGAGAAATAAATGAAAATTCAACTGTCCTTTCAAAACAGACTAAGTAACAAGAGAGCTTTTTTAATTCTGTAACTTTTACAAGTGCATTTGTTATTTCCAAATGTTTGTCAAATAATTGACTCAAATTTAAGCCTCAAAGGTCATTTTAACCACTATTTGACCAGTTGCTTTGTATTTCTAGCTGGTCACTTACATCACATGATAGTTTGGTTTTCCCTGACTACATGACGGGCATTTGGGAAGAAGACAGGCTATTCATGAATATTAAGAAGAGCAGCAAAACACAAACTAAAAATCATGGAACCTTGAGGATACGCAAGTGCTAATTTTGCAGTGGAGATTTGCAGTCAGTGAATGTATGTTCCCCAGGGCATAAAAAGGAGCCAGATCAGGTGCTTTGATAGGTACTGTTTGCTTTTAAGGACCATGAAGAAGCTGGTGTTGTACTGCGTAGTAGCAGAACAGCAGTACGTGTGCACTGCACGCTGCTTGGCATGATGATCCATACGCAGATCTTCCAGACGATACGTGCCGTGATATTAACAACAAATAAGAAGACAAAACAGTGAATARTTATCATAAAGAGTGGAGCGGGGTTAGAAAAAGTAATAAGCAGTGTACAAAGATCAGTGTTGCGTCCCCCCTCTCTGCCGGTGTAAACAGGCACAGAACATCGGTGGAGCCGTCTGGCAAAACACGTTTCTTTGGCTCACTCTATAGGTACCCCTCCAAACCAGAGGTCTAGCTGGGGCCCTATGGGACTGAGATTACCAGGGAACTTGAAGTGATTCTTTCATTTTTGGATTCAGTACTACCACTTGGAGCAAGGGAATGTAGATATCAAGCCTATTGAACAAATTCTCCCTTCCAATAAAATCCTCTGCCTCCCCATCTATTTGATCTTTGACATTGTTGGGTTTTTTTCTGAAAGTGGTATCAGATATGGTTTTTAGCCATACAGGCATCAATACAGTGGACTGTGTTTTCAGTCAGGCTGGAGTCTGCACCTAACTGCACTAACAAAGAGAAAATAGGCGTCTGAAAGTTCACATTTCCCACTCTATTTGAATCTTCAGTTTTACGTCATCATTAGTAATAGCTGTGTTTCCGAAAATGCTGAATCCCTCTGACAGCAGTACGAATCTTCCCTTTGACTTCAGGTGAGGTCCCGTGAACATCCAGGGGGATTTTTGTAACCGCCTCTTGGGCGGTTTCTGCAGAGCGGCCCTGGTTCTGCGCTGAGCACGCGTCACGGCACCCAGGGCAGCGCTCTCGGCTTGCACAGATCTCACATCGTTTTTTGCCTTGTTACGGTGGATGTGTTTCCAATGCAACGTGTGCAGTGTACGCTGACTACTGGACCCTGCTCCCATTCTTTAAGAAGCTGTAATCAGTCATCTGAATTACTACATGTTCATGGGCTAGCCATAAGCACCTTTATGGGTAGCTGTTTTGTTCGCAATCAGAGTTGACATCAAATGTTTACATAAGGATGATACTAGCATCCCTCTGGTATCTGCCAAAATTAGCAATTTGCTCATTGCAGATGGCTCTGAATTAATCTGTTTCACAGATGGGACTACAAATGCGATTCCTCAATAATGAGAATAAAAAGAAAAGGGATCTCAGTATTTATAACTGTGATTGAATTTATTTCGGCTGTCCAAAGGCCTTATGAGTCAATGAAATCTCAACAGATACCGATCCATATGTCTTCCAAAAGAAGGATCTTTGCAGAAATAAGCCCTAGAAGAATATGGTTGTGAAGAGGAGCCTAGAGAAAATAAAGGCAAGTTTTGAATCTTAGTTAGTTGCTAATTCTTAGGCACCTGCTGGAGGAAGGTAGCTAAATTTTACAGTATTTGCTGACTTAACATTTGACCTCAAAAATCCTTTTTCAGAAGAGCTGATGAGTGAAAATCTGCCTTAATCGCTGTGTAAATATCATAGATCAGTGGCCTTGAGACAATCTTTTGTGAACCAGAAATTGTACGGTGCATTAAACCGTTTTATTCTTGCCCAAATCCAATAACTTCTTTGCTTCAGAGTGTTTAGTTTCATTTTCCTACTCACATAGAGTTTCTTTGTCCTGTATGCAGAGTCCAGTGCAAAGTTTGGCTCTTTTTCCAACACGCCTTGATTTCTGCAAACTTGCAGATACTGGTTAGACCTGCAAGCTTGTTGCTAACATTGTCAGACACAGGCAGTCGTTGACAGAGCTTTTTAAGTCAAAGGAAGCAGCTCAGGTGTCAGGTAGCTCATGCCATAAAAGTTAAATTCTACAGACAACTAGAGAACAGTTGTAGAAGTTGCTGGTATTCCTGATTCCCTGACAGAAGCACTTAACGGATCCGTGTCACCCGCAGGCAAGCTGCACGGAGGGGCACTGTGACAGGACCCAAGGACCGGTCTGCTTCCTGGTATTCTGGCTGTGAGAAATGTTATCGCTTCTCCCTCAGTGAAAGGTGCAYGTTTCCGTGATAATTCTGAAGGCTAGAGGCGCAGGAGGGACCCGGGGAGGCTGCAGCTGAAGTTGCTAAGCCTTGTAGCACTGGCTGCTGCCCTGTGAGCTGAGGGTGGACGTGGGGAGGGCGTTCAGACGCAGGCTGGACAAGCGAGGTGCTCGCTTACACTGTGGCAATGGATATGCTGGTTAAAGGCACTGTCTGATGCTGGGCATTGCGGGCCAGACCTTTGTCACCATGCGTGGAGCGTTACCAAGGCAGGGACATGAAGACGCAGGGATCAAAGCAAGCCCCAAGTGTGAGTGGGTCTGTGTAGCACTTCTGCAGTCTTAGCCACTGCATCCGAGCAGTATTGGTGTTCCGTGAGATTAAAAAGCAGTTCAGCTAATTCAGGTTGGGCTGCTGAAACCTGGGCACCTCTATGAAGGAAATCCATAGGCATGACCCGTTCCCGCGTTTCTCCTGAGTCCTTGTTATTGAGCATGTACCAGAGAGGGTAACCGGCTCTTCGGGATGGCTCAGTGCAGCTAGCTGGCCCTTCGATATGACTCAGTACGGCCATTTCCATGTTAATACGAGAGGTCCAAAGTGAAAAGGGAGGATGGACCCTGGTTAGGTACAGTCAGAGCCAGGGCGGGCTCTGAAGAATAGAAGCAGCAGAGAAAAACTGTTCTCGGTACAAAGATATTTGAAAAGCACAATAAGGAAGAAAGATTGTGTCTGAAAACAGAAAACTAGCTGTTACTGCTTCAAAGCCTAATGGCTCTGCCAGCATCCAAGCTTTTCATTATTTTTATTGATGCAATAATAATTCACAGCTATGGTTAACGTGCCTCTGACACTGGCGGCTGCCTTCAAAATGAATTCCATCTAATTAAACTAAACAACAGAGAAATCAAAGACCACTTCAGCTGATGATTACATTTAACTGGGAATCTCTTTCCTCCCTCCCCACTGCCTTCCTCCCCAAATAATCTTAAATCTATGAGAAGGAGATGTGAGGCGAAAGCAGGAGCTCAGGCAGCGTGTCGCCTAGTTGAGCTAATGAGCGTCGTGCGGGTGAGGGCCCACAGTTTGCAGTGCCGGTGACCGGGCATCCGACAGGGGCAAGTAAGTCACCGGCTCCTCCTGGGCCAGCAATAGGTCACTTATTTCCCAGGGGAGCTGGTGGGGTCAGGCCAGGAAAGGCCTCACAGCGTGCACAAACATGCCGCGCTCGTAATTGAACGAAGAGACAGGTGAGAAGTCAGGGATGTGCATTTATGCTAGGCGCTTCCCAGGGAATTATCTTCATTCATTTGTGGGAGTGAGCTTAACGTTTGCCTGCGTCAACGGCCGACGACACAGCGCAGCTCACGGGAATAGGTAATGCAGCGGCGTAACGTGATGGGAGAGCTGCCGGCAGTCTGACACCCTACAAGGGGAGAGAGCTCTGCACACCGCGCAGTGTGCGTTTTCAGCCAGGAGTCGTGTGGGTGCTGGATTTCAGCTGGGTGGACTACCTGGAGCAACCTTTGCAGGGAAAAAATGCTGCTTCTTGCTGCACAAAATAACTTTTGGTCTGTCTGTAAGTCTGTGGATTAAGATGTTGCATTTCAAACAACATATTTCATTACCTGCCCAGCATCCATGAATGTAACCAGTTTGCTCACAAGCCCCGTGATTACGCTGTTAGCAGCCCTCTTAGATCAGTCCCCTAACATAACATCCCTTTTTTGCTTCTAGTCCGTAGGACTTCTGAAACCTAGAATGGGTTTTTGACACAGACCCTTAGACTTCACTGCTAGGAATACGCTTGTTGCAATATTTGCAACACATTTTCAAAAGGGAAGCTTGTCTGTATGAGGAAATCAAATGCAACAAATTAGAAACTCCTCTGAAACAAAGCTCTGGGATCTCTAAAGAATTAATACTCGCAGAGCTGCTTAGCAGGAGTCCCCTCAGCCTGCTCAGGTGGCTGAATACAGCTGTGCTTGCTTTTGCAAAGCAGAATGGCATCCTTGCAGCTTGCTTATCCCTGTGCTGTGGCAATAGTGTTCAGCGTGTGATGGACAGAGTGGCAGCAAAGTGGGAAAAATCAAAAAGGCATCGACTCTGTGAACAAGAAAATTCTCTCTGATCTCCGCATTGCTGTCGAGAGGGAACCATGTACGTCCAGCATCTGCGCTCTGCCATTGCCTTGGGAGAGCGTGTTGGAAAACCGCTCAAGCCTGCGAGAGTCTCGGGCTTGCATGCGCTGTTGTTGCTTAAGTCATGGAAGTGAGAAGAGGCTGCACTTAAAATCCTCTTTGTGCAGCCAGATGATGAGTTAGACCCGGTCTCTGCAGCACGTGTGGGATACCAGTAGCTAGATGTTTTGAACTCCTTAACATTGGGAATAACGAAGTCACTGCTTAAGTGACAGTAAAGGAAGATCCTAACCACACAGATTTTATTCTTTTGTAAGACCTTGTCGCCTCTCTAGGTTGCCATGGTTTTGCTACCATGAACTCTGGGGTCAGAAAYGGCAGCGTCTTGTTGGTTAGCATAAAAACAATGCCGGAAGCACAACCTGCGAGTCGGATGGGGAGAGACGCAGCCACCTGCTCTGTGAGCATCCGAACCAGTTTTGTGCCCCATCCGACAGCACTGGGCTGGCACCAGATGCTGTCGCTCCCTCCACTTTGTGCTGCCTTCCTATCACGATCGAATCTGATTCGTTTAGTTATTTTTTAAATGTGCTTAAATAGGAACATAAGCCCCCAACATTATGCAAAAAGCCCTCCCTTTCCAAAGCCTGTTAGCAACATATTACCTCACTAAACTTAATGAAACATCTCTCATCTGCACACGCTAATGAATTACAGGAAATAGGGACATTTTACGTACAAAGATGATGACATAAAAGACTATAGATAGTAAGATTATTAGACCATATTAGCACATCTTGTCCTTGTAACCACTAAGTCAGAATAGAAAATACATAGGTCAGATAAAATGAAGTAATTAAAAAGCTGGACAGGCAACTCTTCCCTCCCAGAATAAATCCTGGAAAAATGCTTGAAAAAAATTAGCCATTATAAAGATGACTTTCCAGGCAATGCCTGATAATGGCTGCAGATTTCCCACCAGCCATGGATTGTCTTTATTCTGGCACTTTTGGGATCAGAGGAAGGCTTATCTGTAAAATGAAAACACATGTAAGGTACAGTGGAGTTCCCAAAGTCTTTAGTGTATTCAAGAAATTAGCAGGTCTAGAATAAGTAAGCTCTTTAAAAAAACAATTTCCTAACTTAAAATTAAAAATTGTCAGGGTTTAGTCTTTATTGACACCTAAAATAGCTGTTCCTATCACTGAGTAGCTCTTAAAATGGTAATGAAGAAAAGTGAAAAATGAATAAACAGYGTTTTATATTTTGAAATGGAAAAAAACATCCTCAGTTATATGAACTAGTCTGCTGATCTGAACTTCAGGAAAGAATTCAATTTACTCTCATGTCAGCAATACTAGACTTGCACCTGAATTGGTGTGAGAGGATCTCAGGAAACAGTTAGATCCAGCAAGCAACTAGGAAACGTGTGCGTGTTGGCAAGGCTTTAACAGAGCCAGGTTCTAGTTTCAGTTATGCCACGTTTTTGCTCTAGCAGCAGTTTGTCTTAGTTGGGCGAGTGTCATTAGTCAGCTAGCCCCAGGCTATGTAAACCGATAAAACCAAGATTCATCTGATAGTTGGTTGTATCATAGAGATAATATGACACAATATGTAAATTGTGAGCGCAATAAACTTCTCAACCGTCCTTATCCGAGTGAGAAGTCATAACCAGGAGAGGGGGCAATTGCTCATGGCACAGCGCTGGGCTTGCTTCTCTAAACAAGGCGAAGCACCCCTTGGGACAGGAGCCCCTTTCCTGCTGGATTCAACCAAGGGTGCAAGCCCCTTTCCCATGGATTCAACCAAGGATGGAAGCCCCTTTCCCGCTGGATTCAACTCTTCTTCTGGGCTGCAGCAAGACGCGGGATTTCAGGGCAGAGCAGGAGCTGTCTCAGACACAAGCTGTCCAACTCTGTAACAGCATCCTTCTGGGATTCAGAGAAGAAACTCCACACTGACTGTACTCTTGCTTCGTGTAATCATCAACTGCCTCATCTTGTTTCCTCCACCCACGTTGGAGAGGGAGAGTGGCTTGGAGGAGAGAGTGCTCTGTCTGCAAGGAGTTGCCATAGGCCATTTAAACACATATTTGCAAAATTTCTTCCTTCTAAAGGCTTCTCTCCCGATTCCTCTTTTTTAATCCCCTACAAAACAGAAGTTGTTAAGTAGCATGAGCCATAAATGGTGACATCTTTTGACAACCTTGCTGGCYGTGCTGCATTTCCTAAACACATGGCTGAACACAACAAGCTTTGATACATATCTGCTGCTGCTGTCAAATGCCCTAGGTTTCAGTTTAGCTCCGCATAACCAATCCCTTGGGTCTGCCTCCATTTTTAAATACATGGATAAGCAGCCAAATTAAAACTAGAAGTATCTAAAGCAGATATATCTGGATTAATATCTGTTTTGCTTTTGCTTATTGGTTTCGGAGAAGAAAAAGCATGGTTATGTAAGGATCATGAATCATCTTATTTTTTGCATTATTTCAGTAATAATGCACTGTATCATGCCATGTTTTATTCAAAGATAGGTATTTCAGTGTTAAAATATATTCTCCAGTTACCTAGCATCAGCATTTGACTTGCTCCAGGGTGCTGAAAAGGTACCAGCTTAAGTTCTCGGTTTTGCAGTGTCAGTCTGAGGGGCAGAGACTTTATTTGGCTTTACRGGTATATAAGTCACTGAGCAGATTTTAAACCAGAAGGAGCCCTTTCTTCAGCTGGGGTATTCTGGGTTACCTCTATTGGTGAAATCACCAGAATTGCTTCAATGATCACAGTAGAGCTTGCCCAAAACTATGCCTACAACCAAGTGTGCTTTATGCCACRGTTAAAGACTTTTCCTAACCAGTAAAAAGGCCATTATAGAACATGACTTTTTTGTTACCAATCAGTTTGCATTGTTCATTATATTTCCTTAACCAAATGGCATCATTTCATTCAATTAATTGCTCTTCAGTGAAAAATCGACCTCTGTTAATATTGATATTGTCACTCTCAGGGATACAAGATGTCTCCCAGGGCATGTCTGATTAAGATATTGAAATCAGCACCACTGTGTCACCTAAAATGAGTACTTAAAATTGTATAAGCATGTAACATTTTTCCAGAGTCCCACATATGGAAACAAATGCCTAATGGGTTCTGTCAATGAAAAAATTTTGATTATGGGGTTTAGGCAGGGAGCAGGATTCAGCTGGCCGTTCAAGTCACAATATATATTTTTTCAAGATCATTTTGGTGTTAACATGGCTGATCTGCAGTCTAGCAACACTKACTCCATCTCTCATTCTCTGTTTATAGAGCTGCGTCTAGAAGTGCCACAGGACTGTGTTTCTGAACAAAATCGCAGTCCCTGCTAAAGCACCTTCTGACCACCAAGCCTCACGCTAAATTGATATACTGCAGAGTCCTCTTTTTAGACTGACAAAAATGGGCCGTGCCTTTTACCATTCTTGTGGATGGCATATGTGCTTCTCCCATAGGGCTACGTGCAGAAAAATGAATTAGAAGTAGGAAATCCTTTTTCAATAAATTACTCGGTCTTCCATTCTGTAAGCATTGCATTTGAAGTCTTCCATGAAGTTACATGGGTTTTTTGTTGAGTAGAACATTGTTTTGGCAGTTAGAAAATCTTTTTTGATACTTAGTTGAATCAAAAAGTCACACTAGCTGAAAATAACACAGTTAAATATATAGTCCATATTTACAATTTATACTGGTACAAATGAGATGCTCGTTTATGGCATGGAGATGGCCTGAACATGTGACAATTAAAAGTATTATTAGTTATTTTCAAGAAAACATGGCAGCGTTCTCAATGCTAGARAAGATGTGTATTTAGACAGCCTCTGACCCAAGAAGCTTATAATTAAAGAGATGAATAAAAGTAAAAAGCAAAGGCTTTTGTGCTTAGGCTTTGCTTTACTTTCTGGGTAGTCTGTTTGCACTTCAGGCCTGGCGTGCTGACGGGTTATCGGAGGAGACAGCTCCTGTGAGCACTGCAGTAAAAGTGAGCACCAGCGAGAGAATTGAATGCGAAGGGAGACTTGTCAGGCAGGGTTACCTCATCACAAAAGGGAGGACTGTCAGTGCAGAGGGGCAGAAAAGAGAAAGACAGAGATAGGAACAGAAAACCATCCCCAAACAGTCAATAGACAGAGCCAGGTTCTTTCCTGAGATGGAGCTCAGGATTTTGATTTTGACTAGCAAATCTCATTGCTCCAGAAGGACTGCTTTCACCTAGTTGTCCTTATTTATCTGCATAGTTAGATGGTAGATGCTGTATAAGCACTATAGCTTGCTTTGAAATCCTTCAGTGTTTAAACCTGGGTATTAACTTAGCTTCCACAGTCCATAAAAGGCAAAAGATGCAGTATAGTAGTGTTTTCGTTTGGATCAGGAACATGCTTTTGAAGTGAATCTCCCTCTCCTCCCCATTCACTGTGCTTCAGTTCACACCGTGAAGCAATCTCGGAGCACTTGTACTGGATTGCTTTTGGTGACACTAAACCGCACGATGTGCTCCAGGAGTACTCTTACACCAGACCGGAGTAAGTCTAAAGTAAAACCACCAGAAGATCTTTAGCATGGCCATCAGGCCTTCAGTGCTAGTCCTTTTGCTCTACAGTTCAGCTCTGATTACACCATACTACTTACTAATGTAAGCAGAGTCCTGCTCTTCCTATCCAGAGTGTCTTTCCAGAGGTGCACTATTTACTAGAAAACTCTGATTTTTCCAATGATCAATAAAAAAAGGTTCAGAGGAGAGCTCGGCTATTCTGAACAGTGCTTTTATGTGAGCTTACCCTCCATTTTCTTCTTCTATAAGGAGCATAGCTCATTTCTCCCCCTTTCYTTTTAAATAAGGAGTTTCTTCACTCACTGCAGCATCGTTTGGAAAAGAAGCGATGGCACGCTGGTAAGCAGCCTAGCTTTATGAGCATTAATGCAAGAAAGATGATAACAAGCAATCGATCACTTGTTAAGGGTACTGTTAATTTCTTAAGAGAACATTGCTAAGATAAAATGCAGACAAGGCACATGGCTCCGATGCAAGTTCTGACAATAAGGTTCTGAAGGACTCAGCTTAACAGCGTGTGTCAGGTGATGAGGTTAATAGAAAAGAATTTGTTATTTAGGTCACTTAATGAAAATAACCTTGGGAGAGCTTTGCAGAGCCATGGGGTAAAATAATTTATTCCTCTTCTACTTCCAACACAGCAATTTAACCCAAGACGTAGAAAAAGCTGATCTAAACATGAACTCAGCCTGTCAGAGCAGTGCAGGAAAAACATCGGCAATTACGATGCAGCATTGTAAATATCTGCAGCAGCTCCACTGATGATACATAGGCTACAGCCCGAGAGCAAAGGCTTTCTCTGGAGAGCCCCATCTTTAAAACAAGAGGTCTTGTTGATTAAGATGCAGGTTATCAAAGCACCGTGCAAGACGACACTTAAAACAATCATCACAAGACACAATTTTTAGCCAATGCRTTGTCTTTGGATCAACTAATCATAGGAAGAAGAGGGGCCACAGCAGCCTTCATTTGCACTGCTCCTGTTCCATGCTTTCACTCATTTGTTTTGCAGCTCAGCTATAATCAGAAATAAGCTGCAGTTCCTGTGATTTGAGGCTACAGACTGGTCTGCATCCAGACCTCGGAGAACACTCCTATTTTTCTGTGTCCCCGTTTCCCTTGTTAGCCTGCAATTAGAAGTGCTGCAAGCTGTCTGAGAAAACCTATCTTCCACACAGCTTGATTCCTAACAAAGCTGAGCTCCAGTTTTGGGTTGAGGGCTTGTGACATGAGCCAGAACAAGGAAGGGGAGATCACTTGGCAGATACCCCCGATTTGATCCCAAGCCTTGGGACAAGCATTTTGAGAGCCCTAGATCCAGATTTAGAAAGCCTTCAGAGTAGGAGGATAGTAGCAGATAAGATTAGCCCTATCCTCACCTGTAACATTACTACTTTTGTCTGCAAGTGCCCATTTCATATTCTGAGCAACATGAATACCTCATCTGTGTAAAGCTGAAAATCCTTTTTACAGCTCTGAGTACAATAACTTCTGTACAGAAAAACAAGATTAAACCTGACAGTAATAGGAGTGATAGAGGGGGAAGGTGTTCTTCCTTTGAGGCAGAGGCTCTGGATACAGCAGCTGACTGTAAAAGGAGGAGAAGAAAGATAAATGCAGTTATACGAGCATCAGAGCTTAAGAAAGAGCTTCTAGGAGACAAAGAGGAACCTGCACCTTTCTCTTGACATTTAGTAAACTACCTAAACCAACTAAGCAAAGAAAGAAGGTCAAAGACCTTACAAAGAGAGCTACTTTCAGGTGTTTACAACCCAAGATCTTAAAAAATATTTACCTAATCTGGCACAGAGATACTAAGCCCTCCACAGCAAAGCCTCCCCACAGCAAAGCCTCACTGCAGTTCTCTTTTCTTGCCTGTGAGCCATATTTATAGGCTCCCTCCTAACTGCCTCTGCAGGGACTGGCCTTGTTAGCAAAACCTCTTTATACCTGTGTGGCTGCAGGCTGCTAGAGATTTAACTCCTCATCTGCTGTGTCCAGGGTAGCAGACTTGCAGTATTTCCAAAAATGCCTCAAGCCCCCAGTGAGCCCCCTTCTCCAGGAAATGACCCTGCGGCACGGTGGGCTGCCTACCTCTGGGAGAGCATCATGTGGGGTGGCAGAGGCCCCGTCCTGCTGCAGCGGCTGGATTATGTAGGGCTTTATCACTCAGCTGTAGCCCAGGCATCTTTAGCGCTGTACYGCTATAGTCACTTAACTCCCAGGGAAGTCAGATTCAATGGTTCAAGGTTCAGCATCTCACAACCACTCTTAGCTATATCCTGCAGAAGGATTTCCAACTGATTACTTCATGCTATTTTGCCATTGCTTTCCTTTGGGATTTTTATGGACTGAGCAATATTTCCTGTCATTTGAACTCTTTGACAACAGTTTCTGTGTGATGTCTTTGACATTTGCAAGGGGGAGCGGGTCTGCTGTTCTCCAAAACCAGCAATCACCCTTTGAACAGCAGGCTGTCAGCTGCCAGGGCAAGAGTGGTGGGCACATGAAGTACAGTGTGCTTGAGTAGTGATTAACACACAACAAAGAGAGCTGCCTGTGCTGCAAATGGAAACACACTGCGTGCTTGGGATGTAAGAGCATTTTGGGCTAATTTTGCACTCTGCATATAGTAATAAGACACAACAGGGTGTGCATTAAGGTCATCTTTTGAGAAGTGCAACAGTAGCTGAATAATGCACACCCTGTAGTGGCTTATTTGTAGTAGACTATGKCTCATTAATTTTACATTTAATTTTTTTCAAACTCTTTAAAATAAAAACAAATCTATTCTGAGGGCAGTTATGTAATGTATCTTTCCACTGAAAAATAACTTCAAATACAAGCAGTAGGGAGAAGGTGAGGAAGAGCTCTGCTCAACTACAGTCCAGTGTTTGGTTTGGTTTGTATAAGTCCTCCTCCGAGTAGGTCTTTGGGCCACTAATGCAAATAAACAGTGCAAATAATGATAATTATTGAAATCTATTCAGTTTTCACTTTTTTCTAGACTTTCCTCTCTTTTTGTGTGCTTCCCTGGGCCTTTTGTCTTCCCTTTTTCTTGCAGAAGTCCACCTTTCAGTATATGAACAAATATCCATTTCAGAGCAACTTCACATATAAAGCACTAACATGGAGTTGTGACCGACTTTTACACCAAACYGTGAACTGAAAGGCCACAAATTCCTGCTGTGAAGGTAGTCAGGCATGATTTGGAGGAATTTGGATTTTGGATTCTGGTTTTGCCAGAATAGAAGTGCGTCTGTGCATGGATTCAATAGGATTTAAGGAACAGAGGGTATTAAAAAAACTAATTTTGTTAGAACATCACTGTACATGTATGAAGGAGGAACATTTTTTTTTGTGCTCTCCCAAATGAGATATTACTCTGATTTATYCCTTGTATATAGGTTCCAACCTTAATGATGGACACCCAGTTTTCGGAATTCACTCCAGATATCACCCCAATAATGCTGGCGGCTCACACCAACAACTATGAAATCATCAAACTGCTTGTCCAAAGACGGGTGACAATTCCACGCCCACACCAGATCAGATGCAACTGTGTGGAATGTGTCTCCAGTTCGGAGGTGGACAGCCTGAGGCATTCCAGGTCGAGGCTGAACATCTACAAAGCCTTAGCCAGCCCTTCATTGATTGCCTTATCAAGTGAGGACCCCATCTTGACGGCTTTCCGATTGGGCTGGGAGCTGAAGGAGCTCAGCAAGGTGGAAAATGAATTCAAGGCTGAATATGAAGAGCTTTCCCAGCAGTGCAAACGTTTTGCTAAGGACCTTTTGGATCAAGCACGGAGTTCCCGAGAATTGGAGATCATTCTTAATCACAGAGATGATCAAAGCGAAGAGCTGGATCCCCAAAAATGTCATGATTTGGCAAAGCTAAAGGTAGCAATAAAGTATCACCAGAAAGAGGTAAGAGTCATTTGAATGCAAAGGTGTGTGAAGGCTGCATGTGTTGGGTAAAATGATTCACTTCTCTAGTCTCCATGGGTTTCTTTACATGGAGACAGGGTTGCTAGTTGAGAGCCAGCAGGGCTGACTTTGGATAGAGAAGAGAGCTATGTGCAAATGGTTAATCACAAGTCAGGAGGTTCAGTGCACCTCASTGACAACTTGAGTTTAGTGGCAGTTGGGGACAACTGGCACATGCTACAGTGGGTTATGGCTTGTATAGCACCAACACTTTATGCTTCAAAGATATTTGAATCCCATTTTGATGTAACCCATCCCTCTACAAAGAAAAGCCTTCAGAGATTTCCAAGTTTGTTCGCTCCAAAAGCTCTTCCCAGTAACTGCCAGTATACAGGCCTAGAAGAGATTGTCTGGCTCATGACATTCTTGGCTGCCGGAAACAATATAATATACTCTTCACTTCCTCCAGCCACCAAACACTTCCTAGGGCCTACTCAGCACAAACTCACGAGGGCCACAGAAACTAGAGCAGCACAAGAAGAAAGCAGGAGAGATCAAGGGCACTCTCAGTGTCCCAGGTCTCGGTGCTAACAGCAGTTTTGTTAGGCAAAAATGCCCAGGAGATCCTAGGAAGTGGACCATGCTGTGCAAATACTTCTTCACAGCTGAGACACCTCAGCTTGATTCTTGCTCCTTCATTCATCCAGGTTTTAGGAACTCAGAAACAACTCCCAGAAGTTCAAACTTCTGCCCATAGTACCAGAAAGGAAAGAAATACTTCAGCTGAAGGACAGAGAGCCTTTCAAAAGCCCCGCAAATCCAAAGATTTGCTAGTTGATGCAGTTGGGCCTTGAACCCAAGGAGAATGCTGACAACAGTTTCTTTAGTTGGCTCTGGATTTTCTTTCTCTTTCCAAATCTGGACAGAGTTTAGTAGATTAGATATTAATTGTTGCTGGCCAGTGATCCCGGGTTATCTGACAGAAGAGTTTAGTTTGCTTTGTGGAGGAACTGAATTTCAATGTCTGTGACATATTTCTGTGTCCAGAGGGTGACAGGAATGGCAGAAAAGCCTACCAAATTATTCTCTTTGCATTGTTCTCCCTACATGTGAGCCTTTGCCATATGCATTGACCCAGATGAGAAGAGCCTGATATGATAAATTCCACCTCCCATGCAGGCTGCTCATGTCACTTAAGGGAAACAGTCAAGAAGGGCAAGATGCAGATTTTGCTTTCTTCCCTTCGGTCTGTTATGCCTCCCGCACACCAGCCCCTGATGCAGCAAGCTGGAGCTGAAGCCTTAAGCTTTCTGGGATCTAGCAYGTGCTCGCTTTCTGCTGTCTCACAGGGCTACTCCAGTGAAGTGTCAGCAAGGCTCGCTGGCCGCCGTGTCAGTTTGTATTTTTCACTCTTGCTGACAGGGTTAGGTAATACCATAACATCATTAGGGACACATACAAGTAGTGAAGAATTAGTCCGGAGAAGTGTGATACAGCATATCAGTTCAAGTGCTCCTCGAATACAAAAAACTCCAGAAACCCTACGTCACTTTTTTTACTGGCCTGAGAACAGCAGACACTGCGTCCACTTGCACCCTTYGGTGCCGGAGGACACTGCTAGCATTGCTGTGTGTGGATCACTGCTGATTTCCACGTCTTGTCATGGTTTGGGTTCACTAGTGACACCCAGGCACAAATCTGTGACTGCCCCTTATCTTGTGTTCATAGTAAGAGACTGTAAGTCGAAGGAGTTCATTGTATTTGAAATGTGGTGCTGAACAGTACTGAAGCTCTTTTAAAGTAACAAATTTTGACTCTTTCTGTTTGGTTGCTTGACAGTTGCCATCTCTTTTTTTTTAGTCATATTTGACTGAATTCCAAATATATGGACAAATTCCATTTTTTGTGACACATTCATGACAGATGAAGTATATAAATCATAGCAAATGAGCATAAGCTCTGTGCTGCCAGATAAAGTCAATGCTGTTTCCAGGTGGAAAGCTGGTGGGCAGGGACAGAGTGAACCAACAGTACTGAACCGCCTCGTCCTACCTGGTTATTCACAGGTACCTGATCAATATAGACAGCATGTTGTTCGTATGCAACAAAGTATTGCAGTAGTTTTCTGATAATTAATCCAAAACAAAATGCCAAGCAAGAAACAACCATCATTGCCAGCTTCTGAAAAAAATGAGTAGGAACATTTGGTGGGAGACACTGAGAAATGCTTTTTAATCATGATTGAAAAATATGAGACTGGGAGAATTTTTGTGGGGGACAAGAAGGAAAATGAGAACAAGTTTGCTTTTATAAAAGGTACTTCTGCAGAGAGAAACAGCAGGCATTGTAAAAGTAGATCATCTTGTTTCATTGAAGCATTTTATATCTTAACATTGACAAACTCACAAGTCAAATCTCCAGTAGCCTGAGACTTAAATCCATAGCAGACCTTAGCTATTTTCTGGGGCTATATGTTGTTACCTTAGTTGGCTGTTTCTATATTCATCATAAAGAACACATAATCTCACATTGTTCTTAGACAAATTGCTAGAGAAAATGTCCTGCAGCTTTTTCTTTTTGAGTGAAATAAGCCTCAAAAATATCCCTCCAAAATGAATTGATTCCATTTCAGCTTAATCAGGCAGATATGTTCAACTTCAAGATTCTTTCTAAAGGAATCGTTAAGAGGGAATCAGTAACAAGATCTTTGCCTTTGGATGGACATGCTGTACCGTCTGTCTTGCGTAGGGAGCAGATCTTTGAGTTACTCTTGATTAATACCAGTGTAAGTGGGCTGGGAATACGAGTACTTTTCACCAGACCCATCATTGAGTGTTTATTTCTCTAAGGCATTTCAGATAAACCCAACCTGCCTTTTTTTTCTTTTTCTTTTTCCATTGCAGTTCTGTACTGTAGAGTAGGTGCTGTTTTGCTGCAGCTATAGGAAAATAACAGCATTCAAATTCCTAGTGCAGGTTGATGGATGTCCAGCAGTGAACACACAGGACTGAAAAAAAATCCTGATGGGAAAAGCTAGACACCCATGGACAGCTCTTGCTCCAAACTGAACCCCTGGAGGAAGGGTTTTCAAAGCTAGTTAGGCTGCTAATATGCAGGTAAGCAGGCAATAAGATTTTAAACAAAGTATAATCAGGTTAAGTGCCTAAATCATGCTGGAGATTAGACACTTATCTTGCTGAGGCATTTTGAAATCCTACTGCTGAATTACCTGCATCTTTTGGTGCCTAAGAACTGGAGAAAAATCTGGTCTTGTATGTTAAGTTTTAGTAAGCAGTTAGCAGTCTGCCCCACCGTGAACACAACTTGCTGTTCTCAGGACTGAATCCAGTCAACRCACTAATGGTGTACATGGCTGCTTTGGATCTAGTCTGAGCCCCTCGCTCTTCACAGTGAGCAACCTGGAAGAGGGCTGGGTGGTGAATGGTACCACTTAGTTCAGTCATATCTCAGGAAATAACATACTTCTCGGGCTCATCACGAAAGCTCCATCTCCGCCTGTACCCCCAGGCACGTCCCCACTTGAGCACTGTGTTCCTAAACAGAGCGCAGGGCTTTGAGCCTGGCTTACTGGGGGGTTGCAGCTAGCAGTGCGCATGGAAAACACACAAATCGCACCATCAGCCCGCCTGTGTCTCCTCGTTCCCCACCCTGGCGTGTGGACGGTGCCTGCTTTAGCCGAGGCCACAGCCGCGGGCCTGATGTTGCCAGAAACAGGCTGCGTAGGAGGAGCTAGTCCCCTCTGCCAGCAGGTTCATTTATTTAGAAGATATGAAGGATTTGGTAGTTGTGATCTGTGTTTGTGTGGCACTCATAAAATACTGGAAAAAATTGAAGGCAACTTTAGTACACTGTGAAACATGAGTTAGATCCAGCAGAGACATGTCAGCCTTCTCCAGGTCTGCTTTCAGATGAAATGATCTTCGGATCACTGAAATTCCTGTTCCAAGAGACAAGTAGGCTTTCCCGTAAAGGCTCTGTAGGATATGGCATTTGCCTTCATACTGCCTTTCTAATTCTTTTATTCATAGCTAATTTTGGAAGGAGAAAGGTGCTGAAGACCTTATACAAAAAGGCACAGCTCAGCTACTGGGGCTCAGTCTTCACTGTTTTGTGAAGAAGAATGTGCTGTTCTGCACCAGATTAGCTCTGCATTTAATTTGTTTGGATTTCTAAGAAAAGATGGGAAGAGGTCATCTCTCAGGATCTTCACAGCCACTTAAAGCACAGTTGTGTGTCCTGGGTACCATCCCCGTGTTAGAGCATAAGCTGAATCCAAATATAATTTGTGTCCTTTAAGGTTTTTTTTACATTGCCATAATAATGTAAGGTAACCATAATGTAGCAGTGAATCAAGTCTAAAAGGGCAGATTTCACCTTACAGAGTAATTTAAAGTTATGCAAAGTGTATACAACACTCTACTAAACCACAATAGTACCAACATGTATTCGTTCTGTTCCTGCATTCCTGCTCTCTGTCACAGGTTATTCACATTTTAAAATGAAATGATACATCACAGGAGTGGTTTCTCAGTACCTTTCATTTTTCTGGTGCTGGCAGTCGGAGGTGACTGTGCTGGTTCAGTCTATATGTCTGTAAGAAACCCACACAATGCAAGGCACTCGGGAAAAAAGGGTATTTTATCTATGACTGTATTGCTAGCACTTTCACTGAATTAGATCAAAGGACTGTATGAAATTCCCTCTCAGAAAGCTTAACCTCAGTCTCTCTTACTCACTGTATGCTAAATCAGTGACAGGAAAGGAGACTGGGTTGTTTGCTTTTCTAATTCAAAACCAGTGCTCTATACTATTTTCTCCTCAGAATGCAGCTTCAAAAGTTTGAGTTCGATTTTTCCAAGACATTTGCATAGACAGGTACCTCCCAGGATACAGTACTGGAGTGAATGAATAATCATTTCTGCCATGCCTCATATTTTTCAGCTGTCTTGACTCTGTCAACTGTGTGACTGCAGTTAAAAGCACAGCGTCATCCTCCAGGGAGTATACACAAACCTGGCGAATTTCTGGGGGCACTTCAGTTAGTGTATAAGAAAGAGCTTTTAAAAATATCAGAGATGCATGAAAAATGGAGTGTGAGGTCTGTGAAAATCAAAGCTCGTCTACCGCATCTTGTTTACCTGTTTTGAAAGCCATTTAGGTTTCTTGATGGACAGCCACGGATCTTTCTTTGCTTGCAGCCAGTGCTAAGTTATTCTCCCATGGTTTTGTCCGTTTTCTTGCCGCACAGCCTGGAGCTATAATGATACAGGGCTGAATATTTTTATTGTGCTCTGTAAAGGTACAATAAAAGGCTGGCTTTTTGGTGAGCCTGCAGAGCTCCGAAGATTGATAAATAGGCTCTTACTTTCAGTTTTCTGGAATGAAATCATATCAGGTAATGAAAAGATCTGTAATAGGACTGGACAGGGGGAGGAGGAGCTGCTCCTTGAGGATTTTTTTCCCTTCCTTGTGACCTGGAACATCTGTATCCCTCAGGATATTACATGGAGAGGATGGCATGTTTACACCACTTTCAGATCTGTCCTGCACCCCAAACCTGAACCTAAGTTTAGGGAATTCCAAAGCGCTGAATGTCCATATGTCACCTTTCATTTCCCATCAGCATTCATTCATCACTGTATGCYGCAAAGTTACCATCTGATGTGTGAACAGTGGCCAACGCTAAATGAAGCTGTTTTTTTCTCAGACTCACTCCCAGCTGGCAGATGACCACAGTGCAAAATCTTCCCTGCATGAGGCACTAACTGAGCTGTTATCGACAGTCTCAGCAGCAGGGCTTTGGGGTGGGACAGGGACTCACTTGCGTTTGCACCCTCACAGTCAATCGTTCCTGCTGATTGCTGGTGAGGTGAGAGGAGCATGCGTATCTTGGAGCCCATACTGCATGTGTTTGCGAAGTTGCCAGATTTTTCATTCAGTTTTGGAAACTAGCATGGAAATTTAACCCATACAGCTGCACTGCGTTGCAAAAATTAGGACCCCTCCCCAAACTTGGAAGAATAATAATTAATATTCAGAGGACTGATGATTCATCAGCTTGACAAAGTGGACTTGCGTATTCATTTGAGGAAACAGTGTTATTTCATATATTACTCATGTAACACCAGAATGTTCAAACCTGACGAAGCTGAGCAGGGTAGCCGCGACCTGCAGCTCTGTTTCAGACCAGGACTGCAGAAGACTGTCTTTTGCCAGCAGAATCATCTCTGACTAGCCTTGCCTTGTGCAAATTAGAAAAAATGAAAGAAGACTGGTATGTCAGTCAAGGACAAGGACTGTGCTTGAATTAGTGTAATGTGTATTAGGCAGTAAACGCATGGATCATTCTTTAAGTCATTTTTGGTGCCTTATGCCTCTGAGTCAAATAATCTCTTGGACAAAGAGGAAATATGTTGAAAACTAAAGGGACTGTCACTGTTTGAAGAACATTCAAGAATGATTTAGTGAGTTTGTCAATTCCCTGAGCTTTGTGTATCCCATCAGTCTTCTTGCTAGCAACAGAAAAGGCTTTGGAAGACAAAGTTAAGTACAGGACATGATTGATTAGCTTGCTGTAGACAGCAGAAGCTGGAAAGGAGAAGGGATACTTGTACATCTTAGAAGCAAAGCGTGCAGCTTTATCTTGTCTGAAGGTCTAGACTGCCTTTCAGAATCAGCTTTATGTCACTGTTGAAGAGTATATCATGTTACTTTGTGCTTCATTTTGAGTGATACCCCAAAATAATAAACTTTCTGGAAAAAACATTTCTCTGGATTCTCTCTTTTGGATATAGAAATGGTAATTACTATGTATCTGATTCCTGTGGATTTCCATTTTTCTTCTGTCCCTTAAAGCAGTGTGTTATGAAACTCCATGGACAGCAGAAGTGAGCTTCCACTTCCGCCTGCTAAATATACGTCAGATCCATCATCATCCTGATAAGCCCTTTGGATATATGTCATGACTGCAGCCGTGGTCACCTCAGCGTTCTTTCCTCCGGGAGAAGTGCCATGGACAGATTGTTTAATCATCCTCCCAAACTGCGATCTTGGACACAGTGGCATTTAAAAGCTGTGACGGCAATTCTTGTGTTCTTATTCTTTCTTTACACTCCTTGGCTGGCTGAGTAAACATCCTTCAGCAAAGAATATGTTCTCCTCACTGTACAAGAGTGAGATCACTCCCTACCCTTTAGAGGATCCCAGGAATGTGTGAGGGCTCCATAGCACAGTGGTCTGTTCTTCCCTGGATATTGGAGAACRTTTACTCCTTCAGGAGAAGGCAAGGTAGAAAGGAACACGAAACCAAACTGAAATAGTCTCAGCCTGTATGTTTCCGAGGTCAAAAAGGAAGCAAATGAAAAATATTTTTAGAACTTTTCATTAATACTAATAGGACAAAGTAGGCATGTGTTTAAACTATTTGTGAATGACTTTTAAAATTCTTTTGTTTGCTTTAGTTATCACTTATTTAATGTAAATGTTAGAAATTCACTGGAGAGAATAAACCCAGCCTTTTACTTAAAAGTCAATATCTTCTCCACTTCAGCTAAAGCCTGTGAGAGCTGCCAGTATTCATTTACAAGACCTGTAACACTTGAAGTGCTGTCTGCAAGAGGACGTAGAAAAGTCTACAGGATTTGTCTCTAAACAGCTTTTAGCCTGTGTGTTTGTTCAGTGCTTCTGCAGAAGGTGTCTGGTTCTCGTGTTCAGGTTTTGGAAATCAGTTAGTGTGCTGTGAATTAACTGACCGCCTCTCTCAGCTATATCACTCATATTCAGCCCTCGCCTGTACTGCGTCAGGCTGCCTTGGAGAATGAAGCTGTGCCTACTTAATCTTTGTAATAGAATCGTCCTGGAATGTTTGCTGAAATAATCCCTGTAAGAATTATTTATCAACTGTAGTCTACCGCCTGCTAAAATATGTGCTAATGGTTTTTGCTTTTTCTCCTGCCCTGCTCCATTCTTTCCTTCGGAGCCTTGCTCAGGGTCCGACCCAGACGAAGCGTGTTCCTGCGGGGTGCTTGCTGACAGAGGTTAGCCTCCAGGAGCACAGCGCAGCAGCTTGCCTTTATTCAACACAGAATTTATGCCTGCCCTTAAATCCCACTGGCATCTGTGGGCTATAAATACATACCTATAGTTAAACACATGTTTAAACACTTCCTGAGTGGAGCTGGATTTAATTATAAGCTTAAATACTTTGTTAATTGCTTCTCCTGTGGGTAGACACCCAGGATTTGCAAGCTTCTAGTTTTGTCCAGAAATATGCAGGACTTCTCTTTGAATATTTAATAACCAATCCAACATAAATTCATGAAAACTATGAATTTCAGTGGAACTGTACCAGGCTTTTAGAGGTTATTCAGTCTCCCCAGCATTCACATCACTGGTGACTTTCCAGTTGTTGCTGCTTAAACTGAGTTCATGTGTGCTACCCTCAAGAGATGTGCTAAGGATAGGAGACCTTTAGTTAAGATTCATGTGTCATCACAACTGAAAATATTTTAAGAACAGATTAGACAAAGTTCCATGTATCTTGAGGCCATATGTTCATCTGTGAAGGATCTGGAGTTTGTTTTATTCATCATCAGAGGGATTGAGCAACTTGGGTAACGCTTGGTTTTCCTGAAGAACTATTCCCRCTCTGCTAATGATCTTAATGGCAGRAACAACTGCCATTTGGATTTGCATCAATGCTTCGCTGTTAATTGTAACATACATGTGAGAAGCAGCTGTGTTTTTGATAGGATATGCATCCTGTATTTTCCTTAGAAAAACTAAGATTAAGTCTTGGAAATGCCTGAAGAAGAATGCTGAGTTGGAGTCTCTTTTCCCCAAGTTGTACACCCTGCCCTCCAACTTCTTTGTTTCATTTCTTCCTTTTTTTCCTGTTGCAGAAAGTATTTAATTAACAGGATGAACAACCATTAGGTGTTTACCCTCAGCTTGCGCTTGAGCAGCAGAATGTAAATAACTTTGCAGTCATTAACAAGGTTGAACTTAAAAAAGAAAGGTGCTACAAAAGAGGATTTTCTTATTCATCTCACTGTCAGCAGCACTGCAAACTTGAGGAGACCAGTGTTTCACATGTACAAGGAGATCTGTTCTCATGCGGCTGACTGGCTCTCTGTAGCAGACATTAAATTAGGCTGCAGGTAGTTTCTCTCTCTGTCTTGGGCTAATTTAGAAATGTAGCTCTTTGAGTATTTCCCACTGGAATTTCTTTTAAGAGCAATCACACTTATACAGCAATAGCATTTCCTTTCTTCCTCAAAAGATCTTGTCCTTGGTTACAAAAGGGAGGCCGAACGGTTTGTCCGTTGTGCTGAAGGTATATTGTGCTACTTGATTCTGAGCGGGCACATCTGCAGGATTTGGGAGTACAGGAAAAAGATGGATTTTAAAAGTTCAGGTCTTGGCATGCCAGTTCATGATCCTGAATACCATGTTGGAGTAAGGAAGACCACCTTGACTGGGATCCATGGGATGTCGACGCTGTGCCCTGTGTTGCAGCATGTTGGGGCTGCTGCTCATTGTGGGTTAAGATTTGTAGGTTTAGATGTAAAGACTTGGCAGTGATCGATAAACCCAAGCCTGTGGTAGGACTAACAGTGTACGAGTCTCTTATATCTTCATGGGAAGAAAGAAATTCTAGTCAGTCAATTCTGAAAATTCAGATAGGAACGGCTGTACTCCCCCAACTCCCCTGTATGCAGAATTGGCATTAACGTGAGGGGGGTTTGTACATCTGCGTCTGGATAGGCCATCCCTGCTGGGACGCTGGGACGAGGAGAGGTCGAGACCTGCTGTCATCAGCCTGCATGGCCACCTGTCGCACGCTGGCACAGGGAGGAGACGTCTTCAGGGACTTCTCCATTCAACTTGATGACTGCCAGAGAGAGGGTCCAAGGATGTTCCCCTGCAAGATGTGATGGTCACATTCTCGTGACAGGAGTTTTTATTGAACGGAGAATCACAGAATCACAGAATCGCTGAGGTTGGAAGGGACCTCTGGAGATCATCTAGTCCAACCCCGCTGCTCAAGCAGGGTCACCTAGAGCACRTTGCACAGGATYGCATCCAGGCGTGTTTTGAATATCTCCAGAGAAGGAGACTCCACAACCTCTCTGGGCAACCTGTTCCAGTGCTCTGTCACCCTCACAGTGAAAAAGT
>NW_020450971.1:2627149-2652362 GCF_003343035.1 Apteryx rowi
TGCTGACTACTCCTGATCACCTTCTTTTCCTCCACATGCTTGGAAATGGCCTCCAGGATGAGCTGCTCCATCACCTTTCCAGGGATGGAGGTGAGGCTGACTGGCCTGTAGTTCCCTGGGTCCTCCTTCTTGCCCTTTTTGAAGACTGGGGTGACATTGGCTTTTTTCCAGTCCTCAGGCACCTCTCCTGTCCTCCATGAATGGCAATGACATTTATCCCGCATTTTCAATGATAGAGCTGGATTCACAAGAAATCTCCATTCTCTATGGCATCGACTAAAAGGTACTTACACCACTACATCAGGCACTGCACAGTTACTTGACTGTCACACAGACAGCGAAATCTAGCCGGTGTGTGTGAGAATCTACCTTTGCAAAGCAAAAATAACTTGAATTGTAAAAGGCAGCAGCGTATAATAATACCCCCAAACAAAGCAGCATTGCAGCTATGCAAATGCCGTGTTTTGGATAGCTGCAGTGGAATACAGTGCTGTCAGTGAGGTCTGACCTACCACAATGAGTGAACGGAAAGGAAAGCGAAGTTAATTTTGTGGATCCTGTGCCAGATTTGGCTCTCAGTGGTAACCTCCTTGGGATCTGATGCAGCTGACTGATAGAAGAATTCAGTCCTGCTTATTAGCACAGGGCACTGCAGTTACAAATTAGTGCTTATTCATCTCTGAAGAGCATTTGCTATCACTAACCACAGCAAGAGTTCAGAAAAGGACTCCAACAAACTCTGCACAGAAGAGGCTGTTTGCAACCATCGTGCTAATCAGAGTAACGTGCAAGATACTGTGCTCAGCCCCTGTGATGTCTATCAGGAAGCTATTTCAGCTGCTCCCGGAGGCATTCACATCTCAGCCCATCTGTGTCTGATCCTAAATTACTTATGACTGAGAGAGATAAGGGATTTCCCCACAGATAAGGGGAGGGGGGTGGAATATAATTTTTGTGTTTGATATTTATATTAATGACACAGCATGTAGAAAGCATTTGAATCCTGGAAAGTGTAATTTAGGTGACAATAAAATATCAGTAAAGATTAGATATTATGAAAAAAGACATTCCATCCAGCAGCTGCTGCTTTCCCTTAAAAACTTTCTTCTTGGTAGAGGAACAGGTGACAGTGAGTATGATGAACACTGAGAATGAAATTCCCTAATAGCACAGTCAAGCTGCAAGCCAAATGTTATACAAAAGACCCTGGCAAGACGAAAAGAAGAAAAAAGACCATAAAAGACTGTATTGCAGTAGTTTCTACCTTCAAAGTGCTTCCCAACCATGACTGAAGTTGCTGATGTCACTTGTTGGAAAGGTAAAGATACTTATCCCCATTTTCAGAAGCCAGGAGACCAAGCAGCTTGCCCACCAGTGACATAGTGGTGTTGTCTCACAAGAAAGTACACTGAGATGCATCTTAAATTAAATGAGCTGCATCTTCAGCGAGGGACAGGTTCTGCTCAAGAGACTGATGGAGAAGGAGCTGGCTCTTTGGGTTTCCTCCCCTACAAACACATCCATAGCTTTTTCAACAGGTAGGGACAATCCTAGAAAATGTTATGCCAGCACTACCACAGGCTTCCTAGCATTGAATCTTTATTTCRTATATTAGCTGGATTGAGTGTAAATGCTATGTTTTAGAAACATTTCTTTTCATTAGCGCAGCTGTCAGAACATTCTCCATCATGTCTGTGGGATGACGTCTTGTGTTGCCAGCTGTAATGGAGATTGGAGGCTCCGGTAACACAGGAGTCCTTGAAAAAYATGTTTGATACCCTGTCTGTTATATATTGGAGAAATACACAGTTTGCAAGTCATATGCTCGTCTTTTCAAACAAATAGACAGAGAGTGTCTGGTACAGTACATCTGCCATTGATTCTGAACTGTCTACAAAACCGGAACAACATGCAGTTTTTTAAATTATCAAGATCTCTCATTTTCACCATGCAGAAACTTCAACTGATACCAAATCCTGTCACATACAGTATGTTCATGTGAAATGAAAAAAGAGTGTGATATTCACATGCACTGTTTCTAACTATAGCAAATGAAAAAGCATGGGAAAAGGATTAAAAACATCTTTGGGACTCCAGTTACAAGGAAATTGAACTTATACTCAGGGAAGGCAGGTTTGTGGTATTGCCTTGGCATAAGTAGTATTGGGGAAGTCAACTTGCCTTTCCAGATCTCAGTTTTGTCTATTTGCAAAGCAGAAATAAGACTGTTTCCTTAACTTTAGAAAGCAGTTTGAATGTATGGATGAAAATTCCATGTTATTATTACAGACTTTCAGGCTACCTAAAAGGGCTAAAGCTGAGTTTTTTTCATGTTTTTATATTGTATGTGTATTTATTTAGCAGTGTGAACCCTAGACTATCTTCAGTGGGTTGAGTGTTCGATGGTTAAGTCAATGAAGACTGGTAACAACACCTAGAAATAAAGATGAGCTTGGCATTCACAGTAGTAATCAGGGAAATAGCTAGTTTCCATATTGCAGAACATGATTCCAAGTTATTGCAAAGATACTGAAAAACAATTGTTTCTCTAACCAGTGCACTGAGTGATTTTTCATTCAAATTCGGAATGCCAGTGTTTCTGCAGATGGGGAATTCTGCATTTCAGCCAGCTGTGATCCTTGCATGACTTGAGATCTAAGCGATAGTATTTACTAATTTTGAATCTATGATTGGTAAGTTACACTAATTTGGGTTAGTAAGCCCTACATTGGTAAGTGCTTTGACTTAGTTTTGATAAAGAGACCATTTGATGGTTTGTGGCATTAATAAGTTGTTTTTTTTTTCTGTGTGCTTAAATTTCCCTCAGACCATTTTTAATGAGGTTGGAATGGCCTTGATTGGAAAATTTAACGGCTTTTTTCGGTTTCCATGCCTCTTTGCCAAGCTGATCATGAAAGCTGCTCTTTCATGATGTGTGAATTTCTCTCCATTTGAAGAACGAACATCAGATGCAACACGGAAAGCGGATTTTAGAAATGAGCTATTAAGCAGAGAGGAGGCACTTTTAAGATGCCTGCAAGTTGCACAGCAACCAGAGGAACATATAGTCATTTGATTTCTCAAGTGACTCTGACTTTGACTCAAGGGGAAAACAGATTTATTCTCTCCTTAAAGCTTTCTATCATATGTGATAAAGAGAAAATATGTTTATACATTTCCCCCCTCAAAAAAGAAGTTGTACCTGATCTCAGAGAAACAGCAGTACCTATTACCATGTAAATTACTGCAGAACACATGCGGTCACAGCTGCTGTTTGAGATCTTAAATGAAAAAGTGCAGCATGTTCCATATCTTCTAGCTTTTAAACGTAACATGTTAACTCTGCTGAAATCATAGATTAAAAACCAATGAACCAAACAAGAATCAACGCTTGATGTTTTTTCAGCTTCTATAGAATTGTTTCTTTCATCACCGTCCCCAGATTTAGCATTTTACAGTAACATTTTCTGGTAGTTACAGGCAGCAGGTCTTTGCTGTTTTCTGTAGATAGTCACCATATCAACTATTGCCCAGTTGCTGGTGCAAGCATGTGTAAGTCGATTCCAGATCAAATACACCTGTGATTTTCTTTTCTGGTATCCTCCAGAGCAGTCTGTCACTTGTATGCTAGAAGCAGCAGTCAAGTTTATTATAGTAATAGCACATAAATGTCCAGCTTCATAAACACCTGCTATTTCTCRTGGAGATTTTATTTTCAATACTCATTTTGATCATTCCATCTATTCAAACTACCCAGTCCAAAAATGATCTAATTTTGATCCAGGCACCCTGTTACAGCATGTAAAATATATTCACAAAATCTAAAAATACATACAGAAATGAATGACTTTGTCAGACCTTGTCTGATTTCCGTCATGTGTTAATTTGCTTTCTGCAACATTGTTCACACCAAAAACCCGTTTTCAGAAAGATTCAGGCAAAGATATAAAAGCTGCAGAAAAAGAGGAAGAGATCATCTTTGTTATTTGATTTTTTCTCTCTCTGAACACTGTTTCAGGAGCTCTTCCCAGGTTATGTTTCAGGTACTGYGGGGGCTCCGGAGAAGTGTCTCCAGGTGCCACTTATCATCAGAATGGGGTCTTGAGATGCAACCACTACCTCACACAGTAGGGATAAAACATTCAGGAGACCACATCGACAAGTTCGGCTGTTGCCTTTGAGTGTCTGATACTGAGCAAAGCATCCTTCCCTTCCACATGACCTTGGTTTAGTCATTTTGAATATAGCAGTGATAGTGCTCTGCTGGTATAGAGTGCTCCGAGAACTGTGCGCAAAAAGTCCTTGTGCATACAAAATAATATTGGGCAGTTTCAGCAATGGATGAATATTTAAAAGATATGGGTGTGTGCAAAAGCTTTTATTAAGACATTGTCTCTGTTGCATCAAGTCTGATCTCCTGGTGACTAAGACCTATGGAAAGTTCTAGGTACAAATATGTGAGACATGATGAGAAGAGCCTTACACCCATCTCATAAATGTACATGTGAGGGCTGATTCATTATTAGTCCAGGCCATATCTACACTAAATATAATAGTGTTGACATCAGAGCTTCTGCTAGGGTAGAAAAATTACACTAATTTGGGATGACAAAACTTGGGTACTCTTGTATTCAGTAAGCCAGTCCCTTTGCCACCATGGCATGCTCCTTCCAAGGAGCTAGTTGAAATTATAGTGGTGGCAGAATGCTTTGCCTGATAAAATCTGGCTTCCCGGAGGGGGAAGAGGAGTGTGTTAGCGGTAAATCCCTCCCAGCGAGCCCTTTTAAATATAGACAAGCCCAAGTGTAATAAACAGTACAGTCATCTTCAGGTTACTCACCACTTTGAGTCTGCTTTATAGCATTTCTTTGAGGTCTGTTCTCTATGAGGAATACTCCTAGTACTATTGTGTCAATTAGGAGTGGGATTCTTTCTGATATAGCCAGATCCTGCCATAAATGTGGTTATATTGTTACAGGATTATTTTTGWTGATAACTGTATCTGTGCTAGGACAGTTTTTCTGGTTTAGCTACAGCAATATAAGTATAATATGCATCCTTAGAACAACTGTTGAGGTTTTTTTCTTGAACTTGTAGAGCCCAGTGAAAAATCTGAATTCAGCAGGTCAGAAGGATAACTTCATTAAGATGGATTAGAAATTAAATACAAAAAGAAAAGCAGTTCTGTCTTGATCTTGCAATTGGCTGTTGGAATAGGGTCCGTAAAGAGCATGTTTCTTCTGAAAAATTCTGAAGTCTATGGGGCTTTCCAGGTATAATCAAGAACATAAAGTCTTCTGGCATAAGCCAGAAATATCCTGGCTTAAGTATGAAAATCCAAGGGCTGTTAGGTATTAAAAATGTCTAAAGTAGTTGCAACCTGAGCATTTCTGGTATGGAGTCACCAAAACRCAAGAAATCATCATCATGATGCTGKTTTTTTACAGAATGAAAGTAAACTTTCAAGTGTCATTTTTGGTCTGATGATCAAAGGTTTGTTTTGCCTCTRCTTAATCTCTGATTTTTTACAACTGTTCCCTTACTCAATAGCGAGGCATGTTTACAAATGTGTTGTCCTGCTTCCCAACAGATGTCACCTGGCTGAACTTCACATTACTGTGTGCTGTCTCATGCCCAACCCAGCCCACACATCCATATGCTGGCCTCCTCACCCAAAATCATGTGTGCCGCCCCACGCACTGCTGCAGACGTTTGCTCTCTGTGCCTCCGACGCACACGCATACGCGCCGGCACACACGCCGAGCTTTAATTCTGAATTTCCCTCCTGCCTGGTCTTCTAGTCACTGCTGAAAAATGCTGACAGTGGTCTGGCTGAGAGAGTCAAAACCTGAAACATTGTGAAAAGAAATTTTCTGGAGAAGAATAGCATAGGAATAGACAAGGCTCATAGGGATTTTAATTGTATCATTCTTGCACCAGGCTTCATGTGTGGTGAGTGACTGTTCTACAGAGTGTGCTTCAAATAGAAAAGACCTCGTAGAAGAAATCTTAAAACCTGCCTAGGGAAAAAAGAAGAGGGAGTGGGAAATCATACTTTCTCCTTTCTCTCTCTAAAATATGCCCTTCTGCTCCATAGCCAGCCTATGAGGGATTGTCGGACTCCCACATCCGGCGACTAGGAGCACACCTGAAGCACCAGTCAGTAGTAACAGGGTGGGAARACTCTCTTCTTAGCCTACCAAATTCTCCCCCAGAAAAGCTGCCCCTGAAGAACAGCATTGGAAGGCAGAATTGTTTTTTTCAGATTTTAGTTCACTGGTGTCCTAAGACTCTGTCATACAGCAAGTAGCATCTTATTCTGAAGTACTGGAGTGGGAAACATGGTGTAGAGAGGAAGGAAATCTGGCAACTCTGCTGCATTTTCTCTGGGAGACGGGGAGAGGTGAAGCCATGATGCTGTGTCTCATCTACCCTTCCACGCTGTCTTGGGGGGTTGTTTCTGTCCAAACACAGGCAGTGTGACTGTGCCTGACCCTTTACTGGGCAGGAACAAATTTATCAGAGTAACATTGGAGGTTGTGACCTGCCAAAAATACTGTTTGTTGTTTGTGCACAACAGACGGTGCACCCTGGCCATGCGGAGGGAGGGTGGGTCTAGTCAGGCTAGGGGTTAAATGTGAAGGGCCTCTTACACTATTCGTGTGCTTCTCTCTGCTCGGACTTTGTCCCGTGTAGCGTTTTCGCTTGCACTTGGTTCCTGCTGTCACGTGGAAGGCTGACTGCAGGAAAGGTAAGGAAAGCTGGCTTGGAGCTGAGAACCAGCAAGATCTGAGGACACGCATGTTCTGCCTTGGACCTGCAACTGTAGTTTGCCTCAGGTGCATGTTAACTCCTGTTTCTTTGAAACAGGATTTTCACCTATAAAAAGAAAGAAATAGTTGAAAGGCTTCCCATCCAGCCCTGAGCACGTAGCTGATAAGTCCAGTGGGTGGAAAGCGGGGACATCAGCCATGTGACTCTGGGCCACTAGAGTGATTGTCACAAGGCCAAGGTTGAGAAAAGCCCTTTAGAGCTAATCTTTCTTTTTTCTTCCTCCTCAGTTTGTTGCTCAGCCAAACTGCCAGCAGCTACTAGCAACTCTTTGGTACGATGGCTTTCCAGGATGGAGGCGGAAACACTGGGTGGTAAAACTCTTGACCTGTATCACCATCGGACTGCTGTTTCCTGTGCTATCCGTGGCATACCTGATTGCACCGAAGAGCAGGCTGGGACTGTTCATTAAAAAGCCATTTATAAAGTTTATCTGCCACACCGGCTCTTACCTAACCTTCCTCTTCATGCTCCTGCTGGCATCGCAGCACATCGTCAGGACTGACCTTCATATGCAGGGACCACCTCCCACCATCGTGGAGTGGATGATCCTGCCCTGGGTTCTAGGTAAATCACAAACACCGGAATGCCTGAGCCACAGTTGCCTGACTCACACCCACAGTAACCGTGTGGAGGCTCATTGCTAATCTCAGCAGCACCAGCCTGTAAGAGATTTGGCAGCCAACTTCATAAAACAGCTGGGCTCCTTCTGGAACAGCGGATCTTGATGGCCTGGGGCTGTTCTGATGCGTGTGTTGCCATCTGACGTGCCTTTAGACATGACCTCGAGTAAACTGCAGCAGAGACAGCTCCCTCCCGGCTTCCCCCATGCTCTGTGTGAGGCACGGGTGTAGGAATTCGCTTCTGGGTTGTGCTGGTAATAAATAGGGTCACATCTAATGCTGGCTGAGCTCTGCCAGCTGGCACGTGGCAGGAGGCAAAGCCGGGAGTCTGTCTGCTTTCTCCTTCTGCTGGGGTCAGCGTGCAGGTGCCAGGTACCTCCCGCATAGCCTACAGGACAACAGAAAAGGGAGGAGAAATCTCACTCTGCCTTATGCCTCTGTGCTGATAAACACTGACCAAATCAAAATTGAGCTCTCTAATATAAGCAGAAGAAGGAGGGAGTATTTATTATCAAAATGTCAAATGGGAGGCTCTTTTTCCAGTGTGGCTTGGGCAACCACAACTGCGAAGCAAAGGAGGGGTYTGTGTTCCCTGAAGGTAGGACGTACAGATGAGGTAGTGAGATGGGATGGGCGAAAGTGGATAGACCCACTAAGGGAGAAGAGCGGGGAAGCACRGTTTGATGCATTTCTGATGAGCGAGATGTATTTACCCCTTCAAATTCAGCTCAAACACAACAGCAGCTGAAAACCTGAGGGCTCATTAGAGGCGCAATCTCTCCTCTCATTCGGCTCCCATCTCCCTTGCTCTGCAGTTAAAATGTAGTATCACTGTGAGCTGGTGTGTTACCGGGAGGCCTTTTCGAGGGCCATGGTTTCTGCACCTTTCTAGCCCTTACCCAGCCTCTGCCCGTACACTCAGGTCAGGCCAGTGCATCCCCCAGATGCCAGTAGAAACAGTGGATTGGGGTCAGCGGCCTGGAAAGCCACACTGAAACTTCTGTGCGGGTGGCATCATACATGGGGATGGGACATCTCCTTAGCAAACGTCCATCTCCAGAGCTCTCCTGATGGCTCCTCAGTGCTTCCCAYGGGTCACTTCTGCTTTCCCCCATGCTTACCAGTGCCTGCCTGGCAACGCTGGCCCCAGCTCCTCCTTCGGCGCTGGCTCCGGGCTAGGCTGGGTGCTATGGTCAACACACCTAGCAGTTCACTGTGCCAAAACCAACAACGCTGAGGAGAAACAGGGAGGAAAACAGAGCTGCAAACATGTTCACAGACCGCTTCCCATCATGACCCAGGGCATTTTGCTCCTTTCATAGCTACACCACAATTTATAAATGGTAAYGCAAGCCTCGTTATCTTACTGAACTAATTTATGGCATTGGAATACCTRTGTTGGTAGAAACTTCAGAATAATCTGAGAAGGTTAAAGGTTTTTTCTGAGTTTACATGATCTCTTCACTTCATCCTTAACTTCACGGTTTAAATTGAGGGAAATGGTGAGCATTTCAGTAAAATTGATGTGCAGATGAAAGGATGATAATCCATAAAGAAAAGTGCCCTTTTAAAATAGCCTTTCACAGTTGTCTACTTTTCTTTTTGAGTTCTTTTGTTTTGGATAAATAGGGATATTGTGGGACTGTTTATTAAATGGAGACATTAGAACAGTTTCACCAGATTAAAGGTTATTATTTATGAAATATCTTCTGCTCTAAAAGGAGAGAGGGAACAGGCACACGCAGCATTGCTGTAACTATAGTAACCAGCAATGATAACTCACTATAAATACAGTATACGAGTTCTTCAACAGGATCCTTTCCATTGATTTATTTTATGTTTTTGAGTGCATGCAAAGATTTGGAGGCAGCTGTAATAAAATTACCTTATTGGCCTTGACATTATGTTTGCCTGACCACTGACCTGCTGGCTGGCAGATGAAGAGCTCAGATTGATATTCTCATGTTTGCAGCAGTTTATTTCAGAACTATCTGCTCCTCAGATTGAACTTTCAGATCCTAAAAATGAGTTGCAAGTGGCAGTTCAGTTTGAGTGACCACTGTGGTATCCTGTTGTTGGGTCTGGATAGTCATTTGGGTAACTGTATCGACTATACACCTTGAGATGTACTCTGCTTTTTTTCTTTTCACACTTAATGTTTCATATCTTCATTCAARGATTATGGTGTAATCTGAGTAATTCAAAATATCTGGGGACTGGGGACTCTTTGCTTCCTTCTTTTGGGGTGATATTTCCAGGTCAGGGAGGAAATGTGCTCGCACACAGAAGCTGGTATTAGGGTCACGTGTTGTGCAGGGAAAGGCAGGAAAAATCAGTACGGCCCAGCTGAGCAATGAATTACATACAGATTCTATGGGAGCAGACAATCTATTAGAAACTATACCAGATACAGTCCTTTAAATAGTTTATGCATAGAAAACACATTTTATCTGAGCCAATCCACTCACACTAGTTAAAATTAACATATGTCTCAGGCAGTCTCCTTGGGTTTTCTACCTGGAGCCCTGGGTAGGAAGCTTAGGTCTGTTTCATATCTCTTTAAATTGAATTTGTTGTAAAATGTGTTGTAAAATGCCTCATAATCACCATTATTATGCTTTGTAGAAGACAGGAGGGATGAGACTGTTAATTTATAAATGTTTTTAATAATCTTTTTATTACATTTGGTACACACTGCTTTAATGGCAGTTAATATCTCCTCATGCCAATGAACTCTCTTTCTTTCTACAGGTTTTATTTGGGGAGAAATCAAGGAAATGTGGGATGGAGGATTCAATGAGTATGTACATGACTGGTGGAATCTGATGGATTTTGCAATGAACTCCCTCTATCTTGCAACAATCTCCCTTAAAATTGTTGCCTACGTCAAGGTACAGTAACCTGGGACATGTTTGTGGGAACTGTAGTTTGTGGGAACAGCGGGATAGAAACTGTCAAAATCAAAATTAAAGATCGAACAGAATAGCTGCCTTTCAAGTGGCCCAGTTTTGAAAATTCACTTGGAAAGCTTATGAATTTGTTTGGAGAATGATCTTCCTTCTCATCCTTACTGCTTGGTTAAGATTGAAGTATTTGGGCTGCTTGAGTTAAGACTGAAGTTTTTTGGCATTGGGTGGAAGTTCCCCCACTTGCTGTCTGTGCTGTGGCTGCTCAGTTGACAAAGATGCGTTTTGTTTTCCATACTGTCAGTGAGTCTCTTTCAACATTGCTAAATCCACTGAAAACATGATTTTTATATAAAACAGTAAAGAAAAAAGGAATAAGGTTATCAGAAAACTTCTACATCCAAGATTTGCAATAGTAGTCTGTGAGCCCCTACAGATCTGTGGATTAYTTATCAGGAGTCTGTGAAAAGTCTGCTAAGAAACACAAGCTTGCTAGTAGGAGGTTTCCATCTGAAATACGGGAGGTGGCTTCTCCTCTTGAAAATGTATAGTTTTAAAGTGTAGGCATGGGAATGACAAAGGAGGAAGCTGGAGCTTTAAAACTGTGTTGTAGATCCTTTACTGTGATGTTCCGTTTATGGCGAGCGTCCGTATCAAAGTTCGTCCTCTAAAGCACATTTTAAAATTAATAAACACCTGATGCTCTACGTTAACGCATGCACAACTTTTGAAGCCAGATGGCCTGAAGCACTTGCTCTCTGTCTCTCTTTTCGGAAGACACAGGCAACACGCAAAGGGCCTCCTGCAGACCTCCTCAGGCAGTGGCTCTCTGTGACTTCAGTGGCAGCTGCATGCGCGGGTGGCTTCGAGGACCAGCCTCCCGAGCCTCCTTCTTTTCTTGGTATGAATCAGCAGGAACTTCACTGCAGTCAGGGGAATTACACGGGTGTAGATCGAGTAACCTGACTCTGCTCCTTAACCACATCCGCACTTGCTAGTTTTGCTGTGCTCCTTTGTTGGCTTTGCCCTGGTAGCAAGGTATTGCTTCTGGTAGCCCAGGAGGAGCAGTTCCCCAAAGCTCCCGTGTTCAGTCTCTGCCAAGTCTGATGCGAGCAGAGGAGAAAAGTGAAAATTTCACAAGCTCGTTGACTCCAACCTGGGAAGGCTCTTGTTTAACTCTCCAGCAAGCAGCCCTGCTGTGGGGCCTTCTTAAAATCCAGAGGGTTGCATAAAGCTGCGTGCGTGTTTTTCAAAGGGAATAGTTGCTACTCCCTGAACAGGCAGCTCTGTCGCAGCATCGAAGCAGGAACAGATTACATCTTTTTTTCCCAACATTCAGAGCTAGCAAGGAAATCAGACACTTGAAAAGTTGGTCTTTAAACTGTGAGCAATACAAAAAAATGCTGGAAATTGTAAGATTCATGAACAAATCTTAAAATGTTAACAATGTCTGTCTTTCTCTCTCTCACACACAAATCACTAAAAGAGCTATGCATCCACAGATTTATATGGTCACACACCGGGATTTAAACTCACAGYCAAACCACATGTACAAACAAAATGCAGCTTTGTATGTATACTTTGTATGAACAACAGAAGCCTGTGTGCAAACTACAAAGACCTATGTGCCAGCACACAAAAGAAACCTAATAGGAATATACCTGTTTGAGTATGGATCAGACCCGCAGGGATTAAACCTGGCTAAGCTAAGGTCTGATCCTGACAAGGACCAATGTCAGGCAATTCTGAGAGGTGCATAAAATCTTACATAGGATCAGTTCTGAAAGAGCATGCCCACRGAAGTTCCCTTCTGACCCCTGTCACTCAGAGATTGCAGTATGCTCTGAAACACAAGGATTTGTAACCCTGATAATGGTTTCAAAATCCTTTGCAACATGACTTGTAAAGGTTTTTGTTATTTATAGAACAGCCCAGGGCTGGAAAAGGCTGGTATATGTGCCAGTACGCTATATCCTAACACTTCTTGGAACTTCAAAGGATTACATGGATGTTTAGCTTTCTGCCAAATATCAGAAAAATAAATTGCATACTGACACTAATGTTTTCCATCCTTGTTTTTTACATGGAGACCTTTTCTTTTTTCTGATTTGACCAATTTCCAAGACCTGGCATCAATGTTGTCCAGTACCAATTAGATCTACAGGCTAATTATAGGGTAAAAATACTTCCTTAATCAGTTTTCATTTGCTGTATTGAATTATCCTGTAATGAGGAAGCGTAGATGTGACTGCTTGGCTTAGCTTATTTGTACTATTCCTTATACGTCTCTGCTTTGTTCCATCTTCATCTTCTGATGTCTAACCCAAACAACTCCAACCTTTTCAGCTGTCCCAGGTACCCAGTGGTTTTCATTAGATACCTCTGAAATCCTTGTTTGTGCTCGTCTGCTGAGCTGCACAACTCAGAAGTGACTATTATGTTCCAAGCAGGGATAAAAAATCAGTTTATAAAGGGGCAAAACATGACCCTAAAAAGTCGCTTTAAAAATATATGTGAGTTGAAGAAGACCTCCTCATGTTCCTTTACATGCCATCAGTGCTGAACCCTAGCAGAGAGCCACAGGGCTGTTGTGTCCTGCCAGCACGCAGAAGGGGAATGAGAGCAATTGGGCAAGTTGGCTCTCCAGGCAGGGGAGGCTTTCTGATCACAACCRTCCACTCCCCGCTGCTGGGGGTTGGCAAAGAGTTAAAAACATCTGCCTGTTTGCAAACATTTTAAGAGCCATCTTCAAATGAAATGAAGAAAGTCAGTCCATGATRTTCATAAAATAAAGAACGGTTTGGAAATGTCAGAAGCAATCAGAGGTCCTGCTGAAATGCCTTTGTATCATATCTGAGCTCCTTCATACAGAGGAATAGCTTGAAACATCAGCATGCTTTTAGCTCTGTACCTGAAAAAATGTGAACTATGTACATTGGAGCTTCAGATTTAAAAGGAAAGTCCTTACAAACTCATCTGTCAGACTAGTGTGATATTATACCTTTCCTTTTAAAAGGTACAAATATGGTTTTAAAAGCCCTAAACACTCTGGCTACATTATTGACTATATTATTGTAAGTACAWTTTTGCCCTTTTATAGTTGTTAAATGAACAGAGACAGCTGATAAGGGGGCAAATAATTCCTTGATGTTAAAATGTCTGATTCCATTCTGTTGTGCCAGCATTAGGCCCACAGTGGTTACATATGTGTAACCAGCTTTTCCGCGTTACCTATTTGCGTCAGGCTGCACTTGGGTCAGCTAATGCCTCTGCTTTTACAGTTGCATTACAAACCAAGTTAATTTTCTAATTGATGCACTCAAATGAATCCAGTSTTTCAGCTGTAATTATGACCTCTGCTTTAGCAGCTTTCCTAAAATTGCCGTGACAAATTAACTAATAAGAAAATTAATATGAAGAAAGCATTTTGGTTCTGGGCTGTTGGCCCTTTTTTGAGCCTACTAAGGAAGGAGAGCATCCACTCCTTATGTTCCACAGCTCATTGCTTTCCCTCTGCCCTCCTTTATCCCGCCCTTGCCTTCTACCCGCACACCAGGTTGAATGTGCAGTAGTATTTAGGAGGAATAACAAAAAAAGGTAATTGGAAATGCCCTGAACCTGCTAAAGAAGAGTCAGAACCACTTTAAATGTTAAAAGAGAAGGGGATTTTATGTGAACCCGTGGACCTGAATTACCCCCAAACAGGGAATTCCAAATTCAAAAGGCCTGTTTTCTAGATTTAGGCTAGATATAGTCAACATACCAGAAAAACCTAGAGAAAAGCTGGTCCCACAAAACTATCCATATCAAGGGGACAGAATCTTGCAGGGGGGTTCATAAGAAGGCTTCATTAAAGCTAAATCTGAGCCCCTGTTAACTCAGCTTCAAGCCTGAATCCTGAATGTTAGTGTGATGCTGAGACGCAGAGTTGAAAAGCATTTCTTTTCTCATCAGTACCCAGTTAGCATTTATGTATAAAGCATTAGTTTTAGCAGGTGTGACTTTTCAGGCTATCTCAAAGTGATTACAACATGATTCACTTTTATACACTTGTTATTTCTTTCAGTATAACGGTTCTCGTCCAAGGGAGGAATGGGAAATGTGGCACCCGACACTCATTGCAGAAGCTCTCTTTGCAATATCCAACATTTTAAGTTCCTTGCGTCTCATATCCCTGTTTACAGCAAATTCACACCTGGGACCCTTGCAGATTTCTCTGGGACGCATGCTGCTAGACATCCTCAAATTCCTTTTTATCTACTGTCTGGTGCTTCTGGCTTTTGCCAATGGACTGAACCAGCTTTATTTTTATTATGAGACCAGTGCCTCGGAGGAACCCAACAACTGCAAGGGGATCCGATGTGAGAAACAGAACAATGCCTTCTCCACGTAAGACATCCTTTCCTTTCCGTTTTTAAGGTTGACTTCCACTGCCCCCTGCTTTACCTCCCCTTGCACGTTGACTGTCAGTGCGCTGCAAGGGCCTTTATTTATGCATTTGCAAATAGGAGGCGAGCAGGCTGATGTCGTAGGAAAGGTGCGAGTTCACTGGGGCGGACATGCTGCCGAGCTTCGCTGTGGGAAAGGAAGCCGGGGACGATCGTTTGAGTTGTGCACCAAAGAGTCTCTCTACATAGGGGACTGTTTGTGATCCTGTGACTTAAATTTTATTATGACCAATGTATAATTTCAGCATATTTTAGAAAATAGGTATTCCCTTGCCAAAATAACTGCTTTGCCTGATTCTGGGGGGAAGGAGGGGAAGCTGAACAAAGCATAGGAGACAAGGGATAAACCTATGGAAAATTCTAACAAAAAAATAATGTGMTAGAGCAACAACAACATTCTCACCTTTTACATATATAGATAAATTTTATATATACAGGATGTTGAAGGCTCCTCTGATTCCCTTGCACTGGGGTGAGACCAAAAACACAGCAAAATTCATTTTGCTGGAAATGCTGGTTCTTTCCCGAGATGTTGGCATGGAAATTGCTGTGATGACAGCTGGCAGGGCTGAAAGAGATAGCACATGCTGAAAAATAACATGAATTGTCTTTCTAATGTATTTGTTTTAATTACTAGTAGTGGAAATAATTATAATAATCAGCCCCCATCCAATTGCTCTTGCTGCTTGCACAATACTTAAAAACACAATGGGAAGAGAAATAAATAAAGCGCAGTCTAGAAAAGGGCCTACGCCCTGCGAACAAGCAAAACAAAACTGTTGTCCACCACTTGATGCTAAATTAAATAAAACTTATCATAGCGCCCAATAATTCTCCACCCTTCCTCAGCTGAGGGCTTGAGGTTGAAGAAAGGATTTGAGACCCTTTCCCCTTGCTCTCCAAAGCAGGTGACGGCTGAGGCCGTGGGACTGGGCTGGAAGAGCAAAGGCTCCAGCGCGGTCCTTTGGGCTCCCTCCGTACGGGAAGCGGGAGACGTAGCGGGATAGAGCCGACCCGCGCAGGAGCCGCCTGGCCAGAGCCCTGGTGAAGCAGCCGTGCTGCCGTTTCCCCGGCAGAGCAGGAACACCGTCGGCTTGATTAATTCTCTCATTAATTCTCCATCTATATCTGGAGGAAGTGGTTGGAATTGCACTGCGCTAATGAAAAACAGAATTAAAGACTTCAGTCTTTTTTTCTTTTTTAATTGCTTTGAATCCCCAGAAATGTGTTGTGCGGCCCTTGCAAAGGAATTAACTAACAAATACTGTTCCTTGAGCTGTGTTCGCATTGATGCAGCAGCCACAGGGAGAAACGTTTGGCAGGAGCAATGTTTGTCAAGTGGCAACTTTTAGCTCACCAAGGGTCAAAAGCCCAAAGTTCAGGACTGAGCCTGCCTTTCCCTGGAGCTGCGGTGAGCAGATATATTCCCGTTCTGCGTTCTGGTTTGGAGCCATCTCCTTTGTGAACCAGTTGCTTTTTGCCATCAGCAGATTAGTGGAGGCAACAACAGCAGGGTTTGACTAAAGAAAAAGAACATTTGGTCAGCAGGAAAAAAAAAAGACAAGTTTCTAAGAACGGGTAATATCTTGGGAACTGGAAACGATACAGAACCACTTAAGAGCAAGTGCAGAGATCAGCTTAACTACAGACCACTTGTCCTCCCACCCGAACCTGCCGTTTAAGCCCCCTGCCAGGAGAACGCAGCCCAGAAGGGGAAGCGAGGGGGCTCAGCCTTTGCGGCAGAGGTTTGCTTGAAACAAAGGCGCAGCGGGAGGGCTTCCATTAGGGCTGAGGTCGCCTGGCGGGGGACGGAGTGCTCTGCAGTTGCATTTTTGTCTGAGCCTTGCTTAAGAAATTTATTTAACATGTTCTTAAAAGTTTAAATAGTCGTTATTAACACCCCCGGTGCAAGCTGACATTTGGCCCCCGAGCAGATGCACAGCATGGGTGACTGGCTAAGAATGAGCAACCGGCAAAATAGAAAATTATATTGCTGGGCTGGGGAGAGCGAGCCTGACTGGAGGGAATTCAAATCGGAGCCAGCGTTGCCTCGGGTTTGCTCTTGGTTCATCCCTAATGGAGGAATAAATGTAAAAAGCCTCCAATCAGTCCCCTTTGATTCCAGCAGCACTGCTAGGCGGTGGCACAATGAGGCCTAATTTTATAAAGGCAGGAAAAGCAGGGTGCCGTTCGTGTTTGCACGGCTTGTTTAAAATGTGACACCTATTTACTGTTGCATTATTTCCTATTACTCCCAAAGGACGGGCTTAATATTCTGGGGGGGAGGAAATTTTCTGCATCGCAAACACAGATCATGGAAAAGTAATACTCCTTTGTGACAGCAATGAGGTGAAGCCATGAATAATTTAAGTTTTTATGCCTTGGCCTCACCATCCCTCGGAGAGCAGCGTGTGTACTGCTTATGCAGGCAATTCGAAAATAGATTTATCACTGTGGTTCCGCGCCCGGAGGAGGGAGGAAGAGGAGGCAGGAGCGGGAGGAAGGCCGCTACCCCTCACTTTCTGGTGCGCCGTCGTGCCTGGAGGGTCCCGCTGGTAAGCGGGGCCACGTCTCGACGCCACCCGCGGGCTGCTGGGGCCAGCAGCGGCCCCGCGGGGCGGGAGCACCGCTCCGGCCACCTGCGCTTGCGCCGGGGGAGCGTTGCTGTTTCTCCCGCTTGCTTAAAATCCCCAAGCTACTTGGCAGGAGGGGACAGATGCTCTCCTCTCACTTATTTTTCCAAAGTTGTTTTTCTGAAGCTGCTCCGCGGCAGTGGCATGAGCCCGGCCTGAAACGCTGAGCGAGAAGAGAGGGTTTGGCTCTGGCTCTCGTTAAGCGCTGAGGAAGGACGAAGCAAGTCTTACCTTCATGCAGAGCCGCAGACYCCCGTCGCTGTCTTTTTTGAGGCTGATTTTTGAGCTGACTGGTTGCCTGGTCCGGGAGCCCCCTGCAACCGAAGGCCCGGGTTGGACTCGGGCACTCGGGTGCGTGGAGGACTGGGAGCGAAGGGGCTCGACCTCAGCCCCGGGGCTGCTAAACGCCTCCCAAAGCACCGGTGCAAACCCGGGCGGCGTCTGCCCGAGCTGCCGTGGCGCCGCCGTGGGAGCGGGACGCGTTGGCACGGCTGTCGCCCGCGAGCAGCGTCAGCCCCCCGTCGAAGGGGCGCAGCGCCCGGCAGCACTGGCGCTCAGCTTAGAGTCCGCGTGTAAAAACAGGCGCCTTCGTGTCCACGCGTAACTACACTGGCCTTGCCTGCTTTGGGCCCAAGTTAGCGCTCTCAGTTATAATACCGTAAATTCAGGGAGATGCATTAATCACTTCTAAGATTGATTTCAGTTTCACGTAAGCACAACGGGAACCCCAGTTTCCCCTGAGCCTCCATTCTAGTCAGTATTTTTACTATTAATAGTTAAAATACGTTAAAAGATAACGAGCACTCCTCTATTTTTAATAAAGAAATACTTAGTATTCTTTGGCTAATTCTTATTTAACTATTATCTCACTCATTTAATAAACCTAAAACAGCCTGACTTTTGGGAGAAAGGGTTTTTACTTTAAAGAGTCTTTATAATTTTGGCTAGTGAAAAACATAAGATGTGTCCGCAAAACATAAGGAAACTGAATCCCCTAGAAAGCACAGGGGTACGTGTGGCATAGATGCTGGGAGAACAGATTCCTGGTATGTCAAACAAAGCATCTGAGTTTATTTTTATTGATTTTTCTAGTAGGAGCATCTGAAAATATCTGCTGACCCCAGGCCAAAATGGAAACTCTTAAACAGGCATATRAAATATGTCCTTCTTTTGATGATATAAATGTCATTTTTTGGGAAAGCCAAAACAAAGATGGCCAAACAGAGCAATTATTTAGATTGCTGATTATGTATTTAACGTGATGGCGAAAGGTCACTTGTCTCTGGCTGAAGCCAGCAGAGACCTGGGATGATTTCATCAGCGCTAAAGCACGGCGAGGTCAGGTCTAGTTCAGCTGGGGATGGAAGACTTCAAAAGACGAAAACCTCTCAAGCTGAATTAATGCGATGACTCTCTTTCATCTGAGTCATTAGTGATCACTCGTTCCCGCATGATACTGAGGGCGCTGCAGGGTGGCGGGCGGGTGCTGCGGTGCAGACAAGCTGCAGTGACTGCTGTGCTGGGCCCGGGCGGTGCTGACGGAGGGCTCAGCACACCGGCCTGGTTAGCTCACGGGCGAGGCAATCGCAAGCTCTCAGCCTCTGCTAGTGCCCAAGGGTCAAGTGGATGTGATTTCTTGCAGCTCCTACCTTGTGCTGCTTCCTTGTTGTGCGCTGTTTAGCTACGGCCACGATGTGCTTGAGGATGTGCTCCCCAAACATTTAGTTTGCAGAGCTGCTAATGATGAAGGCACTGTTTAAATGGGAGAGATTATATCCATATGTAATAGCAATATCGCAATAATTAGAGGCAATGTACTTCGTTCTCCCACTTGAGTGCTCCCAGCGCTGGAGTGCTTCCAATACCACTGACAGCTCTTACATGGGACGACACCCAATCTCGACACGTCCAGAGCTCCTAAAGTCATTAAGTGTTTTCCATTCCCTGGAGTCATGTAGTCAAATAAAAATCTGTTTTTTGCAGACTTTTTGAGACCCTCCAGTCACTCTTCTGGTCTGTGTTCGGCCTGCTGAATCTCTACGTCACCAACGTGAAAGCCAGACATGAGTTCACAGAATTTGTCGGGGCCACGATGTTTGGCACCTACAACGTCATCTCCCTGGTTGTGCTGTTGAACATGCTCATAGCCATGATGAACAACTCCTACCAGCTCATTGCCGTAAGTTAATCTCATTCTCCCTCTTCTTGCTTTCTTTTCTCCCCTGTGTGCCTCTGCTGGTTGGCTTGTAGCAAGTGTGCATCTCCTGGGATGCTGGAGACTGCTGCCCCCACTTCTCCACAGCTGAGAGTTGGAATTTCTCCTCAGGAGCCTGAATCATGCTTGTGGAGGATGTTTTGCTCTGTTGCAATGCTTCTGATATGCAAAAGGCTTCTCATCTCTGATCTGCCCTTGCCTTCTCCTGTAGACTAACTTCACTGATCACCTTGTCATTAACAGCTGGTTTCCTTTGTAGCAGAGAGGGAATATAAGAGGAAGGCTTCCCACTGCTTCCAAACGTGTTTTGTTTTCTAACCTGTGGCTTTTTTTAGATATTTTTGATAAATTTTTTCCTYTGCCCTATTATTATTTTCCCATTTGAAACCATGTGTGTCAGGAGCCTAGTCTTGTAATTTTTATTCCCCGGTCTTCCCACTGAAATTAAATCACTTCCATCTGGAACTCAAACCAGTTTTGTCACAGCTGATCCACAGGCCGATACTCACTGATTGCAGAGCAGCTCCTGTGCAGGACAGCTCTGACCTGAGCAGCTTGTGGCTGCCCCTTGGCCGTAGAGCCAGCTTCCAAGTCAGCTTTATCTTCATTTGAATGCTCAAGACCACGCTGTAAACTTTCATCTCATTCTGTGTACCTAAAAGCCAATCTGTACATTTATGGTTAAATTTGTGAGTGGATTTAAAACTGAAGCAGCACAGCTCCGCATTTTAAGGCTCGTTAGGTAAACTATACATAAACAGTATGGGAGGAAGCTAAAGCTTGTGTACACAGCACTTCAGTAAACCAGTGGGCACTTTCCAGTTCTGCTGCCTAACACGACAGGCTTTGAGGTAATGAGGTGAYGAAGTGTTAGATCCTCTGCAAGCAGAAACAAGAATTATGAAAGTTATTTGTGTCCTCAGCTGGTCACTCGGAAATACAGGCAGCGTAGAGACTGCCTGCCCCACTTTGGGTGGCTGTAGAGAATAAGACAGAGAATAAAATGGAGAAAGAGGAACTTGCACCAGCTCTTCTTTTACTTCCATTCCCAACTTCCTAGAAAAATCTCTGGGGAAATGTCTGGGTAAATTCCTTTCCGGGCTGAAGCACACAGAGGAGAGTACTGACTGTCTGCTTGAACGGTTCTACCGTTGTTGTTGATCATCTGCTGATTCAAGTGGCTCCTAAATTCRGTTTTCTAGTGAAACAGAGCACATATTCAATTGAATCAGTGATACTTTTGAGCTCTGATCTTTATCACGCTAAAAATTACGAGAAAAACTGGACCATTGACCTTGCTAGCAAGCAGGCAAACAGCTTATCACAAAGGCATCGCTGTTTTGTCAGTCTGTGTCGATGCTTTAAGCACTTCCTCTCTCTTCAGTGCCACCCTTCGCGTTCGAGGGACGCTGGACTGAGGGCCAGGGAACAAAGATAATCTCTTTGGCTATTTTCTCCTATGCCCTCACTTTATTGTCATCATACAGGCTTGTCACTGACACAAAGCCCAAACCTAAGATTGGCATAAGAATAAAAGGATCTGCTACTCGCTGGGATACAAACCACTCATCATTCTTTTCCCTGAATAACATCAGTGATGCAAAGACAAATCAGCACAGCCCCACATGACCTGAGAGCCCCTTCAGAACAATTAACTGCAGTGAATTGTTCCTGCTGAACGATCCAGAGCCTGGAATCACCGCTGGAAACGGCTTTGTGAGCAGAGCAGCTGGGAACAGCAGATTCTTCCAGCAGAAGCTGCCTGTGAGAAATCTGAGGGTGCTGGGCTGAGCTCACCAGATAACCTGGGCATAACGAAGCATTTCTCAGCATGAGTCCCCTGCTCAGAATAATGACTCTGGAAATGCAAGGGGATATTTCTTTGTCACTTAAGCTGTCATATAGCAATTCCTACTGAGGGCAGTGGCATTTCTTGGGGAGGCAAGAGTCAGCCACCTCCAGCCTGTGCCGGTGCAGTGCATGCAGCTTGTTTTTTGACGCTAACATTTCTGCGTGCTCCTAGCATCCTCCCAGCGATCAGCTTTCTGCATGTGTCTTCCAAGGGCAGGCATCAATTAATCTCTTCCCTGAAGAAAATAACTCATTAATAAATGTTGAGCTTTACAGCTGTGGGTCCTCTTTTCCCTCCCTTTAGATAGTGTAATCACTTCTCCCCCTTTCTGATCCACAGTAGGTTGGTTGCTAAACTAGGCATTTCTTCCTCTTGGTATTTTTGTTACACTGAACATACACTGAATGACAGTATTGCAGTGAGGGAGGAGGGGAAAGGACCAAGAAGCCTCAGAGTGGGGTGGAGGTCCTCTTCCAAAATACATCAGTAAGAAACCTTTTGCCATGTGCAGGACTCTGTAGAGAAACAAAATGAGCCAAACCCCAGGGAGGAGAGTGCATCTTCGCTTGTCCGTTTCCCTGCAGCAGAATGATCAGGAGGTCTTAATTAATTCCATTTGTTAATGAGCCGGCAGCGCTGCTGCAATGCAAACAGCTTTTCTCCTCTCCGTTCTTCAGGCACGAGTATGTCACTGCCTTAGTAGCAGCTATTCTTCAGGTTAGCTTTTCTCCATTATCTCCGATCTCCGTGTCCTTCTGCTGTGCAGTTAGAGAAAGCAGAATCTAGGCTACTCCTTCCTTGCGCCTGTCATGTCTCCCAAGTAGGGGGTTTAGGGCTTGGTAGTTAATTAATACTGCAGGCGCACAGCATGTAACCCCAGAGTGTCTGCAGAAGCCAGAGCAAGGCAGGCAAAGAGGAAAACTTCCACACACCTTTAAGAGGCTCCTGAATCACAGAACGGCAAGAATCTTGACATTTTTTGACTAAGCTATTTCAGACTTCAATAAATATATTTTCTAGGAGTACCCTAAAGCAATTTTGATATCGATTTTTTTTCATACAGCCTGTGCTTTTCACTTTTGCCAAACCATTGTCAAGATCAGATCGCGGGAGACACTATGTTTCACTGAGAAAGCAAGCAAAATCCAAAGGCGTGATTAAATGTCCATAGATCGTGGGCTGTGTCAGTTTGTGACGATCCAAATGCTCTATACGAGCAGCACAGAATGCAACTGCATGTTATGCACCACTGGGCCTCATCTAAATACCTTCCCAGACGTGACAGAAATACCATCACCCAATGAGTACAAAAGGAATTTGTCACCAGGACCAGGGGAAGGACAGTGAAATTTATCTCGGAGCGGCCACGTGGTCCATCACTCATAAGTGGCACGAAGTAACAGAGCAGGTGATGAGGACACTTTAGGTGATAAGTTATTTCTTATTGTGTTGCCGCTTGGCTGCATCTGAAGGAAGAGAGTCCTTCTGCCAGGTTGTATTTCTTTCAAAACAATGTGATAGTACGTGTTACTGATACCCGAGCATGCGTGTCTTTCTGGGGTCCTCAGGCACAGGGGCATGTTGCAGGGAATAGCCGCCTGCATGTGTTTTCTGGAAGCATGTTCCTTATGGACACATCCGTGGTGTTCTGGGAAGTCATGCAGGAATTAGTCACTGGGACTGCACCACCACTTCCAGCTCCGCACAGCCAGCAGCAGAGGGAGGTAAGATCCACAGGATTTGGGAACTAGGACCCCTCTGCAGAAGGAAAACCTTGGGGCTTTGATCTTGAAATCAGGGCTCCAGATGGGTCAGAGTCAGTGGCACAGACCAGTGCATCTCGCTGAAACATTAAGGAGAGATGTAAGCACTTGCAACCATTAAATAAACCATGGCAGTTTTAGCAAAAAACAAAGCAGCTCAATGCCTCAGGGACAGCAGCACACCGAAGTAGGTCGGAGAAACACCGCCCCTAACTAGTGCGCACGAAAGTGTGACAGATTCCAGGGTGCAATATACGGAGTATGTGGTTTGTTGGAATAATTACGTCATGCTAGCAATATGTATTAACTTACAAAATGATTTTGTTATATTGTTCCTCCTGCTGGTTGCTGCTTCTGTTATTTCAAGGGTGGTTCATCTTGAGCAGCTGCTACTGCAAATGGTGTTGACGTGCTTAACGTTTTCAGGTGTATCTCAGAGAGCAGAGTGCGTGACCCAACGGACATGTAGCTGCCAGTGTTCAGACTATACGAAACAGGACGTTGGACACCAAAATACGAACATGGTTTTAAATGAGGGAATGAAATAGAGTGGATTAGCACATTTGGGGGGAAATGTTCTGTATAACAAAAAAACATATGTATAGTAAATAGGAACAGTTGGTATGTGCAGCTAAAAATAAATGAATGCTTTCAGGAAATGTTGGCTTTAAATTTAGGGATGTTGTGCATGGAACTTTCTTAATTTTTGCAGAGTAGAGAGCTTAAAAATTAAAGCACCAAGGAATATAAAGATTTTTCAGCTGCCTATTAGATTGTTTCCAACATGACATTGGATTTCTTGCAGGAAGTAGTATCAAACTTTTCCTGATCTGCAAAGAACTAGAAATTCCCTGAGTTCTGTGCACCAGCTGAACTCCCTCGCCACCCCAGCAGTGATTGCTACCCACTTTAATTCACAACAGCAGCAGAAGTTCCCTTCCCCACAGTGATCTACGACCCACTGGGACTGTCAAAAAAATGTTGCACTTTCTCTGCTCGCACAACCTGCACGGTTATTCCATAGTGCTTTTGCTAAGGCAGAATTTCACAAAGCACAAAACTTAGCTGAAGATGCAAAACTGCACAGTGGCGGGTTTGGGGGCTGCAGGTCGGCCTCCCTGGAGATAATGTCAGCTCCAAAGTTTGGACTCATATCCAAGCTCTTCTAAAGCATCAGGAAGTGTTTTGCTCTCTAGCTTCATTTTAGAATCATTTATTTCCGTGTCTGAGGAGAAATCAAGACCTGTAGGTTTTTTTGAACTCTGTCATATGGCAGGAAATGAAATTATGCTGTTGTTGTCAGTACGAGCTGAGAGAAATCTCTTGAACCTTTTTATGGGGTAGCAAAACAACTAGGCTCTAGAAACGGCATTAAATAGCTCTTCTTTAGTCAGCCAGATGAACGGAGAAGTTAGCCTATATATCACTGTTTCCCCCCCGTTTTATGGCCCTCAGTGGGGCCCTCCAGCTGGCCAGCGTGTGCACACTGCTGCTCGTGCGCAGACCCCGTGTCCTGGGTGCCAGGAGCATGTCGTGCTCAAATCCTTAATTTAATCTACGATGCAGCTGTCATCAGCCAAATCCCAGGTACTGCACTCCCCCGCCGGCCCCTGTCATCGGTGACAATCAGCTGAAACCGCGGGTTCTCCTGAGGTTCCTGGGGGCCTTTGCGCCTTGCACACAGTCAGCTTCTACTGCGTTGCCCGCGGAGTGCAGGGACAAGGAGGATCATGGTGCAAGGACAAGGAGGACCACAGCGCGAAGACAAGGAGGACCACGGCATGAGGACAAGGAGGACCACGGCGTGATGACAAGGAGGACCACGGTGCAAGGACAAGGAGGACCATGGCGCGAGGACAAGGAGGACCATGGTGCGAGGGCAAGGAGGACCACGGCGTGAGGACAAGGAGGATCACAATGCGAGGACAAGGAGGACCATGGT
>NW_020450971.1:2652572-2706087 GCF_003343035.1 Apteryx rowi
GCGCGAGGACAAGGAGGACCATGGTGCGAGGGCAAGGAGGACCACGGCGTGAGGACAAGGAGGATCACAATGCGAGGACAAGGAGGACCATGGTGCGAGGACAAGGAGGACCATGGTGTGAGGACAAGGAGAATCACAGCGCGAGGACAAGGAGGACCACGGTGCGAGGACAAGGAGGACCACGGTGTGAGGACAAGGAGGACCACGGCTCTCCCGGGCCCTCCTCGGCGGCGCAGCCATCTCTGCAGAAGGGGGAGCCGCTCCCCAGGCCGGCTGCTCTCTAGCTGGAACTGGGGACCGGGGGGCTCCCGGACGGTCCGTCTTGGGAAGCGAAGCGCCGGGCCTCGCAGCGGCGGCGTGCTGCGGTGCCACCGTGCCGGGAGAGGCCCAGGTGCGAGATGAGGCCCGGCGCCTCGCCGCGGCTGGCAGGCAGCTTAATTGCTTTTTGTCAGCGGGCTGAGGTGCGCGTCGCGAGGTGCAGAACTGTTTGTCTTCTTGCTGGCTCTGGCCTAATTACATATAACCCACGGACTCGATTCGAGTTGTTAATATTCATCTGGTGTTTGCAGAGCGTCTAAACGGAACGGCTCTGTGTGCTCTGACTTCATACGCGGCCTCGGGTTTTGTTGTCGCTGGGCTAGACAAAGCTCATTCTCTGTGTGGGGGCCCAGTCCTGCAGACCCGGCCAGTGCAGGGACTGCCAGCGGGATTGGAAGGTTAATCCTTTCAGTTGCTTTTAATCTTTAAAAAATAAACAGACATTTATCTCACCCTGTGCACAACAGTGGCCAAACCACGCTGGGGTTTATTCAGAGGAGCGGAAACAGTACATTTAAGTAAAAATCAAGATGAGCTTGCAATTTACAGAGGCCTCCTGGCTGACTGAAGACATTACAGGGAATTTGCAGCATTTTTACCAGTGGGTCCTATTTTCTTTGATGCAGTTAACACACCAGTGCCCTGCCTGGCAGGTCAATGGTTCTCTGCCCATTGCATGCAAAGCAGCGCAGCAAGGTTTGCTCTTGCTATGTGATAGAAGTTGAAGCATCCAGATGGAACCATGTCGGCTGCAGCCCTCTGCATTATCCCATCTTTTATTTAGACCTGACAAGCTCAATTAGCATTATCTTATGCTTCTGCATGAAGGGGACCTTTGTAAAAAAGGCACAGAAGACAAAAGAGTAAGTGGAAGATAAAGGAAAAATATTATCTAGGAAAAAGGAATCAAAAAATAAAAGGGATTTATCGGGGAAGAACTCTCACCTGAGGCTGAGCAACGGGAATAGCTATATTAAGAATCCTCTGAAACACGACTTTTTGATTCCAGAGCTTCACAGATTTCCTTGTCAACATGTTGCAATCTAACAAATAAGTTGGTGCTAATTAATTAGGGAAACAGAACTCCATCCAGTTAAACTGGAAGGCGTCTATTAGCCTGAACGCTGTGCTATAGATCCTCGTCTGCATTACTGTGTTCGTGGAGTCGTGCTGTTACCCAGCGCATCCCCCAGCTCCTCAGTTGCAGACTCTGTTTTCAGAGTCTGAACAAGAAATTGCAGCTTCTTTTCTTAAATCAGTGCTGTGTGCGTGGCTCAAGATTCAGTTAGGGATTTGAGCAATCTCATTCCTTTCACATGCAGATCCAAACTGGGATTTTGCTTCTTGGGACTAGTTTCTTTTGGAAAAAAATGAAAAGAAAGAGAAAAAGAGAGGTGTGAGAAAATTATCTGATTCTCCTTTGCATCTGGCTCCCACCAGGCTAGCAACAAAATTCTTCTTCCCTGGAAAGCTCAAATCCCAAGTTGACCTGCTACGCAGGAAAAGAGCAAAGATAATACTCTGGAAACAGCGTGAGGAGAAATGAGGCTGTTCTAAGTTCATTTTTGCCATGGTGCTAACACAGTCGTCAGCACCAAGCGCTTTGGGTTAGACGTCCCTTCTCAGCCCACCGTTTCTCCATGGGTTCGTGTGAATTACTCAATTTTGATGTAGCTGCAGGTAGTTAGCATTATCAGCACAGTTACGCGTTATCTCTCTGTCTTCTAGCTTGAAGAAAAGTCTCTTATCAGCCAGTGAGATAATGGAGAGCAGGAAGAACGAAGCCTTAGTGATAGCTTTCGCATTGCTTCTTCCTGCTGTGCTTTTTTAGAGAGCTGTTTGTCTACATGACCTTCATACTGCTCTGATTTATTTGCCTATTGAAATAACAACTGAACTGTGCTGGAATAGGACTGAAGAAGAGAAGAGAAAAGGTGTCAGCCCAAATAATTTAACTGCACTAAAAACAGCACAATTCACAGTTCTTGTGTTTTCTCAAAAATAATATTCTCTGGCCTTCTCATTAGCTGCTGTTATTTCTATCCAATGTGCTGGTGAGAGATGAAAGGTAATTGATATATATAATCAAAATACTTTGTAGAATATAGTGCACTGCAAGCTATAATAAAGATTTTAATTACCAAGTATATTCTGCACATGGAAGATATAAATAGCGGCTCTGCTAGAGCTTGCATTTTCCAAGTACAAACAAAATCATTCCCTGGAGCTGGGAAAACCAGGCAAAATGGATCTGTCCATTTTTTGGAGGGAAATGATGGCCAATGCTTCTTGTTACTGTTTAACAGGTCCTGAGCAGGTGTGCAGCAAACCACAAGCGCAAGGAGGGAAAGTTCCCAAAAGAACTATCAATAAACTTCTGTAACTGGTGCCCATGAAAAAGGTGCAGTCTGGCAGTTACTTTCCCAGGGAATAACATCTGCATGAGGAAAGCAGGTAGCTACTAATAAAATGCAGTTAGATTTATATGGCGAGTCCTTGGCAGAAGGTTTGGTAACCCCTAATGCAGGAGTCTCTGTGACAATGCTGAAGATGGGTTACATTTTCTTTTCTGTTGCAGCAATTTAAAGCATTAGGACTACCATTTCTGCCAACCTGGATCTACCAGGCTTCCTCCTGTGCTGGAGCTGGCATGATGCTCTGCAGCTTCAGCAGCTGGCTGCACACGCTGCCCTGCTCCAGCCTGTTCATGGCACACAGCTTTTACTTTGGCTGCCGTTTGATGCCTCCTTTTTTTCAGATATGGCCAGAGTAACTGGCATGCACAGATGCTGCTTGTGTTTTGCTGTGCGTCTGTGCAATGTGGCACTACCTGCTTCCCTTGCATGCTGCTGGGAGGTTTTGTGTTGCGTTCACTAAGGTGTCTCGAGCTATGTCATCGATAGTGTCTTGGACTCTTACCAGTCCTTTTGGTGCTTCACCTGCCTCCTTCTGGGATCTCTCTGTTGGGAGAGGTGCAGCAAAGGGCGTCCTCTTGGCCCAGCAAGTTTCCAGCTGATGCTGCAGGGCTTAACATGCTGCGCCCTCTGTGCAGGATCTCCCAGTGTGCCAGGATCCGGCTAAAGCGCTCAGCACATCGAGCAGAGGAGCTGCAGCRCCGCTCAGGAGGGCATTCCCATGCCCTTCGTCTGGCCCTGGCTATTCAGAGCCCATTAGGGCTTTTCTCTTCTATTGCAACCAGTGACCTGCCCCAGGTACATAATTTCCCAGCCACTTCGACTACGTCTGGTGTGTTCTTTATTCACCGTATTATAAAAAGCTGTCACCATGGTACAGGTCCTGTTGACACTGAATTGGCCAATACTTTGATCTGTTTGAAGCGATGGAGCCTGGACACTGCAGAATTAAGAAATCTTTTCCTGACTTGCTTTGTTACCATATGTTCTTTATGAATCCTACCATGGCTGGGATCTTCCTCAAGCTTTCAAGTCCTCGGAGGGGCTCTCCACCATACGCTGCATGCCCCATGCCTTCCCGCGTGCCTGCACCGCCTGCTTTGGGGCTCTTCAGGCTTCGCACATGCCGGTTCACATCTGGGCAGGCTGGTGCGCTCCAGGCCTTCGCCCCGCGCTCCTCTCGCAGCGTTACGCGAGGCTGGCGTGCCACCCTGCATCCCTCCTCGCCGAGAGCCTCTGCTTGCTGGTCAGGGCTCTGTCTGCTTCATACCGAGCAGATTGGGATTTGGTGCTAGACAGAACTTTCATCTCTTCGTTGGCTGTCTCATTCCCTGACTTTTCCAATTGCTTTGTCTAATGTTAGATTGGCCTCCGTTAGTAATTTTTCTTGTATTACTTTTGAGATTGATCCCATTAAGTTCTTATCCTTCAGTACGTCATCCCAGTCTTTGAAAGCAAAGCCATTTGTTGTCAGCTGCAGCCAAATTATCCGTGCATTAATTGTCTCAGTAGGTCCCCGGTTTTTCTCATAGATGCTTTCTCTTTGTATGAAGTATTTTTCTTTTAAAAATATTCAGCATCATTTACCTCAAAGAGTCTGTTTGGATTTTGCTGCTTGCTTGCTTGAGCTTGCCATTAAACCCCCAAGCTCTGCTGATGTCTTTACCAGCCTGTCCAAAATACATATTACAAAATTAACACCTTTCAAACCACAGAAAAGCTGTCTGTGTCAGTCTTGCGAAAATTAACTTTCTCTTGGCCCTCTTTCTGCAATGCTTTCTGCTCAAAATACACAAGGCTTTATTTTTTCCATTAGTTTGCTTGAAAGCCATTGCTAATATATTTTCCCTGCTGTTGCCAGCTCTTGGTTTATTCTGCGAAGAGCAACAGAGAGACACACGGGATAGTTCAGTGGCTTTCTCCCACACTTAGCAGCTCAGCTAATTACACAGCAAACGAGCACTTCAGAAGTGCCTGTGCCCGTTAGGGAACGAGCCCCCCGACCCAGCAGGGTGCAGATCAGATGTGTCAGGCAGCCCCTTGTAGAGGTGAGCAGTGCATCTCCTCCTTCCCTCCTAGAGGAAGGCGCTGGGCTCTGGCACCTCCTCGTCTTGGGGGGCTGGTGGTGGCCCCTCCTGGGACAAGAGCAGAGAGCAGCCCTGACACTCTGGGTGCAGAAATGACGCCAGCTTATGCTGCTTTCCCCCACAACGGGAAAACTTCCCCTTCCCCGCTCCCGGCGCGCTCAGCCGCGGCCAGACAGCCGGCTCCTCGGGGCATTGTCACAACCACCTACTATATTTGTGGCTGACAGGCAGCAGCCTGATTTCCAGCTTAGCCCACTGGCTGTTGTATAATAAAATACAAGAAAAGCACACACAGCCATTTCTGTGCCAGCTAGAAAGATGCTAGACATCTTTATACGCTGTTCTTTAGAAAAGGGAGGAGGAGATTTGTACGCTAGGAACACGCTCCTTCTGCATGCTAGGGCAAGGGGCAGAAGCCCTTCTGCACCCCCAGGTAGCGCAGAGACACTTCGGTAGCTGCTTGCCTTGTTGGACAGGGAGCCGAGATACTATATACATGAACGGGTTGAGAAGCCTCGATGCTGTGGTAGTGGCAGCCATCAGATGCAGAGGAATAAAAGTCTTCCGCTGACGGGGCATGGGAGCTGGGTCATCGCCGGCTGAGAGCCTGGCCGTCATTTGGCAAAGTACGATCAAAACCATACGACCCAGGAAGGAGATGGTGATGGGAAAGTTGATAAAAAACATTTTACAAAATGTAAACAACAGATTTTCTACACAGAGATAAAGATGGAGATTAATGCTTGAATTATCCTGGATAATTAGTGTAGCAGGTAATTATTTAAAATCTGGCACATCTGTGAATACATCACTTTGACTGAATTAGAAAATCCTCACTACTGCTGCAGTAAGATGGCTTCAGCAGTCCCACAGGGAGATCTTTATGGGGGATTAATTCTCACTTCAAATGGCAGAGATTTGCAAAAAGGATTATGTGGCCAGTATGACACATTCGCATTGTGATAGTCACTGATGCAGGTTTTTTCTCACAGAGAAGCCGAGTGCTGGTTTCTTTGAGTTCAGGTGTTCTTTGAGCTTGAGGGCTTAGTCGTCTTGGAACGAGAGTGTTTTGTAGCTGAAACGATGAGCAACGCTTGAAAGAAAACGGTGACAAGAACAAGGACAAGAGCAACAGGAGCTCAAAGAGAGGACAGCGAAATCCAAGCTTGAATTTAAATTACTGAAGCAGCAAGGTCACACTTGCAAAGCTACCAGATCTGTTTCTTTAGCTTACTGTAAATGTTATAAAAAAGTTATCATCTAACACGCCACGAACAGCATCGCACCTTCTAGGAAGAAGGCGGTTTGTCTCCCCACCACATAGCTCAGTGGAGGATGCGGTGGTCAGGCCTGAGTTGAGCAAGGGACTGGCCAACCTGGGCCTGAGCTTTGATGCAAAGCAGGTTTGGACTCGGGCAGCTCACCAAAATCTTAATTGTGTCCCCTGCGTCACTGTGGAAATACACTGAATACACGGAGCACRACCGATCGTCCGTCGGGCCGCACTCAACCAGCGCAATGGCCAGGGGCTGTCACCCACGAGCACTTCAGGAGGGTGCGAGGTCCGAACGGGTGCTGAAGCATGGTCCTCAGCACCAGGAGAGAGCTAAGAAAGCTGTTGTTCGGTGCGCAAGATTTCACTACTTAAAAGCACTAAGAAGGGCTCCAACAAAGAAAACGGTGGCTTCCTGGCACACAAAAACATTCTCAGGAAAATTGAAATGTCTGTTTTCGGGGCATTTCCAGCACAAAACCGCTGCCAGGAACTCTCCTCTGATTTGCTCAGGGTCCCAAAACATCAATGTTCATAACTGAACTGGCTTGAGTTTGTGAACCCCCGCGAATTCATGGGAGAGAAAAGGTATCGCAAGCTTTGTACAGAGGGTCTGTTTGAAAGAGGCTGTATCGCACTTGCTTGACTGAGACTGCACAGGAAGAAATGCAAGTGAGCTTGAAGCCAGCATTCCCCAGCTGGGCTCGGAGATGCATTTAGATGAGGAGGGATTGATCAAAGCACCCACAAAACCTCCCTGGTCAGAACCCCCCACAGCACTGCCCTCTCTGCATTCAGCCCATATGCAAGCCCTTCACCCAATTTTAAAAGAAAGAAAAAAAGAAGTACTTCATGCAATCAAATTTTTTAGCCCTTTTCTTCTTTCCTTCCCTAAATACTAAATTGCAGTCCCTAAGCTATAGCTTTGCCTCATCCCTCTCCACAAGCAGCATCCAGCAGCTATTGCTAAAAGACCCCTCCCTGGGGACGTGCCCTTTTTATAGTGGGCTGAGGCAATCCCTGCCAAGTCACCACACCTGATGCCACCCCGCTCCTGACACCTGGCAGCTGGGGTGGACGTTCCTGGAAGGTGAAGGGTGGATTTATAACCACCTCCAAACTAACTCCCCCCTCCTGACTGCTTGATAGGACATGTACACCTACTTCTGCATTGGCAAAGGACTTAAATACCCCATCTCTATCCAAAGAAGCAGTCTTCAGTACCCTCTCAGCTACTGCCTTACCCTGAACTCTCCAGCTGCCCCAGTCACTGCAGCTAGAGCCTGCCAGGCGCCAGCAGCTCTGCACACGCTGAGAAACGCTTAGTCCCAGCAGGGCTGAGCAACTCGATGCTGCTCCCACCCCTAGCTCACGCAGGGAGGCATGAGCTGGATATTCCCCCACGTGTGGGTACTTAATGCAGTAAAGCACATGTTGTCTGCAGCCTTTAAAGATGCGGCGACTGCTGGTTTTCCCGATCATCCACCCTGCTTCCTCTCAAGACTGTTTTAAAGGCAATAACTGCAGTCCCGCAGAGCAGACGTTCAAAGAGAAGGACGGGCAGCACTCGGCCGTGGGGGCTGAGCAGGGCTCGACCAGTCCCGCTCTGGAGCAGCTGGGAGCTGCTGGGCCCTCAATGCCGAGCGGGTGTGAGGCAGGAGCCTCCCGGCAGCTGGTAGCGGAGCCCAGGGCACCAAGTGGGGAGCTGGGGACGGAAGAGCAGCCATTCGTCCTGTTCCCGCAGCTCTGCTGCAGTCCTGGAGCCCCCAGGTAAAGACAGCTACAGGCAAAAACAACAGGACTTTTTTCCCCTTTTTTTTTTCTTTTTCTGCATGTACTTATACTGCCCAGAACTGAGTTTTTACTGCCTTGAATTTCACCTCCAGAAGCATCAGAGGCTGGTCTTTTAGTCCTTCATGGTGATGCTTTCTGCGATTCCTGGTTTACAGGGTCTACTACTGTATGAGGCAAAAAGGGGCACTTTTTCTCTACTCCGCACTTTTTAGGGCTGCTGCTGCAGCAGCTGATTCAAGGGGTCTACTCATTCCAGCCCAGTCCAAATATCTTTGCATTGGCCTTTTCTCTTACCTAGCACTGTTACTTAGCATCGATAATCACATTTCTGGTTTAATCTCATGTCAGATACTGTTAGCATAAATGCTAAGCAGCTAAAATGTCAGAGCCATCAGCTTAGCACTGAACTCTGMAATGATAACAATACCCATCTTCACCATTTTAATTTTGTGTAGTATTGTAAGCGCTGTTCAGCACTGCTTGGCTTGAAGGATTCAAACAATTTTTCTTCCTTTTCTGTCCAATATCCTAATTCCTGCAGACCATAAGAAACAGTGACATTTTTTAACACCAGCGCACAACATGAAATCCATTCTGAATAGCTGCAGCATCTCATTGAATCCAGGCTCCCAGTAGATGTCTTTGCCCTGATTTTGAAGGGAACAGCCTTTTGAATCCACGGGCTAGACTGCAAACGTCTTGGTGTGGGAGATTTTGCTATCAGTTCTTGCACAGTCATAGTCTTCCTTCGCTGGTGACAATTTGGACCTCGTGCCTATCTGCGCGATCGTAAAGCGATGCTGATCACTTCCCCACCTTTGCGGAGCGCTCTGCCCTCTTGGGGTGGAAAGCACTGGGGCACAGCCAGCTCCTGTTGTGATAATGTAAGTGGAAAAATCAGGAAAATATCTCCAGTTTTGTGTAAGGATAATGCAGACACCAGGTTTAAAATACGGCACACAGCATCATTTCTATTGTGGCTGAGCCTATAAGGGCTGACTCACTAGATGCTATAAAAAAAACAAACAAATCAACAAAAACTATGGAGGATCTTCTTCCGGTGAAGAATGTGCGAATTCATTGGATTTGGGCATGTGAAACCATGGTCTGTGAAAACAGAAGTGCTAACGAAAAGTAAAATAAGAAATGTGTTTTCTTGGTGAACTAATAAGCACAAGCTCTAAATGATGAAGCTGGGCTTGAGCAGGTGAATTTCTTGTTGCTGAATATCGCTATCACCACATCTCTCAGTGGTTGGTATTCTCACACTCGGCTACATTTCACACTGACTTTTTAAGTACACCCCCAACGAGGGAGGTGGAAGAAATGATACCGCTTTGCCTGCAGCGGGAGAGATCCTCTCTTGCTCACATGTCATCTCCTCCGCCGCTGGCACTTGCGCCAGTAAAGCCCGCTGAAGCTGCTGATGCTGTTTCCTTCTCTCCTAGGACCACGCAGATATCGAATGGAAGTTTGCCCGCACGAAGCTCTGGATGAGTTACTTTGATGAAGGTGCCACTCTGCCCCCTCCTTTTAACATTGTCCCGAGTCCCAAGTCAGTCTGGTACCTCTGCAAGTGGATTCACAACCGGCTGTGCCCAGGCAGCGACTCCACGAGCGAACAGAAGAGGCACGAAAACCTCAAAACATTCACAGTAAGCAGCCGCCTGTTTTTATACTTGGTTTTCGAGGGTGCTTGCTCTGCTGTTGTTTGAAGGTTCCTGCTGGATCGTAACTCGCTAAGAGCCACTGGGAGCCCGAAAGACAGGATGAAATGGATAACGTACATGTGCCTTTGTAATTCCAGGAACGGCACGCTGACAACCTGATTCAGAACCAACATTACCAGGTAAACTCTCCAGCACGGTCTTTATTTGCTGTTTCTTCTTCCTGCTTGTTTTCTAATACCTCACTTCTTGCTTTCTTCTAGAATGTATTTTTGATAAGTGTAGGTGCTCCAGGAGGATTTTGCTGTTCATGGATTAAAACATTTTGTCATTAGAGGTGGGGTGGTTCAGTAAATCAGCTTGGCCTTGTGCCACCTCTGAAACGGTGGGAAACCTCCTAGTATCATCATTCTGGCTGCTGAAGTTGCAACATCCCCATCGGCTTCCCAGGGACTGGGTTGTCATTGCCATCCTGCATAAACCTGTTTCTGCAGCGTTTTTAGACACACTCATGAATTGTTCCCCTCATCCTTCCCCCCCATCCCTAAGCCCAACTCAAACAGCACTTGGGATCTCCTTCCATTTTGGAAGGCTCAGGAAAGAGGAATTGTTCCGGAGCTGAATTTTGCTGTTTCTGTTTATTCTCAGCCCACCCGTCATCAAGTTCTCATTAAATTCAACCTACAAAAGGATGAAACTGCATTAAAAGCCCTAGCTGCAGCACTTGAACTCATGTGATGCATTATGCCAGCGTTCTGAGAGGGGGAAAAAATAATTCTCCAGCATGTTAGTTTGTATATCAGGCTATACTGTCAAAAACGATCAGTAACTTGTCTTACTTAAGACAATTTCTGTTTTCTGAAGAATATGTGTAACAAGAGTTGGTGTTTACCATAGTTAGTTACTTTAGACAACAGACACTTGGTGCTCTCTGACTTTGCAGCGCTGTTTTCAGGTACCAGCGGTGGGGTTTGCAGGTGAGCCTGGGGAAGGTGTTACTCTTAAAAACGTCACGGTAAAACTTTGGTGTGGACGATATCTTAATGCTTGGTGGTTAGACCGGTTAGCGCTATTTATGGAATGGGCAAAATGAAGGTGTGGGGTAGCCTTTTCTGGAGACAGAGATCAACTGCAGCGTATGTCAGGTTGCATGTAGACCTGCACACACACATATATAAAAAATCTATCTAAAAAAATGTATATGTGTTTGTATGTATAAGGTCTACGTACCAGTTTGTTTATGTAAGGCCAGCAAGGGGGGATACAAATGCAGAGGAAAATGGCCACCTGCTGCACAAACTGGATTTCATCCTACCAGAAATTGGGACTGGACAAACAGCCCTGGTAACACGGAGGAGCGAGAGCCTTTAGAAAATCCGCTGCAGGCACAATTTGGTACTTGCAGCACTGTCCGCAGGTGCTGCCGCAGCTTTGCAAGGAGTCTCTAAGCTCCTGTGGGGCAGAACGTGCCTTCTGAGGCCTCCCAGACCTTGGAGGACTCACAGCTGCCCAGACGCAGCTTCCCACGGATGTGCATCGCCCCATGGAGATCTGGCTGTTCCCTACATCGTTTGCTGCTCATACGCCACCCTTGGCTTTCAAATATTTGATTAAACAATCTTTAAATGGCAAGCTTAGCCCATCAGGATACACAGGCTATACACCTGAGGCTGTAATCTTAAAAACTTTCAGCAGCTGAGATGAAAAGCTGAGGTGGAGGAGTCTAAATGGCTTGAGGACACTTAAGAACATCGACAATTTTTTTTTCTTGCAGACTTTTACATATACAAAACACAAGTACAAAACACTGGCTTACTGTATTTAAAAACTGAGAGTTCAAGATGAAAGACACGTAGCCCTTTCTAAAGGTTAGTTCTGTTTGAAAGAAGGTGCCCTGTTTCTAAGGGCAAGTGATTTTTCCAACCAGCAGAGTCAGGACAGCCACTGTTAGTAAGAACCCAGTGAAGTACAATAAGAACAAAGTTTGGTCTGAAGCAGCAGCTGAATTACTTGTCTTGCTTCATATTCCAGGAAGTGATCAGAAATCTTGTGAAAAGATACGTTGCAGCTATGATAAGAACTTCCAAAACCAATGAAGGTTTAACTGAAGAAAATTTCAAGGTAACTTGTTATTCCTTAGTAAGCACTTACTACAGTAATGCAGGTGGCCACTTGCAGAGTTGCTGATAACTTGGTAAAACATTTTGAGACCCACTGTGGAAAGTATGACTATTGCTAGAGCTGGGACTACATGTGACATGCATGTGTTACTTCTTTAAGCAAAGAATATTCCTTATTCAGGTGTCTTCTCATATGATCACTTCAGGAAATTTCAATGTACAATACCTTATGCAGACAGAGGCTTTGGAAAATGGTAAAAATGAAGTATCTGATCTGAGTCAACATCACATTCCTAAATCCTCATCCAGACAGAGCCAAAGAACATGTCTGGGTTTGTGGATACAAACACCACCATTTGTCAACAAAGTTAAAGTTGGGACTGTCAACTAAAACAGGATTCCTATAAAACTTCTAAGTTTCAACAGTGTTTCCCCACTTCTATAAATGCCCTCATTAAACTTTTTTTTTTTCCTTGGGGGAGATTTTGGTCAAGAAGGCTGGTCCTACAGCGTTTGGAGACAAAGATCTTGTGAGGTTCTCCAATTTTTACAACTAGCAGTACCTTTTTTTTTTTCTGTCACTGAATAATGAAAGATTTATGTGGTATTCTTGTAAGTGTGATTTGGTATCAGCCATTTACATAACTTTGAACAATTCGCCCAAGGGAACATGATCATTCTTTCATGTTGCAGAGAAAGCTTCTGTGTGTAACTCATCTTTCCTCTTGCCCTAGGAATTAAAACAGGACATCTCAAGTTTTCGCTATGAAGTTCTTGACCTCTTGGGAAACAGGAAGCCCCAAAGGAGAAGTTACTCTACCAGCAGCACAGAGGTGTCCCAAAAGGATGATACAAACGAGGATGGTGCTGGAGAAAAACCCAAAGCCAAGAGCGTGTCTTTCAATGTAGCCAACAAAAAAAAAGATTTCAATGTATCTGCTCTAATTAAAACTATGTCTGGGATCGATATGGTGGATGAGAAGCCAAAAAGCAATGGGATCGGTAARCGCTCCTTTGTCCGAAACGGAAACAGAGTTCAGAGACTCTCCAGCTCCAAGAAGGAGTCCTTTAAGAGACTGGGTCTACTCTTCTCCAAGATGAATGGACACGTACCTGAACCAAACTCGGAGCCCATGTACACGATTTCAGATGGAGTTATTCAGCCACACTACATGTGGCAAGACATTAAATACTCTCAGATYGATAAAGAGAGAGAAGAGAACTGTTCCAAAAGCGAAATTAACCTCAATGAGGTGGACTACAGCGGGAACACGAGACTCATGGGCCAGAGCAAGGAGTGCCCTGTGGTTTGTACCAGCTCCCTTCACTGTGCTTCCAGTATTTGTTCCTCTAATTCCAAACTTTTAGACTCATCAGAAGATGTATTTGATTCATGGGGAGAGGCTTGTGACTTGTTTATGAACAAGTGGAAAGATGGGCAGGAAGATCATGTTACAACGCGGTTATAAGTAAAGCTATCTAACACCTGCTAGAAAACTTAGCTAATTATTTGTAATGTTTTGCTATCACCTGATTCAGCATTACTATTTCCTTTCTGTCCATAGGAGAAAAAAAAAAGGTGTAAAACTCTAGTTATGTTAGCCTATTTTGTAGCCATCTGCATTTTTTTTTTTGATTTTTTACACTCCCAAATACCAAATTAAAGGTTTCACCATTTATAAGGTCACTGTAAACCACAGGGCTCCCTTCTGATGCAGTCGTAGTCTTCGAACCCTGCAGAACTTGGACAYGTTGGCGGCGGAGTGAAGAATTTCTCCAGTGCTGTTACCATCGTTCCCCCGTTGCTGCGTTACGCCACCGCTATCCAACACGAGCGATCTCCTGTGCGTACTGCTCGATTTCCCCAGCAGCAGGACGGGCTGGGGAGCAGCGGCTTATCAGAAGGCTGAGAACCATGCTAAAGATCTTCTTAGAAAGGATTTCAGGTTATAACTGGCTCTTTATTTTTCTTTAAGCAATATAGCCTCCAATTCATTGTCATGTGTATTTTTTCAGGTTGTATACTATATTCATATTGTAAATTCTTACTGAATAAGAGACGCCTTCTATCACTCAGCTAGAACCTGTTATGATCTGCTGATTTACCCAGTTCCCATTAACCTAATTCCCTCTTGTAGGAAGCGGAATTACCTCCCAATTAGACCAGCAGTGGAAGCATCCAGCCTTGCTGCCAATTCTGCATAGATTAACTGACCCAGACACACCTGTGGCTGCTTGAGACCCAGACCTCAGTCTGGCTCCCATCTTTCCAACGGGCTGAACCAAAGCCCAGCTCTGGCAGACAGACAGACACACCACAGAGCGTTTTAAATTCCTAGTCTCATTTCCACTGCTGCATTCACTTTTTGCTGCCTCTCTGGCCAATGTCACACTTCAGGCAGAAAAATATTCTCCTGGTGTGTGTCAAGCTCAAAGAGGGAGAACATTTTCCTCGGATCCATGAGCCGCATTTCTGAAAAGCGACCTAAGCCAGAGCAGCTCAAACTGCATTTGGCAGCCTGGAAAGCCTCTGCGGTTCCTTCCTATGGTGCAACAAGGAGGAGTGCAGCAGTAACTATTTTTTTTCCCCAGTTTGGCCTAGTCCAAACATTAACGCTGTCACTGCATTTGTCCTAAAGGGCTTGTCTTCTCCCCTCTTTCAAGTTCCTTAGGACAAAACGGTTCCATCAATGTTTTTTAATAACCTGATACTTGAACTTTCTTCTGTGCTGTTGCTAAGATACAGAGATGATTGGCACTTAATACCCRCGTCAGAGCTGTTACTAGTCAGCTGCTTCCTTGGAGGAAGCAAAGTGGAAGCCAGGCCTGACTGAGAGCTCAGAAATGTCATTCCCTTAAGGTAAAGCCTTGCTCGTGAGCTTGTGCACTCGTGTTTAAGGCTCCATCCCTGGGAGAAGTCATGTGCATGGGAGCTGAGCTCAAGGGCAGTTACCATAAATCAGCTCTTTTCTGAACTAGGTTGTGACTTGCATTTGCAGAAGCAACCGTAAAGGTTGGAAAACCTCCACCTAGCGTTGGCACTGGTCAGATTTTACCAGAAATGGGCAGGAGCAGCAGCAGCACAGAAGAGCGGGAGGAGGGACCCGTACAAGCCACAGCAGTCCCACATGGGAGAGATGCTTGGGTGCCTGGAGCTGGAATACTTTGCCAGAGTTTTAAACCTGACTGTTGTTGTTGAGGAAAAATACCTTGCTGGGCTTTCCCCTTGGGCAGCTGAGGTCATGGCGGGGCATATCTGCATCCTAGATACAGCCGTGAGCATTGCAGCTTGCCCTTGGAGCAGAGCTGTAGAAGCAAGAGCTGAGGCTCGTGGAAGCTCTGAGCGCAGACCTCAGGCTGAGGACTGGGCTCGAGAGCTGCCGCCGTGCTGTGAAAAGTGAGCTGCTAGTAGCAGGCTCAAAAACGCACCGCTGCTCCCCACGTGCAAGTGGCACCAGCCTTGCTGCTGGCCTGCACTATCCAGCCCTRAGTACTTAAGCCTCTAGCTGTGCTAGTTAAGGCAGGGTGAGAAGTGTGTTTGTAGCAACAAATTTCAGGCTTTCAGGCTAACTGTGGAATTAGAGTGGTTTTGGAAAACTGCAGCTCCCCTTCATGTAAGAAAGGCTGAGCAAACTGACACGGGCACCACGTAAGGAGACTTGCAAAATCCCAGGTCAGAGGCAGTTTGCTGCTCTCTGATAAGGAAATCCAGCATCCCTGTCTTTCACGAGGCAAATCCATCTATACATCAGAGCTGTGTGAAGGTAATTCTCAAAGCAGCCTCAGGAAAATCCTGAAGTTTAATAAACCAAAGTGACTGAGCCCATTTCTGGAAACATGAACATTAGCACAAGTTGCTGGGGGGGGGGGGGGGGGGGGGGGGGGAGGGAGGGGGTTGAATCATTTTATGCCTCGCCTAACCACACTGCAGCTTATGAACTCTCCTCGAAATAGGGCCAGCAAACCCTTACGGTATTTCCTGGGTAACAAGTGGGAATGAAGCGAGCCAAGGATGGCTATGCAGATGATATCAGCTGAGTGCAAGACTGGGATACAATCAAGGTTCATATCTTCTGACAGGAGAAAGGCTTTTAAGTTTTCCAGGACTGCAAGCTTACTCCTACTGGCTATGATTATGTCGTCTCACTCAAACGCCGCACTGCATTAACAGGTTCAAATATCAGAAGTGCAATGCAATTAATTCCTTGCAGCACTGCCCCCCCATTTACAAAAATGTGAAAGCGACACTGGGCAACGCAAATCCCTTCTGTGCAAACAGCACGAATCGTATTCTCCTGCTGCGTACAGAAAGGGCAGGGGTAGGAACTGGTGCATTTTAATGGAACGACGGATAATGCTGTACCCAGAATCTCTTGGTAATATTGTGTTGAGGGCGAGACGTAATCACATGGCTGCTTGGCTGAGTCTCCCATGGGGTTTGTTTCATGACTCAGATATTTCCTAGCTCCCAGCTAAGAGCTTGTTTAAGCTGACTTTTCAATTTAACACAAATATTTGATTGGACTAAATGATTAACACATATATCCAGGAGTCTGCAAAACTGTCAAACTGGACCCCAGAAAGGCCAAATTCTGTTCGACTGCAGCTGTGCATCCCCTTTGGCAGCAATAGGCATTATAATAGCTGGTGAACGATCGTTATTAGCAGTACTCTTAAACAGGAACTTCGGGGGAGRGAAATTGAAGCATCTTGTCAAGAACATTTTTTAAGCCAAAACTGGCAAATTTTTGTTTTGTTTAAATTCACTTGCAGTCAGCATTTGGGATTTCACTAGCGTTTTTCTATTCTCAAGTGATGAAAGGGAAAGCACGTCTGGTGAAAGTTATTCTTCCCTTTGGAGAAGTGAGTGAGCTACCTCGCTGCTGGCTGCGCAAGGGCCTGGCGCGGGAGCCGATGGGACACTGAGCATCTCCAGCGAGAAGTGAGCTGTTTTTTCCTGCCTCTGGTTCAGGATGCAGTTCCCCACGACTGGTGCCTGCCTGGCCTTTATTCTGTGTATTTCAAAAACCATCCTTAAACACATGCAAGGAATTTGGAATTAGGAATAATACAGCTCTTGATCACTTGTCCTTTCTTTAGGCTTCTTGCACTTGAAGTTGCTTTATTATTTATTATCACTTCCCACCCTCTGGTGTCGTGTTCACCTGGCTTTTCAGAGCAGCGCACTAAAAGGGATCACTGATCAGAAGTTAGCTAGGGACATGCAGGTACAGGACATTGCACGGACCTAGGAGGTGTTTGTACTCAGGTCACGGATTAAAGGAGCTGTTTCAGAAACAAGAAGTTAAGTGACATATTTCTGCAGATTATTTGGATAACTATTTGTAAATTAATTACCAGTATATTTGTAAATATTCAAGTATTGGTATATGTGGACCCTACAGAAGAAGCATGCATAGTGGCTAGAGCATGGGATTAGACAACAGCMTTTCTGGGGTCTGTTCCCAACTCTGCCACCAACTCACCTGTGACCTTGGGCAAGTCACTTAGCCTCTCTAATGCCTCAGTTTCCCCATCTGTAAAATAGGGATAATAATACTTACCTACCTCGCAGGGGGGTTAGTTAATTATTTATAAGCACTTTCAGATCTTCAGATTAAAGGCGCTATATACACTAAGTAGTTGGTAGTAGTAGTAGTAGTACGTACTTTTATTTTGTTACAACTAATTCAGGTTAGGATTTAACTGTATGAACATGATGATAGTTTTCCATGTAGAAAACTAGCATGGTTTCCCAAGTGGGGAATTTAGGGGACTTCTGCAGTAGATGGAGAGCAGGTGCAGAACACCCTGGAAGCCTAAACTCYGAACACCCTTGCTTTTGTGGGTTTACGTTTCACCCTTAATGTTACTTTACTGTATTTCTGTTTCATCCTCCTTTTCTAATGGTACATTGTAACAATTTCTAGCAGAATCGGACACTGTAAATATTAAGACTATTTAAATAAATATATTCATGTATAAATATAAAACCTTACTTTTTAAAGAGATGGAAATTGGTTAGCGCACCAGACTTCCCGGCATCGGGAGCAGGGCTAGGAAAATCGCACCGCACGCCGCTGTCGCCCTCGCGCTCAGGTGCTCCCTTCACGAGCCGGCACTCGCTGTGCCAAGCCCGCGGCCCCACGGGCGCAGGTGCCGGGCGCCAGCGCGTTTGCAGCCAGGAGAGCCTTTACAGGAGGGCTGAGACAGGCTCCGTGCGTCCCCGCGAGGGGCTCTTCACCCGCCCTTCCTCGGGCACGACGCAGGCGCTCTCCCTTCGCGCTCGCTCGGGATAAAGGCCTGCACTCCAGCAGGAATCGCGTTTGAGCTGCAGGAGCTCTAGGAGCTGGCTCGCACGGCGCCGGYGCTGAGCTCCCGCCCGGGGAGGCGAGCCGAGCCACGGGGGCGCCGGGGACGAGCGAGCGGTGCAGGCTCCCCATTTCCTCGGCGTTTCCAGCTGAGCCAGTCGGCTGCACGAGCTCCTGCTGCCCTCACGCCGTCACCTGCGTGTCCCGCTTCCCCGGGGACATCGCGGCCTCGCTTTGATGTTTCTACCTTCCTTTGCCAAAGGACAAAGTCCCAAAGAAAAGCGCATTGAAGGTACCCAGGAGGAGAGTCCACGTGGGCGCCGCTTTGGGGGCGAGCGCTACGCTAACCCYGTACGGGGCTCTCGAAAGCGCCGTGCCAGCACCGTCTCACAGGCGTTCCYGCGGGAAGGCACCGGGCAGCCCTGGCGGCTGATTTCCAAAAACCAGGATCGCCCTCCAAGCTGCACTGCCGTTTCACATTGCATTTAAACGCGCATCAGTCGAACACRCAGGCGGGGGGGAAGCAAACCCATCGAAACCCGCACAGCTGCTAGGGTTAACGAAAGCAAAAACTCCGGGGCAGTTTTGGGGGCAGACGTGCCGCAGGGGCTCCGTCCTCCCCGGTGGCACCGGGCGCAGCGGGCTGCGTACGCGGGGACGCGTCCCTGCCTTTCGGCCACCTAACAGCAACGCTAATGGGAATCGGTGAGACCACACTGAATAATAAATCAACTCACTGGTGGAGCTTCTAAAATAAAGTGTTGCCAAAATAATCTGTAGTTGTTAGTGAACGTGTTACTTGAAACCTAACTGCTATAAAATCATTCCTCTACGGGATTTTTTTTTTTTTTGGAGAAGCTGGGGGGCACTCGGGGCTAGCTGCATTAACATATTTTTCTTACCATTTGTAATATAATCTAATTTAATTTTCACACTATTTCTTTCCCCATTTCAGACCATTACTTTTGTACAAACAAGTCATTTATATTTTATTCACATAAACCCACCGCACCAGAATAACTAATGCTCTTGAGTAAATCATGGACAAGAATGACTCTTAAAAACAGAAAGTGTTTTATCTAAAAAAAAGTACATTTAAAAGGCAGGAGAAGCATTTCATCCTGTATCTTCAGATTATTTGGCAGTGCTTTATGCTTCAGGGAAACACTTTTACCTTCCGTTTTTCCCAAGGTGTGCAAAACAAAACCAGAAACAAACCCAAACCAGAAATCCCAGCCCTACTCAAACCACCCACAGTTTTACAAAGCCAAACTGACCTAACAGTTCTTTCTTTACCTAGAGCCACTTTTCAATCTGTGACTCAACAGCTGCGGAAAACAGCACTACCCCTTCCTTCGGCCTAGGTCGGCTGCCTTCAGCACAGCGTATTTTGTTTCTTTGGGTTTTTTTCCTCCCCACTTTAGAACGTCTCCCTACCAGCAGCGTCACCTAAGGCAGAAGAGCCCCGTGCTTAGGGCCGAGGCGCCCGGTCGGAGCTGCCTTTCCTCGCGCGGTGCCCAAGCAGAACGCTGCGATACCTTCAGCCAACAGAACGAGATGCCTTTTGACTATAAATAGCTGGTTTTGAGCAGGGGGGCGCTTTCTGGTCTAGCCGTTTTGGGGTATTGTACAGTTTTATTCAAAAACCACTCAATGTGTTTACAAGGTGGGTCTGGGAACGGAGGGCTGGGGATCTCCGGGAAGCAGAGGCGCAGCAGATGCTGACGTAGTCTGTTTTCTATACGGCAAGCCCTGGAGAACCAGGCATATGCTGCAAGCTTTTTTTTTTTTAAGCAATCAAGTTTTAATATCAAATTAAATCTTCATAAAAAAAGCTGTCACAGAAATGGCTTTACACCTGATCATAGTTTAAAATGACATTTTACTTCATGGGATACAAAGGTGAGGCTTTTTTCCTTTTTTAGCTTTGGTCAAAAACATCATGGTCTTTTCCAGGCAAAAAAGGAGCTATTAGATGTTGTAAGAATTTTGCTTGTGTAAAGGCAGGGTGAGGACTTGAGCATTTGCCCGCTGAGGGGTAACGGCCGCCCCTAGAGGAAGGGGAGCGGGGGGTGAGGAGGCGAAAAGCAAAAAGCAAAAACAAATGCTTAGTTTTATGTACTTTTCTACTTCATCTTTTCTGTCCATAGTGCAGATTCCATGTCATTCCCACACATAACATGTAAAAATGAAATGTATATAATAAATAAAATTATTTATTTTATGTGTATTTTTAGCTTAACTGTAAACTGAAAAAAGCATTTAAATTTTTTCCCAAAAATGTAAGCCTATTGAAATTCAAGGTGTTTCTACCTTTTCAGATGTAACATTTCCAGCTGCCTATTGATAATAAACATTTATGAACAGCGATAGGTCTGACGTTTTATCAGCTCTTACCATATTCAGCAGAGCCCCCTCGCAGGCTGTTAGTAGTCATGGGCGCACTCAAGGGCCCCAATTCGGTGGAGACTTTTACTGATGTTTATGTGGAAGAGATGGCACAGTCCTGCTCACCTGCAGTCAAGCCAGCCACACAAATCTGAGCAAGTGCAACGCTTTACGGGCAAGGGTTGAACAACACCTGGCTGTACACGAAATCCCACACGTTCTATCCTGTCTGCAACAAATAAAACAGCAAACCGCTCCACATGCGGATAAATGAAAAGCACCACATGAATGCAGTTACTCTTGTACAGAGGAGTCCAAGTAAGTGTAATTCCATTTTAATTTGCTCCCCAAAGATATCCTTCTAACAGCATAACTTCATCATCCACGCTGGAATTTGTAACAACACAGCTAATAGTCTAAAAAAGTCATTAAGCAACAATATATCACTGTATCAGCATAATTTGCTCACGTAAAGCTGCCCTTGAGCAGAGCTCATTAGAGTACTGGAGGCACGCAGCTACATCGGAAGGGTTTCCCCCAGCTGCTGCCGGCTCCTGCTCAAGCCGCCCGGAAAGCCAAACCCGGCAGCATCCCTCTCCTGGAGGCAGGAGATGCACGTGCTTCCCGCGGGCAAGGAAGGCGGTGCAGACGCAGAGAAACACGGCCCACTCCGAAAGCCGTAGCAAAGCCCAAGGACCATGATAATCCAGACCTACGGAATTTTAACCAAATTAGGAGAGAAAGCTGAAGTTTTTAAGAACAGACCGAAAAAAGAACATTCTAGAGTTGTATTTGCACAGTCCCGGCTCACATCGGAAAGCCTGGGAGCTCAAAGTTAAGACACCCTGAAGCACCAGTGGTATTTTCTATTCCAGAAATGGGAACCGAGCTGTACCTGAAAATGCCGTAAGCCCCTCAGCCATCACTGCGGAGCGAGACAGATGTGCTACAGCAGAAAATGCCGTGTTTGACTGGGGAGGGAGGTGGGCAAGGGGGAAAAGGTTTTGCAGTATATTGCATCTCCTCTTAATTGCACTCCCTGAGAAGTACTGCAAAAAAAAAAAAAAAAAAAAAAAANAAAAAAAAAAAAAATCACACATTCATACAGCCACCACAAAAGTAAAGTTTCAGCTTTCAACTAGAACAAGAATAGAGAAATACTGGTTTAAAAAGAGTCAGAAACCACAGTCTGAGATTTGAATGGAAAATGCAAACAGGCAACATAGAGAACAGCAAAAATATGTAAAGAAGAGGGCAGAGGGAGTTAGATGGTCTATTTTTCATCATTATAGGATATTTCACTTCCTCAGGAAAGGGCCCTTTTCACCACCACCACAAAGTCAAGCAGTTGCCAAGGCTATGACAACGCCTTCAACAGGAGAAACAGCAACTCTTGTCTTGGGGTAAACCCCGGCACCCTGAAGCTGATGGCGAAGCTTTCACCGGCTCCAGTGAAGGCAAGGTTTAGCATCTGGGATATAAATATTGCCACGAACAGAGTCCAGCGCACACAGACACAAAGCCATCAGGATTCGGACACATGCTCCTGTTCCTGCAGACTACCCACYGTTCGGAGATGACTAAATTGCAGTAACCGTCTGCGTACGCGCTCTTAGCCTGCGGCTAATACTGGCTCAACTACTGCGTGTTTGCCTCAGCTCAACTGCCTGTGAGATCTGGTAAGCGACAGCGACTTGACCGTGAGTACGAGTTTGTATRCAGGCCTGCCCTGCAAAATGTAAACTCTGCTCTTATTCCAAAGCTAGAGAGTCCTGATCCAAGAGTTTTATCTTTCTGCATTATCAAAGCAGCAATTACTTAGAAGTATGGGTCTGGATTTATATTTTGAATATCTTCCATGYGTAATGCTGTATTTGACAGTATAATTTTATAAATAAGATACCCAGCAGCACTGCAGAGAGAAGAGGAAGCTGCGAGTAAAACAAGACAACAGAGCTAGAAAAGCAACTTGCCGTAGGACTCAGCGTGGTGCTCTTGYGCGACCGAGGGGAAAGGAGAGCGCGGGAGGGAGACGTAATGACAGCCCTGCAGGCTAATGCTGCTGGCAGGCACAATTGTAACATTTTTCTCTCCGGTATTTATAATAATTATCTTTCATAATGGAYGAATTTTACAATTCAAAAGATTTTCTGAAAGAAACTTATACCTCTAGCGCACTGCTGCAAGTAGCGTTATGGATGTTAATATRCACAGATTGAACTGGGACCAGGGTTATTTTCTAGCTACAGAAAAACGCCGCAGGACAGCGAGGGGGGAGCAGGGGACGAGCCGCGAGGCAGCGGCCGCGGCCGAGCCAGGACGGAGACAGAGCTGCCGGGGAGCCGGCGGCGAGGACCCCGGCGATGCTGCCCAACGTCGCGCAACTGCCCTCAGAGCAAGCGGTGCGCCAAGAGCACGAGCACATCCCAGCATCCGGTGACCTGCCGGCAAATACGGTCGGACCAAAGCCTGCTCCTTCCAAACACAGAGATTTTCAGCGGTTTAGGGGAGGATGGCATACTGAAAAACAAAACAAGAACAAGACAAGAGCCTCCCGCCCCCCAAAGCCCCAGAACGACTGCGGACAACCCCGTGGCTCACCCTGCGCTCTCGGAAGAGGCAGGCTTGGCTCCGAGGCTGCTTATTGGGTCCAGGAAGCCAGAAGCGCTCGCCCCTGAAGAGCGCCCTGGCAYGGCCAGCCGACGCATCTTTCCCGCGCAGCCTTCAGCTGCCGATCTGCTTTGGGCCRCTGCCTTTCGCGTACTGAGAGCACGGTGCGGAGAAGCAGGAGACAAGCGCCACAAGCGCGTACCTCAGGAAGCACAACAAGGGGGGGGGAGAAATCAATCTGAAAGAAAATAATTGCCCCCAATAGCAATCAATGCTAGCGCACGTTTCCGTGCTCCTGTTCAGAGGTAAAGCGCACTTGGGGCTGCAAACCTGCATCCCACTGCGCAGACCGACCCCGCAGTTCTGCTGGGCGCCAGAGCCCAGAGCCCTGGGCTCGCACCGAACCGCGGCAGAGGTAACTGAATGATGCGGCGACGCCAGCGCGCCTGGACAACCGCCCGCTGACACTGCCCTGCCCCAGGGCCTGAGCCCGCATCTGGGTGCCCACAGCAAAAGCCAAAACAGCGCACAGACACCCCAAACACCCCCCACAGCTCCCCCAGAAAAGAGTTCTGCGAGTTTGGTCACAATCATCTCGCAGCCCCCGCGACGGCAGCCGTTTTGCTGCATCAGTCGCTGGAGCGCTTGACCACAAAACTAGGAATATCGTTAGTACAAGGATGCCGGAGCCAGGCCTAGAAACCTCCAGATCAGAAGCCAGCTCGTTTGCTTCACACCTCAGCCATCTCTTCAGCAGGGCAGCACTTTGCGACAGCCCTTTTAATAAGCRATACAGAGCCACTGACAGAGCCCACGACAGCTCTGAAAAGCAGAATTCAAGGCAGCAGACGCCAGCAGCCCTGCAGTTTCTATACCAGGCTAAATTATTTTGATGTAACACAAAATCACCATTTCTTAAGCTGCTGCAGGCTCCGAGATAAGAGGTCAGCTGTTTATTCTACTAAATGAAAGCTGATCAATGAAGTTATGTCACATTTTGCGGATCAATCTCCCTCGCTCTCCCCATTTACAAAGCCAGACCAGCTGCTGTTAACAAACCCCAGGACACAAGGCTAACTTTTCCAGACAGCTCCCCCAGCTACTAGTTCAAAAAGTTACTTTTGAGCCAGAACAGCCCTGGCAAAAATGCATGTATCAAGTCACAGCAGAGGTACTGTCTCCTATGCATGCACTGTCAAAGCCATAAGCTAAATGGCCACACAGTACATATATGAAAATTGCATTATTTGATATGATGGATCCATATCCAAGYGCACAGAACATGGAAAGCGAGCCATGGCATCAATGAAGAATCCAGCTACCAGAAGCATAAGCAGAAAAATGCAAAAAGCTTGACTCGGACCAGAATTATCACTCAGTGTCTCTAACGAAAAGAAGAAAGCTGACTTCAGGAGACAAGCTAACGCCAGAAGAGGAAACATCAGCTCTTCGCCATGATATCCGTTAGTGTAGGAAAAGCCAGGCTGTCTCACCGACAGGAGGAGGGAGGAGGTGTTATTCCCCACAAAGACCTGGGAAGGGAGAGGTTCGTCCCCCGGCTCAGCGATGGCACATGTGGCTGCGAGGGGGACACAGCTGACGGCTGCTTTTACCTGTTGCCACATGGAACAGAGCAGGAAGTACAAAGGAACCGTGAAAGCACCCAAGTTAAGAGATTAATCTACTCGAAGCTTTTTCAGAGAAGGGAAAAGAAAAAAAATCCTGTGGTACTCTTTTCCTTTTTCTGAGAAAGGTCTGTGCAAGTGAAGGCTGCTCTATCAAAGAGGCAGAAATACAGAGGCCAAGGTCTTACCTGCTTTCAAGTAGTTGGTAGATATATTCTTAACTGGGGGGGTGTAAGGGGGAAGGTGTGCGCACATGCATGTGTGTGTTAGAAACAGTACAGCAGCTCATAATCAAATTAGCTCTTCAGGGGTCAGTTTTCCTCATGCTTTGACTTGTCACCTGGCTCCTCCCTCTTGAAGAGTCATTATTAGACTGCCAAGTTAAATGCATAGCAACTAGAGCTGAGGAGACAAACCAAAAGCCAAACTTGCAAGAGTCCAAACATTGGAGAATTAAATCACCACTCTCCCAAGGTGGAAAAAAAAAAGGGGGGGTGGGGAAAACAGAGGAGAGCCCTTCAAATTTGAAGAAATATGATCAACACCAAAAGCTCTGCATGAATTTAAGAGAAAGCTATAAGGAGCCATCTTCCTATTACCTTTTTGCTCCCATGTTTACTTAAAAGATATACAAAGTAACTATACTTTTTCCTCCTCCTAATTCCGGATAGTCCATCTCCTTTTCATGACTACTTAGTCATACAGGAGAGAATAAAAAGAGAAAAGCAACTGCACAGCAGCATGGGACTGCAAAGTTTAAGTCAACAGGCAAATGTGCCATTTTCTGAAGCTACTGGTTCTCTCCTTATCTAAAGGGCATTTATTACCTATACTTGCCGTGTTGAATTTGGAGGGATTCAAATTCCCTACAAGATCTGGAAGCCCTGGTTTTCAGAAACGAGCACAAAGACCCCAATGCTGAAGTCACATGAAACTGAAGTTTCCCTGTCTGGCACCAGCTGCTTGAAGATTTTGTCCATACCGTGAAGTTCCCATCAAGGACAGTCATTTGAAAGAATCAGACGTTCACGTACACAGACTATTCACGTTTTCTTAAGCTTATCGAAACAACTCACAGGGACTGCAGCTCTAACAAAAACAGAGTTTTCTACTGCACTTTCTCACATGGACAGCTGCTCCTATCTTCCTTCTCCAACTTTCACAAAAAAAGCAAGTCAGAATGATCAGTCTTATCCCATACGACACAGCTCATTTCTTCAGTCTACCCTCCTGGACGACTCATTCTAAGGAGCTTACCCTGTCAAAGATAAACGATCACTCATTTCAGTGTGTTAGATGCTTTTATTTTGTGCTATCAGTGCAAGTTTAACACCAAGACTACCACCATTTGTGCAACACCTTTCACAAACCAAATCTTACAAATATACAGTAATGTACAGCAGAACAGATCAAAACAGTATTCTTTTAACCTTCAAGAGACATGAAGCCAATGCAGAATGAAATTAAACAGAGAAAATACAGCTATTACAAGTATGTGAGCACTAATGGCAAATAAAGTTTTGTTTGGGGAAATGTGAGAAAGCCAACCTATTTTAAACATTATTTTTTGTCCTTCAGTGACCCTGCACCCAGTTTTTATTCTTAGTTGCAACAGCAGCCTATTTTAGTACTCAAACAAGAACCACGTGACCAAGTGTTCCAGTGTAACCCCTCACACAGAGGTATATGATGCAAGTTTCCTTTAGTGATAGTATATGTTTTTTATATATTTTATATAGTCAAATACAAACTTTGTGTTCCCAGCACTACTGTTTGTGTATAGTCTTTTATTATGCTTTCCTGTGTAATCCCCTAAAACATCATCTTGTCAAGTTAAATATCATTAGCATAAACCAGAAGAGAAACATGAAATTTGAACACAGTTTAATCAACCAGTACCCAGCCCGCTGGGGCAGGATAACAGTTATGGAACAATATTAACAGGTAGTTGACAAAAAAGAAACAAGAGAAACCAAGTGCAAGAAGTGAGCTTACATCTCTCAGATTTACATTCCTTGAGGTACATAATGTGGTGGTGCAGGGTTAGGTGAGGCAATATAGCTGACTTGGTGCAATGGTCCAGAACTTACAGCATTAGGAATTCGGGGAGAGTTTCCATAGGATGGATTTACTGGATGCCAGGAACTAATATAGTGATAGGTAGGTACTAAAGAGATACAAGAGTCAAACCCAGGGAGAGACGGCTGGCTGAAGGGATCCGACACCACTGGATAATACACTGTTCCATGGGACGGGGGTGGAGGCTCTGCATTTTGAAAGTGACCTTAAAAAAAGCAAAACAAAATACACCCTAGACAAAATTACCATATTTTAAGCTTTATGACTATTTTTATGCAGACCTTCATTGCCATGAACAGTGTTATGCAGGTGGCAAAAGGGAAAAATCCATTTAGGTGACAACAATTCTGTGCCCATGTATATCCCTCCTAATTTTTTTTTTTTTTTTTTTGGGGGGGGGGTGTCATCTCAGGTCCTGAATTAAACTAGAAGGCAACTCACTCATCTTCACAAAACCCTGTTCAAGAATTTCATAACAACATCCTGTATTAAAGAGGCAAATTTTTCAAGAAGGACTCAGGTAAGAGAGATGATATATTCTTCCCCTATTTAACCTTTGACTATACAACACTGATCTGTGTAAAAAAAACACTTCAGCTGACCTCGCTAGAGTATTATCAGAACATTAAGCCCATATACTCTGAGCAATAGTTTTATTATCATGTGCTCCTTTCCAACACTGACCATTTGCCATTTTAATGAGCCAGGCATCTGACCTTTCTGATATCTTTTACCTCATTTAATGCAATCCTCTTATTTACTGCCAAATATATCTACAAGCCTGTTACAAAGCTGCTAGGTTAAGCCAAGTTCTGCTATAAATTTTACACACAGTAAAAGACATGGCTAGCAATAAGGGCTACTTGGAAGGTAACTCAGCACGCAGAGCCTGAAAACAAGGTTTGCAGCATTTCCCTTACAAAAGAAATACCTACGGAGTGAACATACCTGTGCTCAGAGCTTGCCAAAGTGAAAGAGATGGTCAAGTTTTAAGTACATGTATTCTGTTTTGAKACCTTGATTATTTGCTTATCAGAGACATGCATCCAGCACAATTTTAGAAAGCTTTTCCAAATTAGCATACCACATACAGAGCTACAGTACATTTTCCTCTTTATGGCTTTACAAAGCCCTTGACATTAGGGACTAAAACAGCAATGCTGACATAACCTTGAGTAGTACCAAAAACAGGAGAGGAACTGCAATAGCCTATTACAGTGCTTACGCCGTATGTTCTCCCAACCTCATGCTTCCGACTGGATAACAAAGGTGCTGGCAGGCTGCTATGGAGCAGTCCTAGACTAAAAATCTCTTCTCTAGCTTCTCATAACTCATGCATGTGGTCTTAAATACTAACCATTTGTAGGTGTTTCCAGAGGAACTTGATGGACTTCAGTCCGCCCAGCATCAGTGTAGAGCTGAGGTACTGACTGATCCAGGACTGGCGCAGGCTCAGCGTACGCTGGATAAGCTTCCACAGGTGATGGTGGCGGCACTGGCTGTACATACACCATGGAATGCCAATAGCTCTGATGATAATACTTTGGAAAGAGGGGGGGAAAAAAAAAACATCAAGGCCACAGGCACAACCACAGTCTCCATTCCTCCTCCAAATTACTAACATTTTCAGATCTAAAAGTAGGAAGAAGTGTATTTTTCCTTCTATCACTTTAAGATGATGGTACACCCTCCTCCCCCCCCCCCAAAAAAGCAGACTGCCAGAAAAGTTACTGCAATACCTACAAAGACAGCCACCTATTTTGCTTTCAGTTCTACATTGCAGTTCCTTGTTACAGATCTTTACAGAGAATCAAGATTCCCTCCTTAATGACTGTCATATTCAGAGACTTTTGTTTCTTCAGCTGAAGGAGCTGACGTGCTTTTTACTTCCCTGTGTAGCAGCACCAGCACTGCCTTCTGTACCAGGGACAACTCTTCAAGCAGAGCAATGACTCCCAGAACACTAAGTGGTGCTAATCAGTCTGAACACAGCTGAACAAGTCCTAGAGGACTCAAACCATATATCTGAGTGGTCTTTGATGTGCACATACACAAATTTTAAGAATGGCTCACACTCCTCCCTTTATCTTCACAGGAGGAAGAATATCTATCCACTGCCCTCTGCAAAAAATCAAAGTGAACAACTAGACGTACTAACGCGCTTTGTGATTTGAGTTAGAACTTCACTTCCTGAGCTGTACTTTAATCTCCTCCAAGAAAGCCTATATGTATTAATAGTCAAGTGCACAGGATGCACATTTAGTGCACCGGCAAGTCTCAAATACATCAGTACATCTGTCAAGACAAGCAGCGGTTTTTAAAATGACTACAGTAAATTGCCTGTAAAAGCACTTACTTGCAATCCCAGATTAAAATAATACTGCAAAACCTTTGTATCTGAAATTAAAGGAGATGACATTAAAAAGAGCAGAAGAGTATAAGATGAGAAGCAACAGAAATTCACACACATTAAGAATACTTTGTTTAAAGTCACTTCAGCAAATAAAAATATTTAGTTTTTCTTGCAAGTTTTGAGGGTTAAGAATGTATCTGGAATATCACCAGTTTTTAAAACTAGTGCATCTTTCTAAATAAATTAATCCAGTAAGATATTTGTGCATCTGTCTAACCAACTTTTAATCAAACTTCAGTGATTGTCAGGTTTGATTCTGGTTTATTCGTCTTGATTAGTCAACTGATAACAGACAGGGTTATAAGTTTCCACAGTATACCAGGACTTTGATTAGCAACTTTGACTTCCTATTAAGGCTGGGTTTTCAGAGGAAAAAGGAATTTAACACCCAGTAAGAATTTGATGCCAAGCCCCTAAATGAAGTTGACTGCTAAAAGCACTTCTGTCATTTTTCACTACAGAAATGTGAAAGCGTCTGGAAGCATGCAGACAAGGTAGGAGTTGCCTTCTCATAAGCCRGGGCAATTCATCCACAATGTATACGTATTGTATACACGCTGCATACATACTGAAAATAACCATTCTGGGTTAGCGTGTGAGAGAGTGGCCCAACTCCATAGAGACTCCAGCTTCATGCTGCTTCTGCTCTCTGTTAAGTCCAACTCTGCAGCCACTGTCTCCAGCTTCAGCGCTTTGTTGAGCAATAACCATACAGAGAAACATCAATTGGGACAACACATATAGCAATCCCAAGACCTGAAGAATTAGATTTTTTTTTGATTCTCTCCATATTGTGATTTGATATAATAAGGGAGATGTTCCTTCCCTCGCCTTCCTCACAAGGATCAAAGGGTACCCAGTTTCCTGCCTTCTTGCAGCTAGCCTTTTACTTCTGTCATCCAAGAATTGATTAATTTGCCCCCAGGAAAATATGCGATACTCTGAGGAGCAGACCCAGAAGCGTGGAAGGACTTTAAAACACTTAGCAAGAATAATATATTTTTGAGCTTAGAAATAGATTTCCAACTGTCCAAAACAGTTAAGCAGTTCAAAAACTTTCAAGTTTGCCATGGAGGGAGGGGGCGAGGGAGGGGAAGGGTGAAGAGAGCAAGACACAGAAGCATTTTTCATCCTATGATGCAGTTCTAGAAATGTACATGAGGAAAAAAAATAGCCGATTTCTCAGTCTCAAAACATTTGTTTCAAAAGGCTCAGGAGGGAGAGCAAGTCACCCATTCCACAGCAATACATTTGCACACACAAAAAAGGCAGATTAGTCATTTGATTAGTACTGCTGGGAGCCGAAAAGCAGAGCAGCATAACAGGGAGGCAATCGAAGATGACAAGCGAGCCACTAAGGGCTTCAGCTTAGCAACGCCTCCAGAGCTACCGGATACCCCGGCTTCCTACCACTTACCCATCTGTGCCCAGTCAGGGCCTCGGCTCCACACCGCTTCCCTGTCCGTCCGCTACCACACACGCGCACTTTCCCAGCCCTACGCCTCTGTGTACTGCGGGTCCTACTTCGCTGCAGATAGGCACAGCACGGGGAATGCAACCCCAGTTCGACAGTTAATGAGGATGTTTCCTCTGTTGTCAATTCTCAGCTCTTTCACTGCCCAGCACATTTGCTCAGGGCAGCAATCCACTTCGCTATGTCAGTGATTACACACAGGTCCTTCCTCGTGCCTAACAGCTGCTAGCTTACTCCTGAAAGCAGTGGTGCTTTGGTTGCAACATCGACCCCAGTCAGTAAAATATTAAAAATAGCCTGAAGACTCACAAAAGTGTCAGCTTTTATGTATCTAGCATCTACATTTGGAGCAAGTTTTTTAAAAATCTGATTTTGTTCTTCAATTATTTATGCAAATCTATGCAAAACAAGCACACAAGCTGAATGAAACAGCTGCTTCCTAGCAGAGATAACAGTACAAAGGGAGAGCTGGGAGACTGAAGTGACAAACTGATACTGGAAATACCGATGTCTGGAATGCTGGAAGAGAAGCAAGTACAGCAGGAGACCAGTTTTCGTTTATATTCTTCTTTTAAATGTCTAGAAATCAAGATGATCCTCAGTGAAACATGACTACCTTATGAAGCAACAGCTAAGCCAAAAAAGAAAGTTCACCACCCCGACACAAAAACATAAAGCACATGTTAACTACCAATAAAGCCTTGTCTTACAATGCATGAGGACAAAGTTCTTGACAAGATTTTTACTGTGCTGATGAGAGGCTCTGATCGATCCTGATGCTACTGCAGGAAAGGAGCGGTCTCTGGAACACAGTAATATCAAGCAGTCTTTTATCAATAGCTTCTTCAAGTGCAAGGGAGCAGGTGAGGGTCAGACACCTAAGGCCACTGTATCACAAACATGTTTCACAAGCCCAGACTCCATTGAAAGAGATCCAAAAAAGTCTGAAAATTAGGACAGACACAGACGTACAAAGAAATACTAAGGCACCTGGCTTGTTTTCCTCTCTAGTCCATTACCTTAGTCTCCTCACAAGTCAGGCATCCAAACTACACCAGGTCAAACAAACATCAGTCCTGCAGGTACCTCTTAACAGAGAGGCAGACAGAACTACAGGTCAAGTATATCTAAACAGCTTATCATCTACTACAGCAAAGATCCTGGATTTCTTAATTTAATGGCTGTGTAGATTCCACCGCAGCAGTGTGACAACATAAATGCTACATGCAATTCCTTATTAATTATCAGCCTTAAAATTCTGAAAAAGTTTGTCCCTGAAGGACATGGCAGATATTGGGTGGAGAGACTCAGCAGAAGAGCAACAGGCAGGGACTGAAGAGGCTATTAATCCACATCCACTCCAGATTCTTGTCAGTGCACTTAACACCCAATTCTCCCAAGTGCTGAAAGCCTCAGTTAAGGACATTCAACTAAAGCTGAAGACAATTAACTCCRATATGTGCTTAGTACCATCCAGAGTGATCCTACTGCAGTAGGAAAGTGGGAAATAGAATATTCAAGATTAATAAAAACAGGAATTGAGAGCACCTGTAAAAAAAACAATCGAGTTACTGCACAACACATTAGCAATACTTGGGTGAGCAGAGCTTTGAGCAGCCATGCCGTAACACTGTGCATCCTGCTTTTCTCCAAATCAACTTCTGGCAAAACAAGCATGTTGCATGGTGAACCCAACTGACAATCCATATCTTTTTGGCCCAAAGCTGCTCTGCAGCTTACCAGATGCAGCTACCTGAACTGCAGGTATCAAGAGTGGCTCTTCCCATTATTTGAAATTGTCCCTCTAGAATTAGTACTTCGAGGAAAGTCCCAGTCAGGGACAAGAGAGCTACTTTAGATAACAATATGTTGAATCAAGCATGAAAACAAATTTGTGTTACCAAAGTATTTTGTGTTACAAGTAAAACACCTCAATAATAATAATAATAATAATAAAACCTGTATATTCTGAAGCTAAAAGAAAGTGCCAGACACCTGAAATGCATGGTCAGGTGGGGAGGGGGAGGAAGGAAATTAATTCAGGCAGTTACAGTGAGAGTGCATATTTTGAAACAATGCAAAAAAGAAAGTCTGAATTTTACAGACCCTATATATACACACACACACACACAGTTCCTTTCCTCAGTCACCCCTAAATGAAAAGCTCCTCTCTACGCAAGCAACAGAGCAAGAGAATAGGAGACAGAAATTTGAATCCAACATAATAAGCCTTTGATAAAATAATGTCTGCTGTACCTGTAGAAGACTATTAGAGTAAGCTAGCTAYGATGCACAGACATTCAACATATCCAGTGTGGGAGGGAGGCAGGTGAAAAGCACATGTACTTCAACCTGCGTGCAGAGCTATACCCACTACAAGGGCAGTAAACGTGTAAGCAGCCAGCCAGTTTCACATTACTGCTCTTTAGAGCAGACTATAGCTTCCCTCTAGCTTGGCCTCACTATTGCCAGAAGTAGCCCCACTTCGAGGTCCCTGTCAGTCCGCCAGAGAAGGCGGAAATAGCTCAAGCTGTTCTACTTGCTATAGCGGCAGCACGGGTACAGCTGCAGCCGTAGCTAAACTCTAACTCATATCCAGACCATTTCTGCCCCAGCCTGGGCGCTACACATTGGGACAAGCTGAATGTTGCTATCAGAGGACAAGCCAGCTGAGTAACCAGATTTGCTTTTACAGCCTTTCTCAGTTTTTAACCCTTAGTGCAGTTTGAGCCAATGCACTGCCAAAGGACATGCACAGGGAAAAAGAGAGCATTTCTCTACAGCTGTCCAGAACTGTACAGCCAAGCAATCCTTTATCAGCTAAGGCAAGACACTGCGTCACAGATCAGTTTTATCTGCCTCTTGAGATTAGCGCAGCAATCTGAAGGTGACACCCAGGCCTCAGCTACATTCCTACCTAGAGAAAARCAAGGTATACGGCATAATAATAAGCAATACTGTTATTCCTGTGGCTGAGAGGCACCTTGCCAGCRCTACTGACAGCGGACTACTTGATTCTTGGGTTATTAAGCAAAGCTCTCCCGAATTGCAGGCCCTGATTCTGTCTTGAGAGCCATGAAATTAATAACCCAGAATGCAAATGTGTGTTGCACTGTTTACCAAACTCAGCTGTTTGATACAACCTTGCATGCTATGCAGGTATTCTTAATCTGTAACAGCAAGTTAATTAAACAGGAGTTACTACTTTAGAAAAAAGCCCAAGTTCAGCAGCTAGGTAAAGCTGAAAGCTGATTCAGAGCTGCTTTGCTGGTAGGTGCTATGCTGCTCTTTTCATACTTGTTGCTTAATAGCTGAGATCTACTGTTAGAGACCCTATCATAATTTATGACAGTATATGAACATGCTGTATACTTGAGTAACAAAAAACTCTACACTTTATCCTCATTTTATGATGCCAAAGAATGACATTGCAGAGCCACACAGAACAGCAGCACAATATCCCACTGAACTGTACAACAGCAAGACTTCATGAAGACCTACAACACTAACCAATTATCAGAAAAGATATGATTACTCCACCCAGAGCCAATAAGATATAGGTCAACAACCTTCTCCCTTAATATTTCTGCTTCTTTAGGTTGCTGTCTAAAGCTGCAGTAATCCTAGTTCTGAATAGCAAGTTCATATCAGACTCAAATGTGAATTAAACGCACTTTTTTTGCCATAAGCATCAATATTCCTTCCGGCTCTCTGTGAGCTGCAGAGAGCTATTTCATCTCCCTACAGGTATTCTGCAAAGTTCCCATAGAAAACACAAGTCAAAACTGTGCTAGACAGCAGCACTAGTAGAAGCACAAAATACACCTTCATTACCTCGCGGTAGATCACTGCCACTGGGATCACAAGAGTAAGGTGGAGGAATGGCACCAGCTTCTCCCACCTCACTGACTGGAGGAAGAGGAGCTGAGTAAATTGGGAATGGCACTGAAGAAACTGCTACTATTAGAAGGAAACAAAAGTCAAGTCAAACTTGCAATGACATTTTAAATAAGCAAGATGCTAAGTTATACAATTAAGCGTGCACTTCTTTCTGGTCATCTCTGTGCCCCTAAATGCAGGTTTTAAACTTGAAGTTTTCTTTACTAATCACTTCCCTCCCACTTCATAAGAAGTCCAGAAGAAATTTTAAAACCAGATGGGAAGGTTCCAGTCTTACAAGCCTTAACCGTATGTCTATTCACAAGTTCCATATTCCAGTTAAGAATACATGTCTGTCTCTCTTCAATCAATTCTTCATACTAGGAGACAGTTCAGGCTTTTCTTACATAATTGTCTGTCCTAGAACAACAGGGAACAGACTAATCACTAAGTCATCAAAATATCACAAAAATAGGGGAAGGTTCAAGAGAAGTCATGCAGAAGTTATTTTAGATAAACTTTGTTGAATATTCATTAGTTGGCCCAGACCTCTAGAACACCAGCAGATTATTTGTAAAGGCATCATCAAGTGAAGAGCTTGCAGAGAAGTGTGCCAGCTGAACTCTCATGCAGAAATATCAGCCTAAGTGGAAAAAACCCCAAACCAAGAAAACACTAGGCAATAGTGAAAAGGGAGACAGAATTGAGCAAAATGAAGTTTAAAGATACTAAATAAAGAGTTGTAGAAGACATGAGAAATTCTTTATAGGAAGGGAAAGTAATTTTCTTACAAAAGCAGACTGCCCACAGACAGCACATCAGAAAATCCCATTTCACAAGAACAAAAGGAGAGAGTGTTTCAGATGATAAATTCAGTATCAGTGTCACATTGTGCACTTGATCTTCTTCCCATAGAACTAAAGATAAGAACTAAACACAGTTCACAAAAGTCAAGTCAGACAACCAAAATGCGTGGAGCCCGAACTATCACAGCCAATGACATTTTTGTAAGGGATATTAAAGCCTCAGGACTTGCATCAATCTCTCAACACAAGGGGAGAATTAACTGTTGGAAACAGAAGGAAGTGACAATGAACTTCTACTCATCTTCTAAAGAAACCCTTCAGTGAAACTGCATTGACAGCTAGAGGTGGTGGTGGTGGAACTGCACCCAAAGTGGAGACCTCCAATTGCATGCAAATTCAGGGGCAATTGTTCCCTTCAGAACATGAAAACAAGGAGCCAGCAGTGAAGTTACAACTATTGACAATTCATTTTAAGTCGAAGCAGATGATGTTCTCTAGAAATGTTTCAATATTTGTTTTGGATTGGTGGAACAAAGGAAAAATGGAAGGGGAGTAAAGTAACCGAAAGCCTATATGTTTGATCCCTTGCCTTAGTATCTACACCCTACCTGGCCTCCCTATAGAAGGGGGGGATACCAGGATTGGTTGAACTGCTGTTTGTGGGGGAACAGCTGTTGTGACACTGGCTTGAGTGGAAGCAGCAGAATTTGAGGAGAAGACTGTAGCTGGAGCAGCATTAACACAGGTGGAGGTTGAGATTACTGCAGAATTCACCATCACCTGCAAAAGGGCCAGAGCATCAGCACACTGACTCTAAACACTAGCTTTGACAGAGGCTATGCAGGTTTTGAAAATAACACATAGTTCAAAAATTCTCAGTTCACATTACAGCTAGGACATCCAAAATGCATCTAGCTATCCAAGTTCCCTAAAAATGGGCTTGAAAATCCCAACCTGAAAATAGCAGTTTAGAGTTGCAAACACCTGCAATCCATCTTCCCACCCTTCTATTCTGCTTATATTTACAGGGGATTGTATTCTTTGSTACAAGACTACAAGAGAACAAAACTGTGAGTGATCAAGCGCAATGGTCACCTCCCCACAGGGCTGCCACAATAAAGTACTAGTTATTACCTTCTGGGGATAGCTGTAGGAAGCAACTCCATCTTGAGGCGAGACAGACACTGTCCCTTCTTCCTGAAGGGATTCCAGAGCAAAGTGCGATCCGTTTAAGAGGCAGAGAAGTCACAAGATTAGAAAATTTTTAAGCTGCTGGTGTGTGTAATTATGGGTGTGTATATATCTCTATATACACGCACATGCATACATATATCTGAAAACAGAGGATCTTTTGCAACTGGAGTAAAACCAGTTTCATTCTGACATGCATAAGACTGGTTTTCATACCCAGTGTAGACCAGCAGGCGAGCAAAGAAGGGAGAAGTCATAGTCCCTGATCTAGTTTCAGGTAACAAAACATTCAATACTGGTTCTATCAAAGATGAGATCTATCCAGTTCCACTGTAGAGGAGTAAGACTAACTGGAATGGGATTTTCAGCATAGCTTGAGAAAAGTAAGGGCTATTTGGAGCAGGAAAGGAAGAAGAGTAAACAGGACTCAAATACATTAATGATTTTCTACCTTGCCCTCTGCAAAGAGAGAGCACGTACTTAGTACAATTCAGACTGTACTTGCAAGCTCAGACAAAAAAAATTCACCATTTAAGAGGTAAAGAAGAGGGAGAAATAAATGAAACCATCATTCCTTTCTTCCAAAAATGGTCTCTAATCTGCTACACTAAGCCTGCTTCCAAGGATAGTTTTTATGGAGAATGCCAAGTACTTCAGGGATTCCTAATCCAAACAGACCATGACTAAATCTTACCAAGTTTGCTGTAGGTTCTGCTGAACTAAATACTGTTGCAGTTTCACAGTCTGGATCTGGAGGGCATGGGCAAAGGTAATTGAGAAAAGTGGCATTAAATCTAATCTTTCAGAAACTTATAAGATCGTAATGATTGCACTGCAATCATCACATGTTGCATCAGAAGAGACCAAGTTTTACTCACCTGAAGGCGCGTAAAGATATTCTTCATGAAATTTCCCTAGAAGAGAGAGAACAGGAAGCTTTAATTCAGGGGGGAGGGGGAAGGAGTTTAAAGCTGAAGTGACCACAATAACACTTCAGTGCATCAACTAACATGAACTACCTACCTTCAGGGGAAAAAAAAACACCCACCACACAATGCCAAACAGGAACCTGTTACTACTTTTCTTAAAAGGTTTGAAACAACACTGTCAGCTCCCTCTGTTAACATTATGTGAACTGAGGAATACCGAGTCACTACTTCCACCTGTAGATACCAAGACAAACCTAAGCTTGGGTTAAAATTACAATCCACATTGAAGTCACTGTAGTTCTGGGTTTATGGACTTTAAACAGAGCTATAAGATATTAGACATTAGCTTTCATTTTATGTCAGCTTCGAAAAAATAACTCCCCCTCTCAAAAAACAAAACAAAAAAACCAACACAACAAGAAGGGGAGTTCATGGTTTCATTTAAAACTAGAAAATTACTGTCTTCGAACACAGGATAAAGAGGACAGATTCTGAAGAGGAAAAAGAGGTTATAGAAAGATACTCTTATGGAGGGGCACAGGAAGAAAGTCCTTCAAACAAACAACAAAACATAACACACTACACTGCTCTAATTGTTCAGAGGTAAGCGTTATAGCAGAACCAAGATGATGAAATCTGAGAGGTTTCCATTTTTAGTATTCACCACTGTAAGTTGTGGGTACTGATTTGGTAGGACTAAGAAAACATGAGAAAAGAGCTACCGGCACTCTCCAAAACCCCTTGTTTTCAAAGTTGATATCTGAAACTAAGCACTCACAGACACTTCTAGAAAACAAACAAAACCCATCAGAAAAAAAAAAGGAGTTTCTAGAACTTAAAACAATCACAGCATAGCAGAGTTTGACCTAATATACTTAAAAGTGTATGTATATAATTAAAAGCTAAAGAAAGCATCAGTATGTTGAGACACACTATCATCTCATTTGTGCAGAAAAGACGGTGAAAGTTTGCTCATTCAGTTATTCCACCAAGTATCAAGGCTGTCATCACCAAATGCAGTCTACATCGTGCATTTTTAAGCAGCAAGTTTGTTACACACCTATGCAATCAAGAGAGTAGTAGTCTAGCAAGCTTAAGGGAAAACAGCAACACATTCCTGCCAGGCAAAAAAAAATAGCATGTTCACACCCATGTTCAAAGCCTGCAATAAATGGATCTTTAGGAGAACCAAGCAACCCTCTTCAACGATCAGAAGCACACTGCAGATCTTTGAACTTGTCTTTCCCCTCCTCCCACTAACCCTTTCAGAACTCACCATTTTCACTTGTTTCTTCCACTTCCTCCTCTGAGGAATTCAGGGTCTGCTTGTTAGCTGGAACAGAGTTGGGGCCTCTCCTTGCTACCCAGAATCCTGCTGGACTGTGGACAATGGGAGCAGGGCTACCCTGGTTCTGAAAAGCAAAAATCAGTAGTGTGCATTTAAGAATAGTATATGCCTTTCCTYGCTCCACATGCGCACAGCAGAGCCTCCCATCATCTTGAAACAGACTGGCAGAACAAGTTTGCTGCAACCAATGCTTACTGTAATTGCAATTTGCGTGCTGTTCCTATGCATCCTCCATACAGGAAAATACTTGTGGACACACTTCTTTCCTTTACCTTTTGTTCCACCCAGCACACACAGKGTAACTTGTCTTTGAAAAACTTATCACTGTCCCATGCGACACATTCAAGTTGCCCCACTCCAGAGTTTAGTCAACTTTGTTTTAGGTTAAAACAAAGCTGGAGAAGGGGGAGCAGACAACAGACAGCAGGCCAAGAATCTCTATCTACCTCCAACATATACTCACTCATTCTTCATCCTGGAGCACTTCCACCAAACCAGCAACAGCGCAGTTCATCCAAACACTCCAATTCTCAGAGCAAGAGGTTGTCTTTAGCCACAATTAGAGAAACCCATGAGGTTGGCAATCAGTATAGACCCCACTGTCTGTGCTAACTGGACCCATGCATGCAAGCCTGACTCTTCTAAAGAGAAGCACCCATCAGGGTTCCCATGATACCCCTGTAATTCTTCATGTGCCCTTTGTCTTTGCATGGAAGAGTCAGTCCTTAGCTGCACCACGATTTAAAAGTCTAGAGTTCTCTGAAGGAGCAGGAACACAGGATTATGAGATGCATGAGTAAAGGTAGTTAATTCACTCTTTTGTGATGGCTAAGGTGACCCTCAAAATTCTCCTCAGAAGACATGATGGCTATGAAATCGATAAAGTGCTCAGAGAGGCCTTTAAGATTTCCAAGGTTGAAGTAGAGGTTGTGAGTCAGAAGATTCTCCCACCACCAGGCCTCTAGTAGGATGGTAGAGTTTTCTGCGAGATGCATCTTTCCCCAGGAAATGTTAAATTCCTTTACTAAACAAGACAAGGAAGAGACAGAGAAAAGGCTTTGGCATTGACAGTAACAAAGTGCTTGAATGTACATGAGAAATTATTCAGTAGCAGCTACAGCTATTTAGTCTAGCAACGGGGATGAAAAGCTACTAAGCTATATTGATCTCATGTCTTTAAAAAAAAAAAGATATTCAGGATAATCTTGGACATTCTTGGATGAAATCAGAGCAAAAGGTCACAGATCTAGCATGAAGCAGGAACCAGAAAACAGCTGCTGAAATAAATAATGAGAGAGAAAAATCTGCTCAGGGTTAAGTCTGCACTTGTGAATTTCACTGCTTTGGTGCAATAAGAAAGTCTCAAACCTACCAGTTTTTAGAAGAGCTGCTTTCCTATTCAGGTAGCTAAACATCAACTGATTTTTTGCAGCAGTTTGCACTAAGCTTAAGTTTTCAATAAATAAATAGAAGATTGATTTTAAAGTTTAAGAATACATTGTGCTGCTTCATTTACAGACCTGCTATCAGACTATTTTAAAAGAAGTCTAGATTTAGATTTTTTTCCATTGCTGTAGCAGAAGAAACTGTTTCAGGAACAGCATGCTAGCCCAAGATATCACAGCTATGAATTCATAAGAACAATCCAGACTATCACTATACAGCTTCTAAATCTAGTTGCACGAATCATAAATTACAGTGTGGCAAACAAGTGAAGAGCTTACTCCCACAGTGTTTAGATCTAGATAGCAGACATCCAGAATAGGAAGGGATTTTTTTCCAAGCCTCTTGTTATCAAACTGCAATAGAAAAAATAAAAGCAATCCTACCTGTATCAAAATATACTAAATAGAAAATAAAACAACTGCTGCTTGAAGGGCATGCAAGACACTTAGAAAAAAAATGGAGATTTTAAGCAGGTTTTGCAGGCTCTATGCTCATTTCAGCCTTCACTTCTCCAAAATATGTTGGCTGCTAAAGCTCATACCAGGAAGCAGAGATGCTGTGTACTTAGGTGAAGTGTTGTGCATTTGTACAGCCTTTTCTTTTTATTTTCAAAGCTTTTAAACAAGTCTCTTGTTCATTACTTACTGGTAAAGCAGGAAAAGCAGTTTCATCCCCTTCTTCAATTTCGTAGAAAGTTATTGTTTCTTCTGATCCTTGAGGCTCCTCTCCGTTCTCTGGTACAAACCCATACTGACATTCCTTATTCATGCACTGCATCTGACGGCGACTACGGCTGTATGAACTTTAAAAAGGAGAAAAGCGGTTAAGAACCACAATATCTGGAGTTTCAGCTTGGTTTTCCTGCTAAATTTTAACTGTCATTTTCAGAGATGTGCAACATTCCCATTATCGTGCCATTAATAGCCAACTCAGCCCTCCACATCCCTCTCCCATCACACCCCCAACCTTTTTAGAGCAATGTTTTGTAAAGAGGTTTATATTCACTTACCGGGACCTGTAGGAGAAATTGTCATAGCTCTGATAGCATCTCTTTCCTGGACTGGGGTAGAATGCTATTTGAGGGCCAACCATGTTGTGCCTGTTTATAAATCGGGCAGATCCCCTAAGTTTAAAGGGTAAAAGGTGCAATTACCAGGAAGTGCCTCTCAGATGGAACTCGCTTGTAGTATTATCTATTAAATAGCACAAACTCTGTCCTAACTAGTCTGTAGCAAGAATGAATAGAGAACGAATGATTATCTCTGATAGGTTTTCAAGGCTTCATACCTCGGCATCCCAAATCCACGGCCATGTCTCTGAGGAGGATTCTGAGGATGATAGGGTTCGTAAGGTGCCATGTTTCCACCACCCTGCGAGCAGTGAACTGGAGAAGAGCGCCCTGAAGGAACACCATGCTGTAGCCGGGGTGGAAGAACTGGCTGACCTCTACTATAAGCCACAGTCATGAAAACTTCCTTTCCACGGACTTTCTTAAGCAATCTCTTCCGTGTTTTCATATCCATTTCTGCAGTTTCAATTGCAGACAGAAGAGACAGGCTTACACAAATACCTTAAACAACTTACTCCAGAGTTATGTTCTATCATTTGAAAAGTCAGTATTTGGACATAACACCCCTCCCTCCCCCAAACACACACAAAATATCTGAAGTATGCAAACTGCATACCATTATTTTGAAAGCTCAAATGGGCATTCTAAACACACGAGCAGAATATAGTGTCTCGTGTAAATACTCTCCCAGTTTCAGCTGATCAAACTACTACTCTTGGTATTAATAAATAAAAGCTTTTATGAAGAGGTTTTATTACAAAAACATTTTCCAAATCAAACAAATGGAGTCTGTATCTACCTGACTACAGGAGTCTTTGTCCTTCCATATATCCCTGCTAAGGCCAGCTCAGACAAGTTCTTTGGCACAGGGACCCAGGCTTTTATATATGGTTCTCAAACACTGAATTTCTTCTTGGTAATTTTGAGCAATACTAATCCTACTACATATTTTCAATGGACTTGCTATTTTGCAAGGGTAAATTCATCCTTCTCTGTGAAGGATCACGTTACATGAACTCCCTGCAATGGCAAGCTTTACATCACAGGTTGAGTTGAGTCACTTTCAATATCCAAAGACTGCTCCCATTAAAAACTGGTCTTCTTTCCCTCAGAAGAGGGGAGAGAGGAAGGAGGAAAAAAAAAAAAAGTTGAAACCCAGTACAAACCTATTCCTGAGAAGTATCCACCCGTTATTTTCTGATAGCTTCCTCCTTTACGGCTGGGAACCACATTCCAAGCAAGGACAGGTGCGACTTGTGTCACTGGTTTTAAGTTTGCTAATGGAACTGTATGCCTACGTGAAAAATACTGATGTTAGCAGTGCTGCAAGAATACACCGTGCGTAACTGCACAGCAACATAAGCAGAAGCAACATTGAAAGCTGATCTCTAAATATGAGACACCTAGATTTCAAAGTTGTCCAATTCATTCTGAGGTAAATGGACCTGCATTTAAAACATATTAGTTAACGATTCCAGCTCCAATACGCAAGTCAACCTTTTAAGATTCTTTAAAGATTGGGGGGGAGGGGGGTACAAGTTTGTCTCTATTATTTTCACAAGCTCCCTACCATCTTATCCTGTTTCTCTGATATCCAGCACCTTACCGTTATTTATATATTAAAAAAGGGCAAAGTAGGATTTAATCTCAACACTACCCTATCAGCCTGCTGGGGTGAATTTCTTCTCTACATTTGCATGCTTTCAGAGGTACAACCGAACAAAGTATGTGGACAAGCCTAATTTTAGATTTGAGGGAGGGGGAATACTTTAAACAGCAAGGTGGAGAAAGTGATTAGATTTTTTGTCAGAAGAAGTGCCAAATATTTATTTTTTGGCTACAATGTAAAGTTTCCAGAGAAGCCAGTAACAGGACAATTTGCTGTCCATGAACTCAACCCAAACATCAAAGACCACTTTTTTTGCATTTGAGAGAAGATACAAAAGAGCAAGGCTTCTCAATAATCATCACAGTACTGACTTTGGTCATTAGAAATCCAAGAGAATAATTTTCCTGCAACATTTTAGGTTGACAGCAATAGCCTGCAAGGAAACCTGTCTCCTTCCAGTAGCCTCGCTCTATATTTGAAAGTCTGAATTCTCTTTTCTTCTCAAACTATCCTAGTAATCCTACTTTAGGCATCTGTCAGATCCAAGCACACACAGACTCAACCAGAAAGAGTTCAGCAAACATGAAACACAGTTTTAAGTTGTCACCAGATTGCTTACTTTTCTGCCAGTTCTTCAATGAACACAGTCACCGTGTTGCCATCCTGTCCAACTTCCTGGATATGAGCATTGTAATACTTACCTCCAGGCTCCAGACGTACCTGGAGAGAGAACAAGGGAAGCTCTAAAAAAGCCCAAATGGTATCAAGGGAATCAGAATGCTGTCTACAGTCCACTGATAGCAAAGGCTGTTTTCTAGCTGGCCATAGATTACTGAGTTGGCCCAAGAGTCTCAAATATTTCTTCAACATAGCGGCAAAATAATGAGCACTATACTAACCAGAGGGACAAAGGAAAAGAAAGAAGACATTGCAAAGAAACTTGTGAGTGAAGACAAGGTAAGAATACAGATTCCAATGTTTAACTTATTTTTGTACCCTGTGCCAAGCAGATAACTACCAGGGAAGACTGTTATTTAAGAATTTCAGCAGAACAGAAGATAAAACAGGAAATTGGAGGGGAAAGCTCTGCTCAGCTAGAAACAAGTCACTGAATGAGTCATCAGTACTACCTCAAACAAAGTTATAAAGAAAAAAAATAAGCCCTTGCTCCATACAACATGGAAACACAAGAAAAGCTGACCTCCCTTTCAGCATCTCCTGGCCCTATCTTGCCCCTCCTCCCTTTTTTTACCCCCTCCCCCTTCCCTTTTTCATTTATGGAAATATCTGCTGCACTACTGTTGAGTAGAGGGAAGACTGGCCAAATTTGTGGGTGACCCCCAGCAAAAACCTAATACATAACTGCCTCAAACACACACCCTGTGTATTTTGAGCTCTCAGTCTGGAGCTTCCACACTGGCAGAATATGTATCACTAGTTCACAATGAACTTCAAAGCAGCTTTTTCATCATACTACCCAATGCTTAAGCTTAGACTTTAGAACAAAATGCAACTAAAAAGTCAGATTAATAGGTACAAGGAAGGGAAGGAGAAAAGCCTTGGAAAATTCTACGTGATTTGCCATACTTCATTCAAAGCTTAATAATTTATCATAACTGAATCTGCTTCGAGTACTAACCTGACATTTGTCTCCTAAATAGTACTGTCGCCCAGCAAACACCATGTATTCAGTTTTTTGAAGCTCTAAAAACAAATAAAAAGGAAAAAGCCTTTAAAATTACTGTTCTTTCTTCATGCATACCTACAAGTACTTCATGATTTCAGGACTACACCCAGCTACTAGTCATAGGCCAAATGAGTTAATTATTTCTCTATGCATAGCTAAACATTCCCCATAGCGATAATGAAGTAACTGAAGCTGTTCCTCTAACATAAACCATAACCAGACTAACTTACAGGCAATTAATAATAACTAGATATTGCATCAAGTAGCATCATTACTTCAATACTACAGTGTCCTTTGAGATTGCACAGAGTCAATCCTGCATGGTATTAAGAATGCTGGACATCCCTTGTCTTGCCAGAGCCCTGTTGGCACTTGGTAAAAGTGAAATGCTGCCCAGAAAAACTGACATCCCTTAACATCTCCCTTGCTGCTAGTTTTCAACAGGCTTTTCTTCATTCCTTGCTCAGAATCTCTGCACATCAGTACTCCACACAGATAATTAGTTACTATACTCTGTTCCAAGAATGTCAGTGGCTCTCATTACTACTTATGCAGTTATAAAACGCTCAACTTCTTCAGTACGCAGAGGACTTGGGGGTCAGACAGCCCTCAAACACCACCTCAAAACTCATCTTTCTTGGTAACATCTTCCTCTGAAGATCAGCCACATAAGATATGCAGAAATGCAGCTACCTAACCCAAGCTATGAAGACTATAAAGTCTCCTCCATAATGTTCAAGCCCAGGGGAGCTGGGAAGAGAGAGACAACTCATCTCATTTGGCACACCTCAATGCTAAACTTGACACCTTCCTTATAATACAACTCTGAAGCCGAAAGCTTGCATAAAAAGCAGGAGTCCTTGCACAGATGCTGCTACCAAAAGTGATAAGAAACCCTCAAACTCGAATGATTTCTGATATGAAAGCAATGTAAAGCAAAATTCTGTTTTGTACTTCAAATCCTGAAGTCAGATTTTTAGCAACCTTATTACATAGAATCAGAAGCAGTGTATTTGGTACTTTGAAATCAAGCCAAAAAATCAGCTACTGGCAAGAGGATGTACAGCCTACAACTATCCATTCGGTTAACCACTGCCCTTTGCATTTCAGTTATGCTGAAATGCATCGCAGATCTCATAAACCCATAAGGTTAACATTGGGTGTAGTATAGAAAGTTTTTGGTTTTTTAGATTAAAAGATACCTTTTCTGCTGTCCAGCCAAACATCAAACTCTACATTTCGATAGATCTCAGGGTCCAGAGCTTTTAGCACTTTATATGGAAAAGGCATCTTTGATGGATTTTCTAGAGGCTAAAAACAGAGTTGAAATGGACTAGAATTAGCAAGTGCGTGTAAGATGTTCAGAAGTCTCTATCTTACCAGCATCTGCAGATCATTTTAACATGCACACACTACGTTCCCAACTTTTTCCACTTCTTCTATATTTGCCTTAAGAATAAGGCCCAAGAATATGAATGCGCATACAGATTCTTCAGCTCAGAAACTGAAGAAACAGACTGAAAAGGTTAAAATAAGCTCAAGAGTAACACTTGGCATGCTCTTTACTCAAAAGGTATCAAAAGGAAGCTAGCTAAAACCAATGAAGCCATGGCTTCCCAGTTAGCAGGAATTTCAGCTATTCAGTACGTCTGAAAACAGTTTTCTGAAGAGTTTTTGAAACCAATTCCAGTAAATTAACTTATACTGTGTTCAAAATGAAAGGGAACTGAGTTAAACCATGAAGAACAGGCCAGGAAATGCTTGCTAAGTTCAACCTTTAGGAAAAAGCTAGGAAAAAAAACAAGGGAACCTCAGAAAGGACACAGGGTTATCCAATTTAAGACAAATGCAAGAGCAAAACCAAAAGACAGGCAGATGATAGAGGAAGAGTAAGCCATATGAACCCCCTCCCCAGCTAGTAATTTCTAAAAAGTGGAAATGAGGATTTAACCTCAACCAGCATAACATTATATGACTGGGGCCAGGGGGCAGATTTTTCCTTAACTGCCAAACCTTTGCTTCCTCAGTGCCTTGCTTGAATTTATCCTCAGGCGAGTTGTCAATATCATTGCTTTCCCAGTCTTCCATTCTAAGCAATTCAAAATAAGATTACAAAAGATACAATGCATAAYTTCTAACCAGAATCAACATCAACCAAATGTTCACATAACCAAATAAAAGCACTATGGTGCCATCAAGTGGTAGATTTTGCCTTTCACACTAGCCATTACTGCAATACAGTGCAGGCCAGCAAGTCTTGTTCTAGTTTCAAGGAAAAAAACAAAAACAGAAACCCCTTTACCTGTTCCAACACCCACCCCTCTAACAACAGCCACCATGTTGCTTAAGGATCATGCAACAAAACCCTGCTGACAGTGCTTGACCTCTTGCACTGCAAGAGCACCACAARGCACTGTGCTCTAAGCCCAGCAGTTCCCTATCAAACCAACATCATCTACAGGCGTTCAGTAATGGTCAAAGCCACCCCTCCAGCCCTTTGGTGACTTGATCAACACAGGATACGAGGGTTTCCATAGGCACATTCTGCCCACTCACTTGCATGACCCCCAGTGATCCAACAGACAGTGGTTACACAGTAGCTTTATGAATAATGCCACCATTTAATTGTCTATTTGGAGTACAATTCTGTTAAAAATGGACAAACAAGAAAAGAAACAGCTCATTTTCCAAGAGCACTATTGCCTCTACAGGGCTATAGCGGCTTAGGAGAGTTAACACTAAAGGGGAATTGTGATGACCTAAGAAACAAATTTATTTACAAGTAAACTGTCATTTACAGAGCCACAACTGCAGCATAGCCAGCAGCAGAGGATGCTCAGTTGCATGACACTTTCCAGCTCCAGGGAAAGCACACTGTCTCTTCCACAATACACTTCAGCTTTGCATTTGTGTCATGAGATTGTTTTTGTTTTTTGTTTTTTTTTTTTTTTTTTTTTTTTTTTTTTTTAACACCAGCACCCCACAGGCATTCAAAGAAACTTTGAGATCAGTCTACTAAATTGCTGCCCTTTGCAAGGGTTTTAATTCTTTTGCTTCCCCTTTACCATGTTACTTCCCCAAATACTACCTCTTTTCTGGTAGAATTTTTGATACTTTTTCAGGAAGACAATCGAAGTTTGCATCCTCACTTCCTACAGAGCCACTGTTTCTGTTCTTCTTAGACCCACTTCGAAACATCTCAACTGCAGACCTTAATTCTTCCTCATCCATGGCAAACACATCTTTGTACAGGATCTCATACAATACAGCTGTACAAAATCAACACAAAGCTCAAAACAAATTAACACAATACCAGATGCACAAGAACAGCTGCAATTTTGAAGGTAAGCATATCTTTAGATGTTACATACTGTTACAAGGTACTAGTTATATTAAATTCAATTAAGCAGAGAATCATAGAATAACTTAAGTCAAAAGGAACCTCTGAAGGTCATCTGGTCCAATACCCTACTTCACAGACAGTATAATGATTGTACGTATATAAAAGTATATCATAAATGAGCTTGTCTCTCCTTCCCACTCCCGTCCCCCCAGAAAAACAGAATACTGCCTAGAAACATATGAAAAGACATAATTCTCTTTCACAGAAAAACGAGTTTCAAGTTTACCCTGGCAAATAGCAGCATTTGCCTGGAATTGTTTTGTATACACAGAGTCATAATGGCCGTTGCCGGAACAACACAGTAAAATCTGGGAAAATAAAAAAAAGGCTTTAGGATGGAATGACATAAAATCTAACATTGTCTATTTGATATCCTAACGCAAGACTATCTTTTTCTTCCATTCTACAGCCAACACCAAGTTCAAGAAAATAAATATTATCAATATAAATATGAAAAAGCTGTAGAACCAGCTTAAAATTGAATCCTAGTTAAAGTTTACAAATAATTTTATCTTTTATACAAGCAAAAACTGTTGACTTGTATGTCATGCTGTATTAAAGATGAAACAATAGTTTGTTTCCACTTTAACTTTGAAACCAACATTTGTTCAAGAGGTAAAATAAATACAAGCCATTACATGCAGAATCCCTGGAGAACCCTGTCCAAGCAAAGGCACATCTCACACTTCCCCACCTGCAAGACTAGAAGAGTAGCATTTATATGTGGACTCTACTCCAGCTTTCAATAAAGCCTCGCTCGTATGATGCAATTCAGTCCACAAAGGCCGCTTTCTGAAGTGATGCATGCTTTTTGCAGTGTGTGCAGTAACCCACCAATTAAGTGTATACCATCAAAACCCAGGTAGGTGCATGACCGCCGCCAGCTCTGACTGGCAGGAGCCCTTCAGCCGCCCACAGCTGTCAGCGCAGGGCCGGTAAGGATGCCCCACAGGGACCCCACAGGAGCTGGGATGCCAAGGCTCTTATTTGGTTTGTGCCGTCTTCTGCCAACACAGCCTCCCTCAGTGAGGGCATGCAACATCAGAAAGAGCTGCTGCCTGTGCATGCAATCTAATGACACACAGCTGCCAATGCTTAACAGAGCTCTGGTGGTAAAGTCTTCAGGACAAAAGCCATTTAGGCCATGCCGCATAGTTTTTAAAAGTATAATCTTCTTTCAAGAGGAGCAAACTACACAGGGAAAGAAAGGGGCACTCTAGGTGCAACTTAAGTGCAGGCAGGCAGGCAAGCCAGCCAAGGCAGCAGTACTAACCTATAACAAAGCAGCTGCTGCAGCACAGATTTCAGAGCAGACTAGCCTCTTTAGCAAGCATAACAGCCCATACTGAAACCCATACTGCAGTGACTGCACTGGCATAACACCTGAGCTATCCACATAACTGTGCGGGCACAAATACACCACCACAGAAAAAAATGGGGTCAGACAGGAGGTTATACAGAGTATTTCTCCTTTAAGTTCATTTTTTCCCCAGCAGTAACTTTCTTATGAAGATAAGTTGTTCCAATAGCTCTGATTCTTAACTGGGATCAATTTGTACTCACAGAAATGCACTAATTTGTTAGATTAATGCATTTCCATTAATTTCTCCTCTTCAGGAAGAAAAAAAAAAAAAACACACACCCCATCTGACATCTCAAAGAGAGGCCCTAAGGTGATGAAGAACACCTTCTCCTCACCAATATGATAAGTCTTGTTTTGCTCTTCAGTGACTCAGTCCAGATGTTTCATTCTACCTAGTCAGATCAGTTAAATTGCAGTGGGAAGTGGTTTTAGTCAGCAAAATTTCAGGAACATGAAAGCTGATCAAGTAGGAAGATCCTGGAACTAAAAGCTCCCTCTTCCTGCCAAAGTCAAACTTGTTTCCAATAATGAACTGGAATAACAAACAAAATTGGCAGGGGAACAGCACACAAGCCATCCCTCAGATGGGAAGGGAAACTACTGTCATTTGATTAACTGTTGTGCAAATAGCCTGCTTATCCATGAGCTGAAACCAGCTTTGGAGCTTTGCTCAGGTATGCAAGAGATACAGACTCTTGACTGGAGTTACCAGAGCTCAATTCAAGCAGCAAGCTTGTGCAACTGAGCGGGGCTGGCGGAATCGAGGAGTCAGGGGGAGGGGTAGRAAGTTGCCTCACTTCTCCTCACCTTGTCTTCAAAGCCATTGTCTGTAGCATAAGTGGGTGGCTTTCCAGGGTACCGGTACAGAATAAAGTCTCGACTAGGTAAGCAGAGGAAAAACAAGACTTGAAAGACTGCACTTTCAGTAGAACCATATTATGAAGAAGTTTGAAAGGAGCTCTTTGGAGAATCCACTGTTGGTTTATAGAAAGTAAGCAAATACTTTCTCTGATAAATTAATGCTATCATAAAGCATAGCTAGATGAGCAAACTACACCCATCTTCGCAAAAGAGGTATCCAAGAAAGTCAGTTACATCTAGTCACAGATAACAAAAGCATGCATTATATTAGTTCAGATACTTATGACAGGGTGCTCAGCCAGTGGGACAGTTAAGCTTAAGAGATTTAGTCATCCTGTGAAAGGATCAGCACCTCACTACAGGAAGCTAGCAACTCTTGTGAAAGTCCAGTTTGTTCGTTTAGTACTGGAACAGATCCAGTTTGCAAAGGGAGGGTTCTTCTTTCTACCACTGGAGAGCCACACTGTTCAGCAATAAGCAGCATTTTTAGCAAGACAGCCAGCACCTGCAGCAAGCTTATGTTACATTTGAAACAGATTTCAGGGTTTACACACCAAGTAGTCCTCACTACTAGAGCTTTCAAGAACACATATGTGAGTTTTAGCCATGCTTATAACTACCACACAGTGTTTCCACTATACACAGCTTCTAGTTGTTTCACATGTTCTCCATCCTTCAACCACTGGAAGGAAGCACTTGACTTCAGAGTTTAACATCAGTTAAAAGATACCAAATAAACATCACTGGAAACTGACCCTCCCCATAATCCGCACAACTGGTATCAGAACAGGGGCTTGTGATGACACCCACTTAGATGTTAAAGTAACTTGGTCAGGTGGCATTTTTACCATGTTTCACAACACGGGTACCTCTGCAACAAACAAATAAAAAGGTCTGGGGAAGGAGGCCAGAACACAAATGCTTCGCAGTCCAAAACAAAATGAAATTTAACAAGGAAACGGAACACTTACTTGTAGATTACTGATAGAGCACTTATTTCCAGCTGGCCAGCACTTTCCTATGCAAAATTAGGAAATTACATGAAATAGCAGAGCTGTCTTCAATATTGGGAACTCTCTACCAGCTCTCTGCAGTGTTAAGACAGCTAACCAAATCCATCAGTTTGTTAAAAAGAAAATAACAAATGCATGAAGAATTGAGACATAAGAATTTCCAGAAGTATCTGCAACAGGGGATGGCCATGATTACCAAGCTGATAGCTAAAGATGGAGCTACTTCTAGCAGCCATTCCTAAAGGAGTCATGCAAATATACAAAAAACAAACAAACAAAAAAACCCACACCACACACACACTGCATTTGTTTCAGATACTGCTGCATTCACTATATTTACTAGTTAAAATTTAAAGAAATAGCATTCAAATAACTTGGGGTGAAGGAAGAAGAAAAGGGTTACAAAGCCTGATGAATGTTTGCTGTGAGGTACAGTCCACACATTTTCCTTTTACCTTCTTAGGGAGAAGCTGCAATCATAAATAAGGGGCTTGAGAGAGACCTCAGCTTTACTGCCTGGTCTGTATAGATAGCTCCTTTGCACATGAACTCCCACTGAAATTGATATTGTTTATATACTATTTATTTATACTGAGAATTTGTGTATTTTCTATGCAAACAAGACCCCAGGATTGGGGCCTAACTAACAATAAAACATTTAAAGCCATCATCCAATTACTTTCCTGATCTTTTTCTCCTCAGATTTTAGTACCTCCACAAGTATTAGACCAGACTTACCTTTGGATCTCCCAGTCGTTCCAGGTACTTCTCAAATGAACCTTCCACATACTTAAAARAARAAGAAGGAAAAAAAAAAAAAAAGCACACAGAAAACTTAACCAGCTGACAATCATAACTAAACCTAAACACTATGTCAGATAACATTACTAGCTGTTAAACAGGTCACCCATTGCAAGTTTGGGGGAGGAGGAAAAAAGACAAAACAAACAAAAAAAACCCACAACAACAAAACCCAGGCTTGGGACTACTTTGCCAGATCCTACCACCTTCAGGTTCTGAAGGGCAGTGGTCTGACTGGGGAAACCACTTCAGCTGTTCCCTGCCTTAAGGCACAGCGATGATTTGGGGGACCAGTGTGAAAATACCAGAGAGTCTTAAAAGCAAAACAAAAGAAACCCCTAAGAGCACAAATGCTCTTGAGCACAAATGCTCATCCACTTTTCTCCCTCCTAGGCTACATAATACACCTAACTGTGATTTAAAAAACAAAACCAAACCAACAACATGCACCTCAGCTGTTCTGTATTAAGCCCAAACAATCCTTCACAGGAGTGGGGGGACACCCTCGGTCTAGGCAATAGCTTCAGATCCAGCCAGATGCCTCCTATTATCCCCCAGATAGCTCCAGCTAAGCAAAGGGTGAAATTTAAGGAGTGTTAAAAATAAATAATAATAAAGCTTAAAAAAACCCCAGCATCTCAACACTCAATCTGAAAAAGATTAAGAAAGGATGTGACTACATGAAGGCATCATTGTTAGCAGGAACTAAACCCTGACCAACACCAAAAATCACTGACTTTTACCAGCTAAAACAAAATCTTCATGCAGCACCTTTTATACACACTAGATCATCCAGGTGGAATCAAAGCAACACAAACATGCTTTATACCATGATTAAACACATGCTGGAGTATTTTACTATCCTTTGATGATTTCTTACTCCAAGATCCTATAGCTTTCTCACATTCCGACTTCTGCACTAATTGCTCACAGAGAACACGCTATGCACAAACTGCACCCTACCTGCTTAGGTAACAGGGAACGTTCACCTATTAGTAACTCGCATGACTTTAGGAGCTACAGCAGTACGGAGTCGAATAAAGCCTGCTGCGACCGCGGCTCGGGTAAGGTAAGCAGACACTCCGCCTGCCACCGCTGCCCCTTGCGGGGTGGCAGAGCCCGGCACGGCGTCGGGGACATGTGCGCAGGGAGCTGCTCGTGGCTGAGCCCCCAAGCCCAAGCGCCCACGCAGAACTTACAGATTCAAAGTTGCGCTGGTGTTGCCTCATGAAGGAGACACAGGCTTTCCTGACTTCCATGTGATGGATTTGACACGCAAACAGCTGAAAGAGAGAAGTTTTCGGGGAACGAAGGAGAAAGTCGCAGCTTTAGCGCAGCGCCCAACAACCGCGCAGCGCCGGGTGAGGACCGCGCCCCCCGGGTCCCCGGGCCGCCCACCTGCTCCGAGATGGCCCGGAAGAGGCAGGAGGCGTCCTTGGCCGTCAGCTTGCGGTACAGCCCCAGGCTGCCCAGGTACTCGTCCATGGTGACCTCGCTGAGGGACTTCTGCCCGAAGTACTTCTTCCAGCCCTTCTGC
>NW_020450971.1:2706435-2712478 GCF_003343035.1 Apteryx rowi
GTGCCGGGCCGGGCCGGGCCCTCCTGCAGGCGGCGGCTCCTGCGGCATCCTGCCCGCGCAGAGCCGGTAGCCCGTGCTGAGCTAACCGCTCCCGACTCAGGGCTTGGCGTGCCTGCCTGCCTGCCTGCCTGCCAAACTCCTAGCGAGAACCCAGACCTTTACACCAGATTTCCTGGCACCCCGGCGGGCTCTCAGGAGGACGTAAGCGTCTAGCGGGAAACTGCAAACAAATTCTGCTCTATAAAACTTGTTACGGATGTAAAAGTCGTAGTTGTTACTACTACAGTATTTGAGGAAAACTTTGGGGATCAGCAGAAATCACTCTCGCACCATCGTGCAGCGTGATGTATTCCAGGTATTAGTCCTGGCTGCGCGTGACTTGACTAGAAAGCCGTGTGCATTTAACCACTGCTAGTAAAGGCTGCCCCGAGGCATCGGAAGCACATATTCACGAGTTTATTTCACTTGTTTTAAGCAACAACGGCAACAAAATACCAAATAATGCATTTACAGGGAGGACAATTAGCACCAACTAAGTACTCGTACAGTTCTTTAGCATTACACACAAAATCACCTGCCTAAATGTTTTTAAGTTTAAGCTCTCTTTGTTTTCAAAATGCAGTGATGGTAGCAGCAATTAACAATCTCTGTACTTTAAATGGGGAGCTCCCATCAATAGGCAAGGTATTGCACTTTACAGAAGTCCAAACAAATTAATGATGGGATAACACCGTGTAAATGGATTATATTGTCAATCCCATTCCTCTCCTATAGGCCTGTTTTACTTTGAGAGCAGGAGGAATATAAATTACTCAAAACCGTGCAAGTCAGTTGGTGGACTGTTTCGCAGCAGGTTTTCAGTAAACCCTGACTTTTCCCACCCAAATTCACCACATTCCCCTTTTTCTTTAAAGAGGCTTAAATCTCTCATGTTTCTAATTTTATTTCCAGTGCTTGTGTAGCCATGTGCCATGAGGATGGTGAGGGCTGAAGGCACAGCAGGGACCAGTGACAAGGACAACTTATTTCCACTAGTACTAGGCAAATGTGGTCAGGAGACCACTGTATGTATGTCCTGCCTGTTAAAAAGCCATTCCCACCTTGGCCTCCTTGCTAGGATTATCAACTCAGTGAGGATTTTCTGATGTAAATATCTGTCTGTCCAAGAAACTAGATTGCCCGTGCATTCAGAAGAGAGAGCATACCTCTAATGACATTAATGACAGGTTACTATGTATGTTTGCCTGCCTGTGACAGAGGGTGAGATTTTTCTTCAGAGAGTGTTAGAAAGGAAAGAGGGGAAAGTCAGCTTAATGTGATCAATACAAAGGAACCTGGAGTGGTTTGCAGGATGAGAGCCTATATTCTTCCAATCTTAGGAAATGCTTTTAAATGCTCATGATGATGAGAACACCGAATGCTAGATAGGTTAGAGAAGTCTCTTTTCTTAATTACACTCAGTTCATATGGTTGCAATGTATGAGTGTCTGTTAGTCCATCCTTCACTAACTTCTGAAAAGTTGGTGGGATAGATGAGTATCCCACTGGTAGGATTCAGAGTGAGCAGTCAGCTGGACAATTGCTCATCTAAATGAAACTTAGAAATATCAAGTGCTTCTTTCATTAAACAAGCTGCTGGGCTCCTGAACATCATGGGTTCCTAGTTTCTCTAACTTCCTCAAGTGTTGTGCTAGGCTGCTGAAGTTACATTTCACTGTTGGAAGTGCACTGGTGCATGGTCTTATAATAAGTCTCTCAAAAAACTATTTTAGTCATTTTATAGCAATATCTTTTCTCTTCACAGTCTAGTAGAATTACCTGCAGGTCTCCACTTCCACATGCATCCAAAGTCAAATGCAACTTAATTAGTAATTTGAGATCTGTATTCTAAGAAACATATATGTCAGGACTAGAGTAGCAAAAGTGGTCAAAGTCACTAACTGCAAGCAATCACTAGGAGCAGACTAGTGTCTGCAGCCATCTAACATTCAGAAGCAGAGGTTTTCCTTGTACACTAACTATGTACATATCTTAAACATAGCTAGCAATATTGTAAGAGCTTCTGACATTTACATTTTCTAAAATATGATTAAGCCATATATATAAACCCAAGAATAAACTGTATTTATTATTTTTATGTCCTTTCAGTGAGTTTATTTAGAGAAATATATTATCTGCCTTTTTTGATGTATTTGAGTAAAAGAAAATAGTTTGTGAAAAAATCACAGGAAGCATATCTTAGAAATACAAATTCTGTTGCAGATATTATGCATTCATTAAAAATATCATGATTTTGAAAAATTGTCTCTTTGCAGCCAAAGAGATAAACTGCAAGATAAACTTTTGCATTGTTTGCTTTCGCATATTTTTTGCACAGTCACAGTAACCCAGATAAGTGGGGGAAAAAATCACAGCCTGACAACTTATGCATTCTTATGGGTGGCACTGTCTTTTTATGTGCACGTGCTGACTCTTGTCAGGGATTAAAGACATTACTGAAGTAAGCAAAAAGCATTCTTACCACAGCTGCAGTGCTACCAGTCACTCACGTGATGATTTTACAAAAAACCACCTCTTGCAATGGAGTTTTTATATTGTGCATTATCCTTTGAAACCTGAACAACAAAAATGATGATTCTTCCTTTTGCAATTTTGTTGCAAAGGATGATTCCCTTCTTTAAAGCGAGGATTTGATCTAGATTTAGCCTACATAAAGATCAATCCATCACAATTATAAGTATAAATGGGGCTGGATGCTAGGTATGCTGTCCAGCGTTCAGCATGTGAGTCAGCAGCATTTACCTTCACAGGGCTCCAGCTGAATGTAACATTACTTCATATATTTCATTGATGAAATCTCCTTAGGTCAGAAATTTCTATCCTCATTGCTGCTGCAACGTCTCTTGCTGGCCTGATCAGCAACTCCTCTGGAATGGAGGCATTTCATTAGCAAATGAACAAATCAAACCAGTAGTCCACATCTGCTTCCTCTCCTACCTCATTTCACATAGGTCATGTCACTCATGACCCATTTCAATAAGGCTGAAACTAAAACCAATTTGGAGTTCCTACTCTGCCCCTTGACACTGTGGCCTTTTAAGCATAAAGACAGATGATTTTAAACTGGAATTAAATGGAAACAATTTAATATCAGTTGGTATTGACAGACATTTCCTTTGAGTTGATATGAACAGGATTTGTCCCACTTGGTGGGATTTTTTATTATGGAATGTCTCACCAGGGGCAAAAAAAAAGTTTTATTCTGACATTTTTATTCCTCTGGATTATTTATTTGAACCCAACAGCTTTATCCAAGAACAAAGCAAACTTTTCTGGCTGTCCAGGAGGAAAGGGTTTCAAAGTCGACAAGTCCATTGACTGCAGTGTCTCCACAAGAGTGCTGTAGAAACAAACCAAAACCAAATGTAAAAAGAAATTCATCCCAAGGGGGAATTTTTTCTTCACACAATTTTCTTTCTATTCATATGCATGCATAATCCTTTAGCCCTGAAATGAAAATAAGGACATATATTGAAAGGAAGAAGAGACCCAAAAACCAATGAGCACAACCATCACTGGCTCATAGGCAGCAATGCTGAGGAAGGAATGCACTTCAAGCCACATCACAGCTTTCATACGGAGCTTCAGGTCTAATTTTTAATCTTCTGTGGCTTCAAGCAATGTTGGGAGACTGAATAAGGTTTGAGGATCACTGCCATAAACAGCATTAGGAAATTCATCCTATTTCAACACATGGCATAAGTATCGACTTAACATGAAGCCAGAAGAGACAGCTAAATCAATTCATTAGCTTGCAATTTTCAGACTGCAAATAAGGGTCAAAAGGTAAATACTGTTCAACAAAGAAATAAAAATTCCTTCCGACCTCTGAAGTTGTCAGAAGCATTGAGAAAATAAGTTTAAGAAACTTGCCTAATGTAAATTAATAGAAGGCCTGGTGTTTTCAGAAGTCTCTTCTGACACATACAGAACCCTATTTGCAGGGCAAAGGAACAAGATGCAGACTAAATAATGTGAGTTGCATTTCCCCTCCTTCAATTTAAAGGTCATCTATTATTTATAGAGTGCCATAAATCACATTCATGAAAAGAAATGGGAAGATATAGTTGAAAGAAAGGAACATCAAATAAAACTAACAGGACCCAGGGCCAACAAACAAGAAAAGAGTTTGTTTTTTTTTTTTTTTAAGTGACAGGCAGTAGATCTGTGACACTCTTTGTCAAAGGATGTTGTGGATGCAGAAAATTTGGTTAAGAGGGTAGCCTGAATAAGTACTTGGAAGACAGATGTATTGAAAGTTACTAACCAACCAACCAGCCAACATCTGATTTAGGAAAACCCTGAAGTATTAGGGTATTAGAGGGAAAGTAATAGAAGAGAGTCCCATTTGCCCTGTTGCTAGGTATCTGTGTATTGCTTACTTTTTGCTAGTTATCTATGTATGGCCACTGCACACAGATTATTGAACTATATGGCCTCCTGATTTGAATCAGTAAGGCCATTCTCATGTTTTGTTCTAAATACTCGAGATGCACTGACATCATAAAAAACTGAAGTATCTATACAGTCATCTTTAGTGCCCTTCACAAGGAAAATCCACATAGGGCTCTGTTTTTTCATTTTACTAAATCTGCAGGGAGCAATTTATTTCTTATAGTTCATGGTTAGGAACTGATAGTCTGGGTTGTATTATTTCTAGCTTTGAGAAAGGATTGAACAAGAGGTGAGAAAGGGAGGGCAGAGTAGGAGAGAAGTTGCTAGGTGCCCCTAGGATGCCACCTGACAGTTACCTATCACTCAAATTCAACCATGTCTGTTTGGTTTAGACTGCTTTCCTTTCAATCTGAATACATGTGCCTTCAAAAAAAAGGTTACATTAATCTCAGACAAAAGGCTTGATAGATTTGGTAGACACAGCACCAACTATTATCTATCTACAATGGAAAAATTTGCTTTGCAAGCAAATTGAAAACTAGCTCTCCTGAGATCTCTGCCCTGCCTTTACTACTTAGGTGAGGAAGTTAATTGTGGTATTTGGTCAATATGATTTTGTTACAGAGCGGGATGTGAATTTGCTTGTTACAGTCTCAATACTGTAATGACCGAGTTACGGTACTGAACACCTCTTGTTCAGTCAGGATGGCCACAGCTGCTCCATACCTGCAGTTACAGTAGAGGACATGTCCGTCTCTGTGGAGTTGCTTTGCCAATTCAAGCTGATGGTTGTTCATCAGCTTTTCGTTTATTACCACTATTAGTGGTTTTCCTTCTTCTAGTGTCTCCAAACAGCTACCTGCACCTACAGGAGAAACAAAAAACGTGACAGTGTTTGCACCAATAGATCAAACTTCATCCTACTGCCTCTTGCAACACACGAGAGACTCCTGCTGAACATTTAATCCATTTAATTTTAGCTGCGGACCTGAACATTTAATGCTAGCACAGTCCAGACAGAGCCTTACAGAAACAGATGTTACCCACTCCACTGACTTTCACATCTACCCACATAAGAACAGGCTTGGCAAAGGCTCTGCGCGGCGCTCAGCGGCCAATGCGCTCTACCTGCATGGCTTATGACCAGGTCTGCTCTCCGCAGGTCCTCGGCCAGCGAGTCCTTGAAGCGGAAGGCCTCGAGCACGAAGGCCGGGGTGCTCAGCGGGGCTGGCTCCTGCGCCCCCCGGCCGATCTGGAGCACCAGCTTGCAGTACCCGCGGCTCTGCAGCACCTGCGGCAGGACAGAGAGCGGCAACGGTGCTCAGCAGGGAGCCGCGGAGGGGAGCGTCGGCGGCAGGGCTGCCCTTGGTTGGGCACCCAGCTGGGCCGAGCCCGGCTCTGCTTCTGGTGGCCCCCTGGCACTGGCTGCTGGCACTGCCAGGGCCAGGAGGTGGGTGCCACCCCTGCCTCGCAGCCCCCCCCCCCAAACCCTGCCTCATACCTCACAGCTCCCCCTAAATTCCCCCTGCCTTGTACCTCACAGCCCTCCCACTCCTGCTTCGCTCCTCACAGCCCCCCCAATCCCCCT
>NW_020450971.1:2713196-2774471 GCF_003343035.1 Apteryx rowi
GGCCGCCGCCCTCAGGGGCGGCCCCGGCCCCGGGCCAGCCCCGAGCCCCCCCGCGCCGCGGCCCTGCCTGTGGGCGGCGCGTTGGCCCCGGGGCGCTAAGGACAGCTGCCTGGCGGCTTGCTACTGTCCCTCTGCTTAGCTACTTTGTCGCATTCGGTTTCCTCTGTGGTGAGGAGGAAGCAGCCCCTTACGCAGAAGTCACCACAGCTCTTTAAGCCTCCTCCCGCTATCAAAAAAGATCAAGAATTGACTTATTTTTTTTTAAGAAAAGAAAAGAAAATACCAAGATGGCCTTTTTTCTTAAATGGCTTTTCTCAGGAGAACTAGCCCAGGAGGCTTGGGTCAGTGCAGCTATGTAGCTTCTGGGATCGGAGCTGTACCAAATATTGCCAGCTTGTGCATGCTTAGCTCCCTTGGCAAATCTGCTATGCCTCTCTCTCTTGAAGAAAAGTTTGATGGGTTTATTTTTAACCATTTAAGTTGCCTGCTAGGAAAACGTTTCTGAGATCGAAACACATTAACACAAATACTGCTACATGCTGTTGTAAGTCCTGGCAGCAGCCGTGGCTGTGAGAGCGGGCTGCCTGGCAGCTGGAGAGCTGGCACCCTGCAGAGTGTCCGGTGTGGGACAGGAGCTGCAAAATCCCAGGAAAACTGACACAGTGGCAGGCTCCCAGTGGGACAGTTTGAGATGCGCTATAAGCCAAGGAAGTAAAAGGTGTCTGGGGCAGACAGTCTAGGACCGAGACAAGAAAATAAGGTGAGGAAGCTAAGTGAGGACAGAAGCAAAAAGACCAAAGTTCCTGTCACCAGCATTCACTGATATAACCTGCTGTATTTTTTACAGTACACTTTTGTTGAGCTGATCATCTCAACCTATTCCTTTCCATTCTGTTTCTCTCCATACAGCCTTGCCACATGTAAAAGTCACAAGCCAAGCCGTAGAAAATCAGGGTGTCGGGAGTCCTTAAGTATTTGCAGAGTTCTTTCTCTTGGCTTTCTGCTGTCTGGGCCTGTTAACTTCCACTGTAGTTCTGAGGACAAGGAAAAAAAAACAGATTCTCAGGTAATCTCTTGATACCAACAGCTGGGACTTTATTCTAGTATATTCTATTTATTTTAATACTGGTCTCATAACTCACCAAAACATCAGAAGAGGGTGGCAATATATGAGTAGTCAGTCATGTTTTGGAGGAGGGATGAACGTTTCATACCTCTGATGCCTGAAGCGGTGCCACGTGGCGCCTGTGGTGGTGGCCTGTGGGTGATGGGCTTCTGCATCCCTTTGAGCGCTGGGCCTCACTGAGGGATACACTTCCCTTCCAGCAGCCCAGCTGCACTGCTGCCATGGCTGGTCAGCAGATCATCTGGGGACACCAGCAGGAGAGAGATTGTGGCATTGCAAAGCAAGTGCATAGGGCAGAGGCCTAGCTTCAAGCAACTGCGAGGCAGGAACAGATTGCGTACGCCCCTCTCTGCGAGTGAGCCTGGGTGGTTTTGCTATGTGGAGATCACTTATACTGACACCACAGGGATCGGATTAGACAGGAGACAAATCTCTTGACTCTGTATTTTATATTTGGTTTAGAGAACTGTAAGTATAAATAGTTCTGGCTATGTGAACTGTGTTCACTCAGGAAAAAAATCCCAGAAATGATACAAACTCTGAAGGAAACTGTCTGTTGAGTCTTATCTGATTCCAGGAAATTTGGGCATAAAAATTGAATTATTGTGTCTAAAAAAGAAACCCGTGAAGGGAGTTGAAAATGCACATCCTGTCCTGATTGCAACTCAGGGAAAATCTTGAAAATGAGACTGAAATCAAGGGTAGGAGCAGTGTCCTGATTCCCCCCTACTTTTTCACTGACCAGCAGCAGCACCTTGGTGAGGTTTTTATCTTTTCTGTTTCTTCACCTGCAAGGTGGCATTTAGCAATTTATCTCCTCCAAAGCTTTCTGGGGAGATGATTATATTAACAATGTGCAGAGAATTGAGTCATTTTAAAATACTCACTTAAAAAAAGCTAATTCTTATTTTTAAAGTCATTTAAATAGTTTTTTTCCTCCTGCCCTTTGCCTTTTGAAAGATACATGCTCAGCATCACTGAATACAGTGAGATTCCCACTCCTCCCTACCACCCTTTAAGCACGCATCTTTCTTGTGCTGTTTCAGGCTGGTCTTACCACCTTCTACAAGGACCGAGGAAAAATGCTCCCATGAGCAAGAGCATATCAATTCCCAACACAATGTGATCCCAAGAGCTAAGGAACAGGGAATCAGAGAGGAGCTGAGGTGGGAAGTGAAGATCTCTTCTGAACAAAGTGGTGTACAGTATTAAAGCCCCATTAAATCAGTAGCAAAGATGAAGTCACCAGCAAATTTCTCATCTCAGGTATGTTTCCCCTTTGCGATGAAAATCCTGCAGTGTTGTAGTTTCAAAATGAAACATTACATCTGATAACGCATACAGTCTTGGCCACTGAAGGACAGAATAATCCTTTCCAGTTGCATAAACTGAACAAAAAATGTTCTTAATTAAAAGTGTAAAGCAACATACTTTTTGACAAAAAGAAGCTACTCTAATTAGACATCTAAACATACTTATTCTCTGAATTAGATTTAATAGACAAGGTTACATCTATATATACTGCTGATTGTCCAAAGAAAGATGCAGAAGAGATTTAGCCTCTCTGAGGATGCCTCTGATTGCCATGCTAATGGCTCATTCACAATGCTCATTAGCCCCCTATTGCTTTCATTTAGCATAATGAGGCACACTAAAATTTATTTATTGTTTGATTAAAGCAAGTGGTGCTGACAGCAGACATGGGGAGTGGCTGTATTTGGTGTTGGGAGATATGTTGTAGAGCCAAACTGGTGTCAGAGCCCTAAGCAATGCAGCAGGCCTCAGCAGCCCTCACCAGCCTCCCCCTGCTCTTGCTGCTCCCCAGGGGCAGGCAAGCTGCAAGCAGAGCACAGCCACAACACAGTCCAGGAAGCAACATCACCGGCAGGGCACAATCCCTCAACGCCAGAGACAGGCAAGGAGAGCAGGGCGGTGGCAGCAGACGGGTCCTGCCAGCAGCCCCACAGTCATCAGGAAAGGCAAAGCAACAGGCCAAGTCCAAGGTCCAGCCAGGAAATCCAAGCAGCAACTTAGACCAGGATCAGGAGAAAGCACACCTATGATGCAGCTCAGCAGGGAGTGAGGACCCAGCCTGGGCTTAAATGCAGCCCTGTCAGCGGGGGGGGTGGGGGGGTGGGGGGGTGGAGGCCCCAGGTGAGACTGGTCAGGGCAATTAAGGCCAATTGGTGCCCTCAGGGCCCTGACAGCTGATGGATATAGGAAGATTTTGGAATGAAAGGAAGGATGCTAAGTTTTTCAGGTGTGACAGAGGAGGGTCAACACATCAAAAAAACCTTTCTGAGAAGAGATGAGGCTATTATAAAACAGCTATTAAAGAATTTTTTTAATTAAAATTAATGAGGATAGAATTTAAGTATATTGGAGCATGTTTCTGTTTATATCATTAATTTATATTAGGTTAGGTTACTATAGTTTAGCAAATTACTGCTCGTTTGTGGCTGAGGCACAGTAACTCACCATGTGAGCATGCTATTGCTCTGCCCAAATTGCAAAATAAACTCACCATCACGGTGAGTTAAGCCCACGTGTTCATTCTGCAGTTAGCACAGGTTTACAGTGTTTGTCACTGTATCTCAGCTATGACCTTGCTTTCAGCCATCCACTCGTAGCTTAAAGCTCCTATAAAGTAAGGTACTCTAAAGAAAACGTTCTGCGCGTCAGCAGCAAATTGTTTGTACTGTCATTATTTGCTCCCTCAAACTTCAGCAGAATAAAATGTGTGTTTAGAAAAATGAAGCTGAGTAGTCTTAGTCTTTCTAATCCTCAGGTGAGAGAGAAACTATAGTACAGGCTGCATAGTACTCTGTTAATTCTTATATCAAGGTTTGCTCTTATGATTAATGTTTGTGTACAGGAAAACTTATTCCTCCAGCCAATGGCTGTCTGGTTTGTGGTATATTCTAAAACCTGCTCAATGGTTTTTGTCCATGCTTTAGGGAAGTTGCAATTTAAACAAAGCATGGAGCTTGTTAGGAGTATTGCACGTTAGGTAATGGTAAACCCACACTGCTCAAGAAAAAGAAAAGCAAATTGGCTGACCTCTTCTTACTCTTAAGAAGTGTTTCGGACTAATTTTATGTTGATGTGTTCCAACTTCTGTGTTATCAAAGCACTGTTCAAAGTGAGGAAAGCATGCTGCTCTTCTCCTTCCAAAATGTAGTAGGCCTGATTGCAAAACAGCCCAGTACTTTCAATTTCAAGGAGAATTTAGCGTGCTCAGCAGTTTGCAAAACCAGGCCTAATCTCACTAGCCTGTCAAATGCAATCTGTCCTCCAGTTTACTTAATCAAAAAAGTCCAAGAGAAATGGCCTGTCAACAGGGAGCCCTTCTTACTCTTCATCACTTTTAATACTCCTTGTGGAAGATGTTAAATACAGTGCTGTCTGAAATAAGGGTTAATACAGCTACCTGGTTGTTGTAAACATGCTCAAAAAAGAAAATAATTATAAATACAACAAAGATCTCATGCCAACAGAAGCCACAGCTCTCTTAAAATACTATATGTCCCAGATCATGGAAGAGCAGGTTTTGCATTTAATTCTTTTGATAATTAATTGCATGAATGCTGAATTTCACTTCTATAGGATCCTGTGATACTCATTTGCTTTTATAGGATCCTGTGATACTCATTTGCTTTTTAGAATGAAGAGAATTCAGAAAACACTGAAATGGTTGTCAGAACATGAGGACTGCTGGAAGGCCAGAGATTAAAAGAACACAGTATGGAGCAGGTCTGTGTGATTCCAACTTGGTATTTTTAATGTGTCATTGAAAGTTAGCGTCCTCTGCAGCTTGCACTCCCAGCATCATGCTGTCTAGGGAACAGAAGAACAAAATACCCACAAATAATTTTGTGGGGACTAAAATGTGCATTGGAGTTTTCACTGAACGATGGAGGATACATTCCACTTGCAAATTGAGTTAGGTTTGCTAGGGTGATTTTAAACTAAAGAGGAAAGGAGAAGCCATCCATTATAGGACTCAGTCTCATCCTAATTTGTACCTGCTATTTTATCTAAAAGTTTTGTAGGGCATACGTGGAATTTTGCTCGTGAGCGCTTATGCTCTGATCCATGAGAGCTACTGGTCATTTAGACTTTTGGTGTCTGCAGAATGAGATGCTTGGAACTGATGCCTGCAGTTCCAAGGCAGTTAAAGATCCTGTAATCCCAACTTCATGTCATGCCCTGTTCCTGTCCATTCATTCCCCCCTGCCCTTGTGCTTCTACAGCTGCTCGTACAACTACACAGTGATTCGGTTCAGAGAGCTGATCTGACAAATAAGTGGTTTGTTTGGAGTTGGATTTGCTTCCTGAGTTGCGCAAGCATGGGTACTAGCACAAAGAAGGAGGCAGGATTGTAGCGCCGTGGACTTAGATTGGTTTAAATGCTGGGGAACTGCAGCTACGCCTGCCTGTTCGTGCCGTTAGTAGCTGGGATCGCATTTGCTGAGCCACATGGCTTGGGCAGCTGTGTGCCCTAGTCTGTGGGGCAGAGCTTGTGTGAACCAGTCCCCACTTGGGCTTGAGAGTCTCTGTTTGCCGCACCAGTTGTTTCACTCCAGGGCATATATGTGCACTGGGAGGGTATCAGCGACATTCAAGAAATAGGGACTCGGACTAACATAAAGTAGTCAAAGACCCAAGAGGCAGAGGTTAGGAGAGGGCTAAAATGGAAGGTAAGTTCCTGTGAGAGTTTTCTCCCATCTGTGCTGTATATGGCATAATTTATATTCTGATATTTTCTTCCCATGACAACATCTGGGCAAGAAACTGAAGATGGCATGAGTGCAAGTTGTTTTTTTGTTAAGTGAGAAATGATGTATGCCTCCTCCCTTCTCCTTAGCCTTTTCATTGAAATGTTTCTGGCTTTCTTTTGATGGTTCAGTTTTTGAGCTCTGTCTCTTTGTATTCAACTCAGTTTGCCAAAGTTTGCCCTGAAAGCTCCATAACTATATTATTCAGGAGTAAGAAAATGCATGAAAATAAGCTAGCCAGTTCACATCCTGGTTTCTGAAAACTACAGTCTGCCCTCAGTTTATCCTTGAAGTCTAAAGACTAACTTGCAACTGTCACAATAAAACTTTGCCAGCTCCCCAAATGCCGGGGCTGCAGACACTGTATCAAATAATGAAGCAATCATTTAAAAATATATAACAATGGAAAGATAAGTAAATCTGTTAGCCTGGAAAGTCTGATATCCTTTGAAGGAAAAAAATGCCAGTGACTGGCTAGTTAAAAATATGACTCTGCCTTTCCTTTACCTTTTATTTTGTGCACAGATTGATTCTCCTCTTGACCTGTGGTATAGTGCTGTAGTGGATCACATGAGGCACAAGAGAGCAATTAGGCCTCTCCACACTAAATTAACATTTTCAGTTGATAGCAAAGTATGTTTTAGTACTTTTTACATGTTCATCAATTTGAAAAATGAGTAAAGATAGTCTTACTTCTCTTTCTAGTTGGCTACATAAAAATTTGAACTGAAAAAAAGGTTCACTTCCTTTTCTTCTCTCAATTAATTGTGGTGTTGTCTTGGTGATAGATGATTTTTCCTTCATATTAGCATGATTCAGAGATTCTTGGGCTGCAAAAATAACCAAGGAACATTTGTTAGGCAAATCTAAATAGTATACTTTGAAATAATTCATGACAACTTTTCTACATCAATTGAATTGTCACTTTGGGGGCTGTCATTTGGCAGTGAGGATTGTCAGATAACCTACACATACACAAAAGCTCAGACTAACTGGAGACAGCGAAGGGATGTTAGACCACCTTTTCCTTAGGGCTGGCTAGCAGAAGGCAGGCGCTGAAGAAGCACAGGGAACTGTGTCCACTGACTCAATCTTCCACATTTGAGGTGGACGGGGAGGTGGTGGCTTAGCTAGAATGAGTGTTATATCAGTCCATGATCTGACAACTCTCATAGATTCATTTTGAATTTTGCAATATTTGATGGTGTGCCTTAAAGCTCCAGGTTCTGGAATTATGTGATCATGATTTTTAAGCCGTTATGCTTGTGGAGAGGAAATTGAGAACGTGACTCAGTGAAATCTTAAGGTTCTGAAGATTAACACATAAAGAATATTTATTATATACCTATAACTATATATCTTTGTATTACTCCTGTTTTGCTTTATATTTAAACAATGTTATGATTCTCTGAGACCTGACTTTTGAAAGCTCAGGGCTTAGTAGTTCCTGGAAATAAAGCTGTGCTCATCTTTGCCCTGCCCATGAAGCAGGCAGTCACCTTTATGCTAGGATATAGCACATACTGTGTTTCAATCTTTATTATAATAGTGTGGCTCAGCTGATTTATACCAGCTGGTGAACTGAATCTTCACTGATGCTTGATGCCTCTGCTAGGTTTCTGTGAAGGATAAAATACTTGCATTAAAGAAAGAGAAAATGGGCTTCATATCAAATACAATTTCCCAAAGCCAGTGATTTCCAGTCAGTATTAGAGACATTTGGCAGATTGTAAAGGAAATAATTTGAAGAACAGTTGAAATACAGGCATCTGTGCAGGACTAGGAGGGGGTCTGAGGTCTATCACAAGGAGAGATATCATGGCCGTGAAGGCTCGATATGGCTGATGTCTCCTGGCAACCGGTCCCTTCAGCTCTCCAGGGAACCTCAGCCCGTGACAGCCTGGCATCTCTCCTCGCAGTCTGGGAAGAACACACACCACTATTCCTGCCTACTAGCTACCAGCAAGCACCGCCACAGCAATCCGCTGTGTGAATGCCCTGCTATTTCGTGTTCCTGCATAATCTGTCTGACAAACAAATCTATTAAAAATTTGTTTTCATCCAGGCAAATCAGATTCCCTGAAATCAATGAGCTTTGTTCTCCGAAGGCTGCTTGTGCTGGTGTACATGTAATCAAATCTTGAGGTGGCCCTGCATGCATTTTTACAAGCACTGAAATATACTTCATGTTTCAGATATTCTTTTTGATGTGCATTTTTTGAAGGAAATTAGAATATTATGCTCAAATAAACCAACAGTTTTATTCTTTTAGGAATGAGCTCTGAGTGAGCTTTCCCCTTTTCCCAGCCAGTCCCAACTGTACAGATATGTATAAACGTCTCCCCTAGCCATGTAGCATAAAAATAAGTAAGGAGTTGCCTGTGGCCCAGTCCTAATTTCACCTATGTCCCTGTGCCTGGTGTTTTCCAATGTCTGGCTCTCGGCAGCAGTAGCTTATGTAGGCATTTCGAATTGCACTTCAGAAGTCTTCAGTGACACCCAAGTCGCTCCACTGATCAAGTAAATGGATTTTGGAAGAATGTGGACTAGCTGAATATACCCTACGATTAATGAAAAAATGCTGTAATTCTGCTTCAAAAGAAAACAGAAAAGCAGGGTGAGGAGCAAACGTGATCTGTAGTGTTCATGCCACTAGAGGGCTGCCCACATACACTCCATTAATTGGGATCAAAAGGGGATTTTAATTGGAATCAAGTGTGCAGGCTCCTTTTTGCTGGGTCTTTTCAGTACATCTTATTAGCGTCTTTACGTTTGCGATGCCTGTTTTTAATTCTCAAGCTGCCTATCGAAGCAAAAGTGAAATCCTGAAAGCATTTGAGATTCGTTTCACAGCAGATCAACAGAGATAGCCAACACAGGTCTGCAGAAGGCCTTGAAGATCAGACTGGTTTGTGTGCTGAGTCTGCCTGCTTCCAGCAAATCTTATTCAAAGGAACTGGATCCTCTGCATCATTCGCAAGCCTTTGCAACTGCAGCAGAGGTGCTAATGGCAGTGATGGAGTTGTGATTCATTTATGTCTCCCTTTTGTTTCTACTATCACTATCAGCTTATTATCTACAGGCAGTCTAGTTCCCATTAGATATCAGGGATCAAAGTGGCCAGTAGATAGTTGCCAAAACCATTGACCTCAAACTGGAGAGTCTTAAAAAGCTCTGTTTAGTTCACCAGTTTTGTGTTTGCCTGTTTATATAGCAGTGAATCAGACTGAGAAGAACCAATATCAGAAACATCTTTGTTTCTACACATTTCCTGTTTATAGCCTTTTTTCACCACCAGAAATACTGAAAATAATTTATGCAGAGGCAAACCAAAATGTTAATATTATGCAGTGAATTTCACAAAGATGTGAAGATAAAAAATTGTGACTTTTATTTTTTAATATCTTAAGGATGTGTGCAGGGAGAGGCATAACAGAAATACCCATTCATATTTACAATTCATTGGATAAGTGTTATATGTGTATATGCTTGTACCCTTTACAAATATAAACTCTTACTTAGGTATCAGCTTATGATGTTGAATTTTCCCTCAGGATTTCTTGCATCATAATTCCAGGTTAACATTCAACTGTTCAAAATAAATAATCTTGCTAGAACTTGCTCAGAAATATTGGACCAGATTCATCCCAGGTGTAATTTAACTGACTTAGATCTAAAACAGAACTCAGTGCTACGTGTGGGAGAGTCATTACCACTGGATGCGCTAATGTCAAAACAAGACTGTTTTGCATTATCTTGTCCCAAGAGAAAACATTACTGAACGCGATAGTCCTGTTTGCTTCAGCCTGTAGCATACTTATGCATGGCCACCTGTACTTCCATCTACAGTAACATTGCTTCTCCCTTTCCCTGATAAAACTGAGAGATGCTCAGATCCTAAATGTGACTGTTCATTTACGTAAGGCTTGGTGTAGTAATGTTTTCTGTTAGTGCCACACTGCAAAGCATTGCTCCCATCATTTTGCCATATTAAAACAATGACTCATAGTTAAAGAAATCAGTCCGAATGAAGGGACTTGGTTTTGGTTTGTCTGATTTTTAAATGTGTCATAGATTGGACTGACAGCTGAGGGTAGACTGAGATCTTTAGTCAATCCATAAGTGAGATGCAACATACTTAGTAGTGACAGGTCAGCTTTTCTCTGCGGTGACTGGGAGGTGGGACTACAAAGGCTGAGAAAATTCTTCATTCTTCACAGCGCCATTCATTTCTAATCCTTTCAGTAATGGCATTGAGCTTTGCCTAGAGATAGGGACAATTGGCCACCAGGAATTGGAGTGAGGACGCTTACAGGCTGCTGAGCAACTTCTATATGCAGCAGCATCAGGTCACTATCAGGCAGCGCTGGACTTGACCCAATACCTTTGCCATGAAGCAAATAATACTCCTTTTCTGTCCCTTATCAAAGTTTTGCATCCATGCAAGTGCTGAACATGGCAAAGGAGGGGATATAATTGCCTGGCAGTGTCCACAGTTGTTATGGTGTCACTGCTGCCATAACTAGTAAAATAAGTTGATTTTTCTGAATATAATGATCTTTGACTTTGAAGAAATTACTCATGTCTAAGATCAAACAGAAACCTCCTCTGAAGCAGACAGTGTCCCATTTCCCTCCAGGGCCTTATATTTCTGCCAAGATAGACAAAATCATTCCCTTTGGATTCTCTGAACCTGGAGTTTTAACTTTTTTTTAGGAGGCAGTGACTTGGTGAGGATTCCAGTGAAATCTTCGTTGATTCAGAGATTGGTATTGCGCAAAGTACTTCTGGGATATAGTGCAGGTCCCTTACTGTTTTCTGTTTATGAACAACCTACCCCGAGGTGCTAATTAGCCAGAAGAATTGCATATACACAGAATACTGTTTTGTTTCTCCATGCAAATACATTCGTGATCGAGGTGAATTTAACTGTGTAGCTTAATTGTGAGTATCCTGGATTTCTGAGAACAGCAAGGTAATAGCAAAAATTTATGAAACTGGTACTTTTCATCTAAAAATTAGTTGCAAATATTTGGTTAAATCTTTATAACACCAGTCCTTGTTAATGATTTGTTACATGCATAAAACCATTTCAATATTATTATATGTTTTCCACAAACTCTGGCCATATATTGCTTGTACTAAATTACATCTGTCTTTGATGGTTGGTACTTCTCCTCTATGACTGTAATCAGCTATTTTCTTGGACTGACTCTGTACAGTGTAGGCTGGAACAAATTCTTTTGTGTGTCTTGCTTTGATGTACAGATATGATTTGTGCCATGTCAAGTATTTTTTTGCTGACTTCAGCTCAAGGACACTTGAATAAGGAACATGGGGAACCCTGGCTGGCTGCAGTCTTGCTTCTGAGAGTAGGCAATGCAAATGCAGCCTGATACTAAATTTTCTTTGGGGCATCTTATTTTTCTCAGAGGAAGAAGGTTTCCATCAGACATTTCAGATGGATCAAGTCTTGAGGATGCTTGTGGGTACTTAAGTAATAATGATACATCAGTTTTGAACTGAACGCTGTGTTTCAGAAGTGGCCGCAATAGGAGGAATCAGCATCGTCTCCATGGGCTTATGTAACACAAATGAACACCAATTACAGTGCATTTTTTTCCACTGGGGCTTAGCCCATCATTTTGTCTAATTATGGTATGAATCCCGCAATGGAGAAAGCCTGTCTTCTGTAAAGAACTAAGTCCCTCTAGTAATGCTAAAAATCTTAAAGAACTCTAATTATAATACATTTCTCAATAGATAAAGAGAGCCAGAGAGAGCATGTGCCAGCCACTTACCACAGAAAAAACACAGAAAAAGATAAAAGACTATCCTAGGGGACAAAGAGGAAATATGAAGGAGTTTGTATAAACTCCTCTTATCCTTGATCTAGGCTCTTACTAAATATAATGCCTGTTCTATTTCTAGAAATTTTACTGTCAGTTGAGGGTTGATAAATTTATTGACATATACTCAGAAAATAATGTTGGATAGAGAGAGCTGGGAAGGAAATGGCTGAAAACGAGTTCCACTACACTCCTACGAAATTCTGAGATACTCAAAACTAGTGTGGGTACCCAGACCACTCAGGCATGCAGTTAACTTTGTGTAGAGTAGTTACTCTCACCAAACATGTTACATCGTGGAATGGGTTGCCTGTGATAGAAAAGGGAAAAACCTCAGATTTCCTCACTCCCAATCCTGTTCTTCAGACCAGCTTCCAGCACAGATTTGACTGGATTTCTGAAAACCTGAGATAGTCCATTAAGTCGCAAAGCTTTGCTGAAGGTTGTTCAGAAGACTGTTGAACAGCAAAGAAGGCAGCAGAGAGAAGAGCTACAAGGCTTCTTCAGCATAGCAGAGGATGGTTATAGATGAGAAAGATAAAGAATAGGCTACAGTCACTCAGGGATAAAATAACCACATGTATGCATGTCACTAGGTATCAGTTTACTTTGTCTGATGTTCTAGTCTGAGTTTTTAAGCCTGCAATATTTAGTAAAGAGGCAGTGTTTAACATTGAAATTGCCAAAAATTTGTCTTCCCCAGCTTTCTGGTGAAATGGGGTCCAAAAACTTATTTTCATTCACCAGAAGGGTTTCGTGTACTTAGTAACACTGAATGAAAGCTCTTTCAGACTCACTTATGGGAAAGAATAAACAGCTTTCCCAAGAGGAGGACTGCATGTTGCATTTATTTACAAATTTGTCTACTAGAAAAAAAAACAATGTTTACTTCTGTAAGACGATACCTGGGGAAGTGAAAACCCAGTATAGCTGGGTCTAATCACCTGAGAGACAGACAAGAGCTCTCATTGCTCCCTGGCCATGGAGGTGTTTGTTTGCCCTGTTTGTCTTTCCTTGAGGGGGGCAGATGAGAGAATTTGTACTCGCACAAAGACAGAGTCTCCAGAACACAGACAAAACCAAGTAACTCACAGGTCCTCCTCCTTCTTCAGTAACCTCCCAGTCAGATCATATGATAATAGACAAGGGAAAGCTGGTTGGCTTCTCCTCATTTTGCCTTTAAATTACATTCAGAGAGAATATGATTTTATTTAAATAACTTCTTGGTGTTAATTTCCCATGTCCTTTCTTAAGTCATTGACACAATATGCAAACATAAATGGAAGGAGAAGCACATGCACAGAGACAAACTGGATGCAGCTACATTTGCTGTAGCTGACCTCACTGCAAAGAACTGCTTGTGGAAAGAGACTTTTTCAAAACAGGTTGTATTTGGAAAAAATAATCTCAATTTGGTTTGGCTCCTGCTGGTTTCCCAGAGTGTATTGCCTGCTGTGAGAGAGGTCACATTCTCTAAAAGCAGCAAGCAAGAAATGACTGGACTCTGCAACCACGCATTCCTTTCCCATCTGGGCTAACTCTGCTTTGTCCCCTTAGAAGAGACATATGAAGGTTTTTGCAGTTAGCTGTGGTGACTTAAACGTCAAGTGTGGCCCAAGTAGCTAAAATTCAAGCTACCACAGGCACTAGACCAGAAAGACCAGCCCCATCAGTAAGAAAGCAATTGATTCTGCCATGTCTGTTCAGTCTTTGTCTCTGAGACTGCCACTTACCAGTGGCATCTTATTTCTTTGAGAAGGCAATGGTTCTGTGAGTGATGCTAGCATAATATGCACTTCTCATAATCAGATGGTTTACTAACATTGTCATTGCCCGTGATAGTTCCAGCACATACGCAACATCTTTCTTTCAACTTCCAAGTCCCTTAGAAACAGTAACATCATATATTAATGTCATTTTGCCATCATGTAAATCAGCCGTTGTAATTTTAGCTTGACATTTATTAACTTTAAGCTGACTATGTATTATTGTGGGAAAGTATGCACCTGTTTTGAAATTCAGAACCAAGCATGCACTAACAGAGTTCTGATTTGGTCCTCCTCTTGGTCCTGGATTTCTTTGTTTGTATGTCTGATGAATAACAAGTGCATCTGGGCTCCAGATTTGTCTTTTTACATTATATGCACATCCCTAGTACACTGCTGTGATTCATTCCTGTGATTTAATGTGTGTCTTGGATTCTGAGCTGAGCAGTTTCGTAAGTAAAGCATACAGTCAGAGAAAACTACAGCCACACATCTGTGAGCAGATCTGTCCACAACAGACCTTCCTTTGCCTGGCAGGCTTACTGCATGGATCACTATTCTCTGTGTTATGGATACTTCTGTGATTGCATAAACAGGACACTCTGACCTAAAGTTTTAATTTTAAGTATCTATTGTCTGTATTACTGTGCCCATTGCTCCTGAGATGAATCATTTCTGTGATCTCAAGTTTTGTCAGCAGGAAAAAAAAAGAGGCAGTGATGCTGAACTGACCAGTACTCATAAAATGTAAAGATTTATTCAAGTCTTTATGTGGCAGGAATGGTACCAAATTTAAAGGTGTTGCCTACAAGCATTATGTGTGAACTGTGGCTGGCTCATGGATATGGAAGGCAGCTTTTCAGAGAGGATTTTTCTAAACACCCCACCATGAATGCCTGTAAGCCAGTTTGGGAAAGATTTCAAGAAGCGATCTGGTCCATCCTACTGCCTTAAAGCATGATAAGCTCTTCCTAATCTCTTTGTTAATGCTGTTGTCCTGCATAGACAGTGAAAACACTGAATTTTCATAAAAGCAGAATTCATTTGGAGATGTTTTTAGAATTCTAAACCAGGCAAAATTAATTGGAAAAGTTGAAATAGCACAAAAACTCATCCAGGCTAAGTATACACTCAGTCTGTCAGCATATCTTTCCCAAATTGCTTTGCAGCAAATTGCTTTGCAAATTATTATTCAGCCTGATGCCAGCTGAGCTGGTGCGGAGCAGTCTGAGCCGGGGGGTAAGCAGGACAGTGGGGCAGTGGTGTATCTGGTAGCGAATCGGTGGATAGTCACAAGCAAAAGTCAAACAAAGGAAAAGCAGCCTCAGCATTCTGGTCCCAGTTGCTTCTTTCTTGCAGAGTAGCTTGCAGATGTGTGTATGGTGAATCTGCTCTGCTATATTTATCTGTCAGCTGACTCTTCAGTGGCAGTTATGCCATATAACAATAAACAGCTTTGAAATTCAGAGTGTAATGTAGCACTGTATTAGCCAAAACAAGGTGCGTTCAGAATGCTTCTTTCCTTCCTCTCTTTTGTTGGATGCATTCAGCAACAGCTTGTCACATTTCTTCCCTAGTAGGTGCCAACATGAAATAAGTGCAAACTAATATATTGTTGTCACCTAGACTCCACATGTTGACAGGGTCATTGCCTAAAGGGCTCCTCAGAGCTCTTCCAAGCTGTGGAAGCACAAAAAAATTTGTGAGCAACAGCAAACCTGCATCAGTTTGATTCTGCTGTGCCGAGTTGTAAGGTTGGCCAGGGAGTGTATGGCAGCAATCTCACACTGGCCCAGATGTGAGCTTCCTGGGCCGTTACATGCTTGTTATGCCACGGCTGTTTGGACAGGTTCCTGGTACAATGCTGCTCATTAACTGCAATGCACATAAATTAGTTTGAATAAGGGTTGTTAAGGCATAAAGACTAAAGGGGAGATCTTCCTTGTAAAATTTGTTTCAGCAGTTGGCATCTAGGTCTGTGTCTTTCAAGCTAATAATACAGCCTTACACAACCTTAATAAATCTACCTTCAGCTGCTCTGTGCACCACAGCACTGCAGTCACCCATATGTGAGTTCTGGGCCGGGCTGGGATTCTGATATGGGAAAACGTGTAAAGGGCATGGGAGGAATAGTGGGAAGTTGTTGGAGGACGCCAAGGCCTGTGATGCACTCAGATCCAGCTCCTGAGTTTCTTTTATGAGGAGTGCCCACCTCAGCACCCACTTGCGCACGCAGTTCAAAGGGCAGGCCAAGCTCTGGCTGCCTCTGAACGGCACATGTGGTCAGGGCTTAAGTCAGTTCTTCTAAGGAAGAACTTGTCTGCCTCATGTCAGCCCACAAGGGCACATGGGGTGTGTAGAACATCCCAGTGAGGAGCTGTCTGCTTGATCCTTCCATAATGGTAGTTGGTGCCTGTTTTTTCATAAAACCTCATGAGTAAACATCAACCAGATAACTACTGTGATACCAGTCTTTCAGGACTTTTTAGCTTCAAGACAACCACCCAGACTAAATGAGATAGATTTCTTGCTTGCAAGAAAGAGGAGGTTTTGAGTAGCAAAGAATGTTGCTGAGGGCTCATTCGACTTGCAAGCGACTGCGTGTTGTGTCTCAATCGATTGCTGTTAAATGGGACTCTGAGACTCAGTAGGACTTTGATCCTGAAGACTGGATTAATGCAGACAGAGTCAGTTTAGGAAGTCTGTGGTTATTAGCTTGATTGAATTATACTTTGAAAGTGGGTTAATAAATCTAGAGGAGAAGGAAGGAAGGGAAAGATCTTCTGAATTATTCATCATTTGTTTCCCAGTTGACAAGTTTACATAGAAATGAAATTCAGGTGGGAGTACAGGCAGTGGATTATTTATTAATTACATATGAATTGGACAGACGTCTCCCTGTTGGATCCAGGTTCACTTCCACAACTTAGTGTTGCCTTCAGTTGGACAGCTTCTTTCTGCCTTGAGCTGAAGAAATCCTAGAGTACCTCTGAAAAATCCAATCCATCAAAACCAAATTCAGTTTAGGATTATTTTTCATGCATAGTATCAGCTGTCCTGGATGATTCTTTAACCATCGTTTCTCATAAAAGGTCTGAGGGGAAATTTGCATATAGAGCAGCTTAGAGAGCGAGTGAGCTAGGAACCAAGTTGTCACTGTGTTTCTTCACACTTTGTTTTGATATCTGGGCCCACATTCATTCTGCTAAGCTACAGAATGAACTTCAGGAACTGAAGACTTCTTTTACGCTTGCTGGAGCTGTAAAAAGCTGAGGATGCAGGTAGTTGTAATGTGTAACACATGCAGTTCCTTTTTGTGAACAACTGTGAAGTCCGTGTTAAGAACAGTAAATGAAAATAGTATCTTCCCCAATCCCCAAGGAAGGAGTCTTAAATCTTCTCTTACAGCTTTAGCATTTGTATATAAATTATGTATTTGCATGGTTTTTACTTAGCATTCTCTGTAGTCCTTTCTAAGCCTGCTGCATCTATCAAGCAGACATCACCATCTCTGGGTATGTTTTTCTGTCAAAATGGCAAGCTCTAAGTTGACAGATCATGTACACAGAAAGTACCATTTCAGATATGTCTGCATTTGAATTTTTAGTCATGTATGTCATTGTAAGACTGCGCGAGTAAATACAAGTAAACAGATTGTGAACAAACTTTCTGTCCATACCAGAATTAAGCTGAAGTGTAGGCACACCACAGATATATACCTTCTTTGGAAGACACTATGATCATACAGCAGTCTTGCTCATTTTTGCTGCCTAATATGCCATGATTTGCTAGTGCAGATAAGCCGGCTTGTAGCATTTCCTGTCAGCAGACAGTGAGTGGTACAGGGGAGTCTGCATCTTTCCTGACCTGCTAACCTCCTTTAAAACTACAGCTATCCTATCTGCACTAGATTTTACTTCACAGTAGTTATCACACATTAGTGATTACAGGATAAGGATATATTTATTTTTCTAGTGAGGATAAAGTATACAAATAAGTCTTCATCAGTGCTGACAGTTACATGGATGTGTGACTTCACATAATTTTGGAGTTTCAAGCATTTTTTATCCCCTTTTCAAGTAAAATCAAGAAAGTTCCTTCAGCAGGCTCAAGCTGTGCTGAGTTTTGCTGTCTGCAAAGTTATTTTCCCCTTTGAAGACCTGTGAGAATATGAAAACATAGGTTCATGTTTATATATTCTGACATAGAGAGCATGTTCTTCATATCAACCATCTCTGCTAAATACTGAGGGGTTTGTTAATGCAGGACAGTCATGAACATGGGTGGAAGTCAGGTGGATGAGATTAGCCACGCATAAATCCTGTAGAATATATATGGTTTGGGGAGTTACACTGTGCTCAGAAAGTGTGGGAGGAGTCCTGACACCTCCTAGACTGAATATCCTGGGAGATTTGGGAGCAATGGTGGCTTTCTGATGATTTACTCTGACCTCGCAGTTGCACCCACAAGGAACAGCAAAGCATAATCGCTTTTCTGTTCCTACAGAAGTGTCATCCCCCCCAGGTAGGGAATGGAGGGACTGATGATTTTACTAGTCATACTTGCTTCCTGTGTTTAAGATGGGAGCAAACTGCCCTGGCTCAAGTAATACCTAACATGGGGATCTTACACAGGTGCCCCCCAAGGCCCACAGTTAATTTGAAAACAGCGGTACCACTTGAGTGTACTTCTGCATATGTGCCAGTCTCTCAAATCCACACCTTGAATGCATTCTGGGCATAGTACAGAGCAGTCAGTGACTCCCCATTGATTGTAACAGGTTTCTTTATTTCTGTAAAAAAAACCAACTTTCCCTAGCAGATGGACAAGTGGGAAGAAGACAAACTGGTGGAGGGGAAGGGTGTGGATGTGACACTCACAGTTCTCCAAGATCCAGCAAGCTCATGGAGAAGTTCCAGTTACCATTCTGTGTAGCCAAAACGATGCCAAAGCCCACTAAAAGCCCACTCAGCAAACCCAGGTCAACACGTCCCAACAATCTTTTTACAGAGGCATCAGATCTTGAACGTTACGAATGAGAATGAGAAGGAAGAAAAAGCATTTGAAAAATAAAAATACTTACTTTTTTAAAGGGGAAATGCAGGCTTTAAAATTTGCCAACATTGTGCAGACAAGTGATATGCTCAGAGTGCTTTTGGGGCTGTGGCTGTATCAGGACAGATACTTTCTGTTTGAAATGGAGAAATGAAACTTTAGAAAGGAAAACTTGTCAGTTTTGTGTTAGAAGATATGGCTGCCTTCACCAGCAGTATTATATAGAAATACACAGTCTGCCAAAATATATACTATGATATAATGCAACTATAATTTACATAAAAGTGATTGCTCTTTTGTTTATAATGCATTTATTGAATGAGTTTTAAAAGGTTATGGGACATTAACATTCTTTAGTGTGAGGGAAAGAAGCTCAGTCCTGCTGCCTACTTCTGGGGGCTTTGCAGCTGAGATCAGGGAAATCAGCATTTGAGTCCCAGCTCAGATTCTGACACTGTAATTTTCCATTGGTAGGTCTGATAATTTGTAACAATATTTGAATCCATCATGCAGCTTTTTGGAAATAAAGCTTTTCCACAGATAGTTCTAGTGGAAGGCTAATATATCTTACTTGCAGATTTAGTATGCTAGAATATTTATGATTTAAGTAAGTAGCAACTTTCAAACGGCCCATGGAGAAAATAGAGAGGTTGTACAAGGCAAGCCAGTAGTTGAGCCTGGGCTAGCCTGCATCTCTGGTGGCTGAAAGAATGACATGTATCAAGCCAACTTTATCTGCATATGTTTTTGTTAAATATAAATGGCATTGACTCAGTCAGTATAAGTCTGTATTAGCTGAATGAATGTTCAAACCCCCCTTACGCAGAATTTGGGCTCTTTCACAGTACTAATAGTGGAACTTCTTGAGGAGCCACCCTTCAGATGTGGCCACTGTCCTGCCTGGTGATGTCCGTGTGATGGTCCCATGACAGAAAGGTTGAGGGCAACCTGCCTCCTGCCTTTTCTTCCAGGTAAACAGCCAAGCACAGCATGGAGACATACTGCTGAGAGTATATTGGCTGCTGTACTTTCCTTACACAGTCACTGTGCTATATAAAGCAGATTAAACCTGCTTCTCTGGGGGTACATGGAGTATAAAAGATGCTATTCAATATGAAGAGGCGATCTTTAAACAGTTTCGTATTAAATACAGTAGTGAGAATAACACCAGTCCTTCCTGTGGACCAACCATATCCAGTATGGATGTTTCACATCATTTTTTCCCCATTCTCAGTCAGCTGAAAAAGCCAGCTTCCCAGTCCAAACAGCTCACCCATCTGCAGGCTCTTAAAGGTAAATAAGGAAACCATTGTATGCAAAGCGCTTGAAGAATGGTTTCTTGTTACTATCACAAGTCCATGGAGTCAGTGTCATCTCTAATTTTAGCACTGTGTGTGGGGAGTTTGCACTTTCCAGTCCCATGGAGAGTGGGGAATTGGCAATTAAGTGTATATAAAGGGGAAAGCACCAGGGGATTTTATTGCTAAGCTAGAATTAGACTGTGATAAAGAAGATAAACTGGGTAAAATCCATGCTTTTGGAGATATAGCTGAAACAATCTCACTCAAATGTTTTTCTGTAAGAGGCAGTGGCCCTCCCAGAAGTGATATGCCGTATTTAATTCCATCTTTCCCATCCACAGGAAAGAAGTGTATCTCTGTATAACTTTCATAGGTGAAAGGGTTGGGTCAGAATGTTGTTTCATAGCTTTAAGTAAATATTTTTTTCCTCACTGTTCCAAATGATCTGAGAGGATATTTGAATCCAGTCCTATCTTTTAGTGCTCAGCCAGTTTGCTTTCCATCTGCATGTTCCCTACTTGACCATGTCCAAAGCTGTTCACACTGTTCATTATTGCAGTGCCAAGTCCTGACATTTCTTCAACCTTCTTTGGAGGAAAACAAAAAAACTTTGGAAGAACTGATCTATTTTTTGAGGAAGAAAAACCAACATAGATATGAGAGGAAGTGTTACTCTGAATTTGAGCCCATTAGGAGGACATTGTCCATTTGATTCACAAACTTTGCATTGCTTTTTAATTACTGAGTGATACTGGGAAAGCTGAAAGACATGAGTGTATTTGTAGTCAGCTCAGTTAATGTAAAGGAGAGCAAAGGAAGAGATCGTCTTTTAACATTTTTTCTCTTCTGCTGCTCATTTCCTGCTGATACTTCCTTTTTATTGTAAACCTTTATTAAGGTTTACCTTTATTTTCTTTCCTCTTGTAAAAGTGCTATCTCTTTCTGATATCTGGAATGCAACTATTCACTGTGTGGTTTTTAATGTCAGAAATGAATAGCTCCGGCAGGCGATGCACATCCACAGCTCAGGAACAGTTGTATACTTCTGAAACTCCATTGTGTAATCTGCCATTCAAGTGGAAAAAAAGCAGTTTAAGTTTTTCCTTCTTGAATGGGAGAGATGCCTGAGAATTTCCAAAGCACTGATCATTTCTGTGTGTGCCCTGTGGGCTCTTTGAGCTTACGCCACTTAACTTTGTTGAGTCAACTCTTTTCACAGGGAAGGAGTTTGAAGACAGAGAGATAGGTCAGCAAGTACAGGCTCCAGGACACATTCTGGTATGTGTCTCTCTGTTTTTTTGGCTGTCATTATTGTGGCTTTTACCATTTGCTGCAAGGGCTTTTAGAGGGATATGAGTCTTCCCTGACAGCAGTGGGTTTCCACAATATCAGTTTTATTGAGGGTGTTGCACACGTTGCCTGTAGTGTCAACAGCCAGTGGGTCCCAGCCAGTCAGCGTACTGAGTTGCCTGACATTCTCCAGATGCTCTGTGCTGCTGTTGAGGGTGGTGCAATAAGTTGTAGGGCTCAACAGGCAGGCAAAGATCCTTTCCACCACCATTTTGCTGAACAATACATGTTTCACGAGCCCAGAACTCTCTTTACTTCGGGGTCTCTAAGTGCTGGGAATCGTACTGTGCATTTCCACATCTGTGAACTGCTGGGCGTTCTCAGTGCTCTCTGGAGATGTGATGATTGGGGAAACAACATGCTTCAGGCGCAGGAGCATGGTGAAAATCAGTATGAGAATAATAGCCAGAAGTGTTAAGAACAACCCCATGTAGATGTACAGGCCAGAATATTTATCTGTTGTTGTGTCTACTTCTGTAGCCAGAGTTGGAAAGTGGACACGGCCAGTCAGGTTTCCACGAAATTTAAAATAAATCTCAGTCATTGCTCTCTGTCAGCTTTGGTCCATTTTCCCTATTTACCATCAAATTTCCTGTCTTCCGTCACCAGATTCACAAAGCAGGTCAAGAGAGGAGACTTTGGTCTGACTGCAGGATGGCTTCTGAGCAGAATTCAGCAGGAAATGCTCCTTCCTCCTGGTCCCAGGACTGCTGGTTCACACAGACAGGCCTTTAGGATCATTTTTCAAGTTGCTGTTATAATGACAGCAAGCATTAGACTTGTGTTTTACACTGATATTAGGCTTTTATTTTGTCCTGAAAGTGCAGTGGTCCTTCTTCTGGTAGGACACCTCCTTTGGGAGGTGATATGCTTTGGTCCTTCTCTCAAACTGAGCTGCAAAGGGCTGCACAGCTTTGGTCTTTGTAAGAGTTTTTTTTCCAAACAGAGTGAGTGAGATTTCTGCCAGCTTCTCCCACAGCAGGTGGTTTATCCTTGCATGAGCTGGGGAAGGTTGTTTTCTCCTTTGCCAGTCTGCTGGGGGATCTCTCCTCTCCCAAGCCAGGGTTACTGATGCTTGCTTAAAGAGTATGGAGTTTTGAGTTGCTCATTAGGGACAGTCAAGAAGTCATCTTTCTAAAAGGAAAAAAGAGAGAGAGCAAGAGAGAAATAAAACCAAGTACCAAAATAGCTTAGGCTGTACATGGTATCTTTAGAACAAATAAGTAAGAAATGAGTTTAATCCCTCATTTCCTCCTGTGAGCCACCTGGTGATCAGGAGAAGCACTGGATATTTAACTTTAGAGGAAGACCATGCAAATCTAAATGCTATGGTCTCCTCTCCTACCACTAACTACTTAGGAGTAGGAGAAGGCCCCAGTGTCTATGCGATTAGATGTCACAAAGGAAGGGAAAAATGTGAATCCAGCCATTGTCCTCTACCATGTGTCTCTCCTTTGTCATCTCTCAGGACCCCCCATTTCTGTGGCAGGGCGTGCACAGCAGGTTGCTGGAGCACTGCCGGCCCCTCCAGGGGACTCTGTCGCAGGATATGACCCTTTGCTCACATCCTGGGAGCAAAACTTACCAGAAATGGGGGAATCTTAACATTTCAGCACCATGGTTTCTTCCAGATGGAAACAGGAAACCTAAATGCTGAAACTTCTCTCTGAATAGTGTATCCAAAAGCATCATGTTCTGCTCTGAAAAAAACCCAGAATTTTGGTTTTAGCTGAAACAAAAATGGTACTGAAATAATGTGATGCAGTCATTTATAATCTTCACTACATATACACCTAGATGGGATATAAGTAGAATAGTATTAATATGGTAATATACTACGGCAGTCATTAAAATGAAACATTAGGTCACAATGATGTTCTTTGATGCTTTTAAATAAAAGATTTCACCCAAAAGACACATTGCTGCAAAACATTCTGGCTTTGGCAGGGCTTCAGTTCCTGACATACGGCTATTTTATTGACAATGTTTGGTTCAGTCCTCCCCAGGCACCAGTGCCTTGTAGAGGGAGGTGGTTGAGCTCTGGAGGCCTGAGGCATCAAGAAGCTGGTATTCAGGCTTTTCTGACAAGCAAGACAGACCTACTTTGCTTCATGTGATGGGGAAACATCTGTTGTCTTGTGCTTTTGGAGGAGGGACTCTGAGAATTGTCCACACTGTCTTTACCTGACTCCCAAATCCTGCGGTACCTTCTTTGGTATCAAAGCATTTGAGACAACAGTAACCCAGTTTAGGCACTACTGGGCCAGGTCCTGCTTGGTAATAGGCTGGCTAAACTGGGCCAAATTGCTGATGTAAAAAATTGCCTAGGGGTTCAACTTCTGCAGTCCCCGAGTGGGTAGCTGGCCCTGTTTTGTGCTTCTTGTAGGAAGATATGGGGAAGCATGGTAGAAGCATGGCTCAACATTTTTCCAGGGGGTGACCCAGCCCCTTTGGAGCCTCAGAAAGTGGGGAATGGAAAAGAGAAATCTTCAGATTAGGGAAGGCTCTGGGCTTTTTGCACAGGGCAGATTGAGTGTTCATCTCAGCTACAAGGTCATGTTGGTTTTGACAGCATGATTTCTTTTTGCCTGTCACAGAGATTCCCAACCTTCACAGACCCATAGGCAGCAATAATACATAGGTAGTGCGCTTTCCTCTCTCTTTTAACTAGACTAGAGAGGCAGGAATCTTGAAGGGTATTTAGGATAACATCCTCTCCCAAAGCCAATGCTTGGGGACTGCTGGTCCATCAACCTGGGCTATGAGGTCTAAACACTAAGTTCTCAGGACTGACCGGGTGCAGTCTCCAGTGGGCTTCAGTCATGCAGGTCTGGGGAGGGAAAGAGGAGCACTGGAAATGAGAGGTGGATTTTCTAGAAGCATTCAGGCTTCATCAGTGTGATTTGCACTTTCAGTATCCCCTAGGTATCTTTGAAAAATTTCCTCTGAATCTCTGTGGGCAAGTAACAGTTGGGCTGTCAGAATACCTATAACAGCAATACCTGCAAATAACTAAAGCAAGCCATTTGTATTGTAACTAGTGCTGCAAATGTCACACTTCAAGTCAAATGAATATTTTATGTGCAGATTATAAACTTCCCCAGAAACCAAAGGTTTATAGGATACATGGAGAAATCCTTACAAACTGCTACAGGTAGCAGTATCGTAAAAAATGCAGTTTTTATGGAGGGAAGGTCATTAGCAAGAACTTGCTCCAGGACTAGAGAATGCCTAGAAGGGTTTGCATTTCAAAGTGCTCAGCTAGTTTCATAACAGCTTGGAAGGAGTCTAGATTTGAAAGCTTCAGTCAGGAGGTACCAGAGTTTGGTTTGGGGTTTTTCTCCCCCTACTGCAACCATCTTCTGTTGATCTCTCCAAACAACTGTTTTCAGGAGAAAAAGCAAACAAATTAAGAACCCAGCCACAGTTCTATCAAAATGAACCAAATGAGAATGTCCTCAGATTTCAGTGAGTCCAAATTACAGGTGGCATAGGGTGCTTTAAAATGAAATACTTCAGATGTACTTAGTTTACAAGGAAATATCCCCAGTCTTTGAATATTTCTGATATCTCAGATTTTCAACCCCAAACATGAAATATCCAGTCACTGTGACTCAGAAACATCAGCTTGTGTAAACCTGTGCTGCTAAACTATAAACAAGAAAGGTGCCTTATATATCATTGTCATTAGTAATATAGTGCTGATATGCTAATAAGGGCTCAAAGCTTTTTCCCATTTTGATGGGTTTAGCTGCCCAGAGGAGCCATGCAACACGTTCCTAATGTAAGAAACAGAAGACAAGGAGGCAGTTGGTCATGCCAGTGAATTCATGGCTGCGATGGAGAGAGATGTAGGGTGAAGTATACTTTGAGGTTGAATGTCAGCACAAGGGCTCCAACCTACCTGCCTTGTGCTGGATCCCTGCCCCTTCGTGTGCCTAGAGGTCTCAGTGGGTATGTCCACACCGTAGCCCAAGAACGGGCTCGGAAACAGAAGGGAGCTCCCTGGGCTCCCACGTCCCTCTGGGCTCTCGCATGCCTGTGCCTCTTGCTGACACAGGCACGGCAGGCAGCCTCGGACAGCCTGTGCCGGCGCTGTGCTAAGCTGCCCGACAGCGTGCAAGTGGCAGAGCAAGGGGCTGGGCATGCTCAAGCCTCCAGAGACACAGGCATGAGGGCAGCTTTGTAATCTCAGCATCTGGTCTTAGGGCAGCCTTGGGGAACCCCCTAAGACCTCCAGCCCTGAGCAGCATGAAGACTGAAGGATCTGTGTTTGCAGAGCTCTTGCAGCCTTGTTATGTGGTCTGTGGCATTGACTGCAGGTTCAGTGCTGAGGCAGAAGCAGGGGACATGAAGGTGAAGGTTGTGTTACAGCCGAGCACTGGCTCTCAGGTTCATCCTAATTTTGTGATTTTCACACTTTGGATATATAAATGGAAATTATTCCCCATGAAGAATATTCTTACATTATACAGTAGGTGGGAAATAGAGGGTATGAAGGGTACTGGCTGTATTAAACCTCTGGTCTTACAGTATGATTTCTTTGTTGGTAATGAAATGCAGTCGGTCCAGAATCTGACATGTGCTTGAGGAAAGTACAGAGCAATGTCCTGGCCCATCTCATCTGCTGTCTTGCTGAGAGCAAAAGCCAGAGCTGGTTTCTCTCCTTAAGGAGCAGAGAGCCTAATGGCTTTGCATACTTCATAAAATTAGACTGCATAATGCTAAGGACATTAGTTTTAAGTTCAATAATTAAGTACAAACCAAGACCTTGAATTAACAAAGCTCTGCTGGGCGCTTATTAGTAAAAGGAACAGATTAAGAGTAGAAAATATTAGCAATGGAGAGTTAGCACAGCTTTCTTTTTTTTTTTTAGTCTCAACTCTAGAATTGTCAGGAGTAATCAACTGTTAAGACTATTAAAAGCTGGGAAATTAACTACATCTTTTCCAGAAATAATTCAGTTGCTCCAGTCAACCCCAAAGATTTTTGCCTTTTGATCCACCAGTTACCTCAGTGAGCACATCCCTTTGGATATTACTAAAGGGGAACAAACTCCCCTTTAAGGCATAGAAGCTTAAGGGCCATAGAGACCAAGGTCATGGGAAATTAAATGGGTGCACAAAGACTCTGCGAACCTGTGTATAAAGCAGGTTGGGATTATAGTTTTGTTCAACTCAGGACACCAGAGACAAAACCTCCCTGGTTACCCTGAGAAGCCCCCAAGTCCACTGACTGAGAGAGAAATAGATTATTATAGAGCAGAAAAGCATAACTAGAGCCCAAATTCCCTGTGATCTAAGCTGTTGATCAAGGTTTAGTCATTCTTCTCTGGCTAGATAATACATCCAGTTCTGAGCAGTGCCAGGCACCATTAGTGCTCACTGATGCTCAGCGGATGCAGATCAATTCCAAGCAGACACTTCTTTTTTTATCAGTTTGTGCTTGGTTTTAAGCAAGGATTAAAATAAGCAACATATTTAATTTAATAAATAATGGATAATGAAAATAGTAGCCCCAAACATAAAAACAGCAAGTTTTTTTCTTAGAGTGTCATCGAGACAGCAAATGCATAAGCCAAAACTTCAAGGGTGCTGAAATTACCACCCTCCCACTGCAGCTACCAGGGTTTGGGGAGCTTCGGTAACTCTCACGATTTGGCCAATTTTTATGAAGCCCACACAGCCGTACTCTGCACCTTTGTAGGTCAGAGAGGAACAGAGAGAGACTCCCCCAAAACAGTACGGACAGACAGCACAAATTGAACTTGCAACTGCGATAAATGCATTGTCTTGCCTAGCTGCTTCCTTTTACTGCCATGATCAGTTTAAGTGCCACTTGCTAGCAAGGCATCTCTGAAAGTGCAGGCAACTTTTCTGAGTTCTCTTTTGCTTTTCCACCCAATACTAAATCTACTACAAAGAGGTGCATGGGACAGAACAGAACAACTACTCGTGTAGCTTCTCCAAGGCTATTAGTTAACCTGCACTTAGCTGGCTGGCAAGAGCAGAAAGGTTTGTTTTTGAACACAGATGCTACCAGGTGTATTTTATCTGGGTGACATTTACAGAAAAAAATCAGCATTGAAGAAATGCAAGCAAAGCATTAAAGTATCAATTCCATCCATGGCTTGCGTTTTCTCCAGGGAGGATCCTTGAGGGAGAGGAAAGGGAGGGTGTCTCTTCTTTCAGTGGCAGATGGTATTTTGTGTTCTCATGCTGAAGTGTAAGATTATATGTCAATACCTCAGCTGTGGCAGTGCATAGGAAGAGAGAACAGAATAAAACATAGTTACCTTTCAGAGCAGGCAGGGGTGTTGGGACTAGACATTTGAGCATCTGTTTCAGACCATGAGCTTGCTGGTGATTTATCTAGGAACATCTCCTCCCAGGTAGTGGGATTTGTGCAGAAAAGATTTGCTGTCTTATTGCTGGAGTCAGGATACTGCCTTTTTAGCAACAAACATGCCAAGTGCACTTTCTTCTCCTCTGCTCTTGAATTCACATGGTTCAGTGGCAGGGATGGCTCTTACTCCAGGTCTTGAGATGCCAACTGACGGTGTGACTGAACAGCATCAGTGGTGATGTCCTTCCTTCGCAGGCAATAGGAGAAGGGGGCAAGGAGCCTTCTCTTCATGTGTTTTGCTGCTGGGGTGGAAACGGCGCAAGCCAGCCAGTCCCCTCCCTCGGCAGCGGCAGGCAACAGAGCGGAGAGGATCAGTAGCGCTCCAGCGCTGCTGTGTCTCGCAGCAGGCAAGGAGGGAAGGGAGGGAGGCTGCAAGCTCAGCTCACAGCAAAGTTTGTGCAAGGTTCGCTTTAACCCTTTGGTGCTTGCAAGCAGTAAACAAGGCTACGTTGGCTGTCAGTTGCGGAGGAAGACATGAGCCAGGGGGACAGGGTATCAGTTTCTCTCTCTGGTTTTCTGGAGGGTAAATAGGTTTTTATTTCATGCCTCTTGGGAGGGTTGGTGAAGGTTCCTAGCTGGGCTCTGTCTGGAGCCGGGGACAGGCATCACATGCCAGCTGAGACCCTCAGGATCAGCCCTACGCGTTGCTCTTTGGTGTTGGTGCTTTTGAGGTATTTTTGTCTGTGCTCAGTGTTGGATGTTTTGGGGAAGGCTCTGCAGCTGGTTTAGTTTAGAGGCCATCTCTCCCCTGAGGAGTTTGCAACTGTGCGTGAATAAGCATAACCCCAATTTTGCTGTGTTGTGAGCAAAAATGGTTTTTGCCAATTTATGAATGTGTGAAGCAGAGGTCTACCTACAAGACCCCACAGAAATGAGGCAGGAGGAGCCAAAGTCAGGGTGAGAACCCAAACCATCCTGATCCTTCTGATTGCCAACCCTTTTGACCTGCGTTTCTTCACTCCCCCCAGGCTGACAGAGAATGTTTTGTGACCCTGTTACAGTTATTACACGAGTAAGAGTAGACTCTGTATCAGTGAATCTCTATAATTTTAACTGTGTGCGTGTTTCAGGAAGGGGAGAGGGGAACAAAATTTCCTTTGCTTTCTGCAAGGTAGTTGAATCTGCTGGGGGCAGAGGCCAGTTTGGGAGGCCTCGCAGGGGGCCCCAAGGTTTCGCTGGCAGTGACCAGCATGCAGACGGGTAGTGACAGTTTGCAGCTCTAAGCACTGAGCTGTGTGCAGCTGCGTGCAGCTGGATTTCATGTGCTGTCTGAGCAGCCGTTTTCCATGTCCCCTGTCCCCCAGCAGATGGGTTGGCTGGAAGCACTTCACAGGGCAAACCTGACCCACAGGCCTGCAGCTGCTCGTTTGGCTGGTGGTAGTTCCCAGTGCCTGGCGGTTGTCTTTCATGGCCTGTGCTCGGGCACTGGGAACAAGACTCCCCTCTGGAAAAAGGGTCCCACACAAAGGTTTGGGGAAGAGGATTTCATTCCCCTCTGTGCATTTTTTTGTGTCACAAGACAGAGACGTTTCCTCTCAAAATTGTCTCCTCCAAATAGTTCTCCCTCTTAGACCTCCCACACCACAGCCTGAGCAGAAGGGCCAACGCCTAATGAAACCTGGAGCTGCACAACTCTTTCATCCTCCCACTGGTCCTTCAGGCATGCGGATGAGGCCTGGGCTGGAAGGCTGGATTATATGTCTGTCTTTCTAATGACTTCAACCTCTGGAGCTGACAAGCACAATGTATGATTGTAATGTAGAACCATTTAGATAAATAAAGTGTAGCCCCTGGAAAAAGTACAATTCCCCCACACTTTTGTGGTGGGCTGAACCCTCTGAAAGCCAAGCCTTATAAGGCAGCTTTGATTGCTGATTTCCTTTCACATTTCCTTTATTGTAATACCATGCATGGTGCCCAGTATTGCAGTCTGTGCCATAGGTACTGAATTCCCTGCTAGGCATATAGGAATGAAAGTACCGTCATAAATCAGAAGGAAGACTATGTGTATTTTGCCCTGGAATCTGTACAACTACTCCTTTACAAACAAACTACCTGACAGCACCTCCAAACCCTGGACACATGTCCTCTTATTTAAGCAGAAACAAGTGAGAGCTCTATTTACCAGGAATAATGTTCCTGGTTGAGTTATGAGACCCAAAAGAGACAAGTCTATGTTGAAATGCTGTGACCCTGCTTTCTAAATAATGCTAATGAGCAGTGCTGAAATGAAAGGTTCTCTTTCTGCGTCCATGCAACCCAGCTTCTCTGCTCAGCTTATTTTCCCTTTGTTGATTTTGCAGTAAATTATCTCTCCCTTTTGTAGGACAGAGCTGCTGTTTGCCGGATGGGCACGCTTAGATTTCTTGTTTCCTTTGTAGCAGTGTATAATAAAGACAGATGAATTTTAGATAATGCCACAATTTATACCAGCTGAGGCTGATGAATGCTTGACTGACAGATTGCTGAATTCCTGAATTATTGAGAAGTATGTAAGGCTTTCTCTCTATGTAAATTCTTGGGCCAACCAAATGGTAAATTTGTGCTGCATAAAATGAAGGTGTTCAAATCTGCCTTGGAGATACACAGAGATATGAACCCAGTGACAGTTATTTTTCAAGCAGCTGTTGAGAATTTGGGGGCAGAAGATCGGGGGCTGATTGGATGCTTTCCTCTGTGTTATTTGACCTGCGTATCAAGTTTTATATCAGATGTGCCATTTCACACATCTTTCTCACAATGGTCCCACACCAGTCTTAGAGTGAAATTTGGATTTAACAAAGAGCAAATAAGATCTCTGAATGGTTGTTAGTGGGTAAAGTCTATGTTTGCATATGGGGATTCTCTGTTACCAAGTTCATGAATCCTGTGAACAGAGTAAGTGTATACTTTGGGTCTTTACAAATTGCTTTCAGTGCAACTGCAATGAACAGAAAAGTTGCTGTACTTTCCTCTCCCTGAGATGTCCCCTTTGCAGCGGACACATCCCAAACTGGTTTCTTCAAGCCCTGAGCTGCAAGAATCTTCCATCATTCCGGGCTGTTTGTGTGAGGGAGGGTCAGGGCCAAGCAGAGGGTGTCTTTTGCTGATGTAAATGCTGATTCTTGAACTCAGGAGAGAACCACACCTTGGTCAGTGCCTATGCCCATGTCAAAAATGATAGAGAAAACAAAAGCAGTGGCTGAGGCTTCACTATTAACTGTGCAGGACAGAGAGTACGTAAAATGAGAGCAGGCATTTAACTCAGAGCTGTCTAATGTCTGAAGCGTATTCTGTGTTTGGACATATTTTCCATCTGTTATTTAGAGGTTACAGTCAATACCAGCTCACCGTTTCTCTCTCTTCATTATGGTCATTTCCTTTTCTTCTGTTAAAGCACCTTCTCTCCCCTGTATATGTGGTTAATCTCTGCCTGGACGAGAGTTTGGCTGATGGAGCTGCTGTGCTGAGCCAAGGCAGCCCCACTTGCCTGGAGTTTCACTGGCTTACGAAGGGCTTAGGGGAAGATCACCCACTTGTCCCCTGAGAACACTGCTAGAAACCTGCACCAGATGGCTTAGGAATCAGCTCAGCACTGTGAGCCTCTAGTAGCAGTCATTACATATGGCAATACTAATCATACTTAGCACTTCTATATTTTCTAGTCATTTTACCAACAGTTACCCAGTTCCTTGGTGAGGTGCAGTCAGGCAGTGAGGTGGGCTGCCAAGTGCCCCCTTCTTAACAGCTTTTGTGGCTGCTATGGGTTGTGTAGCTGTGCAGTGTGGCTACACACATTGTGTGGCTACACACCTCTTCCTTGAAGAGGTGCCCATCCTCTCCTCACCCTTGTACACAAGGTACAGCTCCTGAGGTGCCCAGCTGACGTTAGATGTGTCACATGGTAAAAGACCTGTCCTTTACCCTTCCACCCTTCCTCATCCCCTGCCACGGCCAGCCACACAGGTGCCAGGAGGCCACTTGCTGCCCCGAGGGGCGTCTGGTAACTGGAAGTGCCTGAGGTGGTTGTTATGGGAGTTGCTCCTGTAATGATCAGGGTGGTTCCTAATTTCCATCTTAAAGGCTATGAGCGCTCAGAACAAGAGGTAAGTCACTATGGAAGTGACACTGAAGCAAGTGACAGCACTTTGTGCTCTTTGCCTTAGCAGAGTGGAACCTGCTGTAAATATGTTTTTGTTCGAATATGTTTTGTTTTTATAGCCATGGCACTGAATGGCAGGTGATCTTACACCACCAACAGGCATGTGCAAAACATAAAAAATCATGTATTAGTAGATTTTGAATCAGGAGTCTCTGAATTTATGTTTGGACTTTCAGGTATTCATTACTCATTCAGATTTGGATGAAATAGGTCTAGCAACCACCGACTTTAAAGGAGAAATACCACAGTCCATTGGATGGCAACCTTGAAAGCAAAGAGAGTTGTCTTGATCTTGTTTCTTGCCTAGACCACTGAGGGCCCTGAGCAAATGTACTGACTTCTCTCTGCCTCATTTATTTCATATGAAAATGGAAAAATTATTGCTACCTCTCCCTTATAAACAGTCTGTCAATACAAAAGGCTACACAAATGCACGTGGTCATATGCCCACTGCTCCAGCAGGGCTAAGTGCCTTTCCCCCTGTGCATTCCCACACAATCTTGTTTTGCCCAGTACAGTGTGCCTGAAATTGCTTATGTGTTTGGACTAAAAGAGTTTCGTTGTTTTGAAAGGCTTCAGGCTGTTTTGACAATTTGGCTTTGTTTTGAACTTTCGTCGTCAAAAATATTGCAATTCTTCGGTTTATTTATAGAAACTAATTCTCCCACAGATAACTGAAGATATTCAGCCTGGTCTGATGCTACTGCTAATTTTTTGGAACATTTCTAGTTTGATTTACTGTTGTCAATGAAGGGCTGCATTGTCCTACACAGGATTCTGTCTGAAACAGTCCTAAGCTTCGTCCTGGTGAGTGAGCTTGTGAAGGACGTTGCAGATCCCCCAAACGGTGTTAGCACCACTCACAGAAGAGACTTCCCGTGCTCTAGGTCAGTCGATGAGAGCTAGCTCAGGTAGGGCAGGGTGGCACTGAGCAGGGTCGTATGGACATTCCTCGGAGCGGGGGCTGCCTAAACAGCAGGTTCCAGCTGGATCTAAACTGCAAGAATATTGCATTCACCCTCCACCAAGGTCCCACACAGCTCCTTGTGGGCCTTGGCAAAAATTAATGGAGCGACGAGTCAGGCGTAGAACTACAACTAGGTATCATGTTCTCTAACTTATAGTCTTGAGTGTTCCATTTTCCTCTGAAGTAGGATATTTCTCACAACAGTGCCTATTTTTAGGGAGTTCAGCACAATTCCTAGACCCGAGAGCTTCAAGTAAGTCTGGAGAAGCTTTGGGATGTGCTGATGATCTGGTTTTGGCTGGCCAGTTGCTAAGATACAACCTGAGAGGTGCTTGCTTGGCAGTGCGCCACTCTGTTTTAGTCACTTGAAGCGGGCACTCATTTTAACACTCATTATCCAAGCTTGTCTTACAGCCCATCTGCACTGCTTGCCAGATGATCTTAGCATGACTGATGACGATGCACAATGAATGCTAGCAACTGGGCCTTATTTTAGCAACAAGATAATGGACTGGCTTCCAGGAGACTGGGTTGTTACTCAGCATGATGGACAAATAATCCACGTGGACAGTGCAGCATTTGCCAGGAATTAGGTCACTCATAGGATTTTCTTCTTCCCATCTGCATGACAGGGCTTGTGTGCCAGGGGAGACGCGGCATAGACCTCAGCAACAGAAGCAGCACCTTTACTGTGAATATCTGTGAAATGTGCATGTTTTCTCCTTTGGTGCTCTATTTGTTTTTCCTGAAATTCTGGGTATTCTTGATGGAGCCTCAGAATATACTTGTTCTCCCCTTGCTTTCATTTTTATTCCCACCTCATTTCCCTGCAGCCTGGCCCCATCCTCTGGCTGTGGACAGCTTAGAACTGCCTTCAGTGTCAGTTAATGTTGCTCCATGGACAAGCATGTGAGTCACTCTCGAGTCAGTGAGTACATGATCTCACTGTCACCACAAAGCCCGTCTCAGCCTGCCTGGAGCTGGGCCCCTCTGTCTGCAAAGAGCCCTTTGACTCCCATGGGCTTCACACAGATTTCTGCCTACAGGAACAGCTTGCACGACTGAGGCTGAGATGTGATTCCCTGAAAGGTGCTTTTCACAGCGCAGATGATGCTCAAGAAGGTTTCAGATACAATCAAACACGTTAAAACGTGTGCCTCTCCTCCTGTTACAGTCAAAGGTACCACCTGAACTTGTCAGGCAGCACTGTGATTGCAATGCTGATCAGAAAAGGACTTTTTCTTCAGAGTTCAAATCCTGAGCAGAACTTTCCTAAAGCTGGAGTTCACTCTTATGCAGAATGGGGTTTTGGTCTGAGCCCAAAGCTAATAGACTCAAGTACTCACTAACGCACTTCTGGCAGGGACCCATGAGGCATAACTTTCAGAATCTTTAAAATATGAACAGATCTTCCCTGAATGCATTTGCTAACCAAATCCTCCCAACCAGATCATAAAGCTGAATGCACACGGGGTAGAGTATGGGGAACGCTAGCTGCAAAACAGTTAAACCCTTCTCCAAAGTTTCCGATGTCACATTATTTGCATGATTCACAGTTAACAGATGGGCTCATGCCTATATTCAGGGGGGAACGGTTCTTCAACTGCAATCATTAAATAATAATAATGACAGTTTATACTGAGAGGAAGACAATTTTTGATGACCCCATTACATCATTTTTTATCCTTTGGTTTGTTTGTTTTAATTCCAGTCTTAAAGAAGAAAATCCCTTTTCTCAGTTCTCATTTACAAAATATGCAGCTGAGAGGACTCTGCCCACCCACACACTTCGACATTTCAGATATCAGCATTTCCATCCAGGGCTGGATGAACTCTTTCTAAACCCTCCTGGAGGAAATATGGTGGAAATTCTTACAGCAGGAGAGTGAAAAGTGGTGGTAGATGCAAACACCTCCATCTCTGCCCTGCCACTGGTTTTGACTGTAATTTTGAATAAACCCTCTCTTCTGTCATATTTGTTCTGTACAGAAGATTACAGTGCAGAAATCCTGAGCCACTGCCAGTTGTGCTAACAGAATTATCAATTTTAGGTAAAAAAAAAAAATCTGCAAATGATACAAAAGCCCGTGCTCCTTCATATCACAAAAAAGTCATTGAGGTAATTTTCTTAATCCACTTTGAAGGAGTGACTCTTCCCAATAGCAGAAGTTCTTCTTTTTCCATGACTCCCTAAGTCCTGCTCTTGCTTCTGCCCCAAGGCGTCTGTACCTTAACAACTGCCAGTTATGTCCGAGGAGCCCCATGCATTGCCCTGATCATTTGCAATGGGATCCCACTTGTTCAGCTGCCAAGTAAAACAGTTTTGATGTATTTTGTGATTCATTAGCTGAAAAGAAGAGAAACTATTATGATTCAGCTCAGGTGCAATAGTAGGAACCAAACATTACCAGTGAGATCAGATTAGGGACGGGTCTTGAGCCCTAGTTCCAAACTGCAATCCCCAATTGGACTTTTAGAGCACTGAAAAAAAGGAAGAGCAAGAAAGAGATAAAGACAGTATGAAGACAAATGAAGAACAACTGCGTAGTGTGACTGTGTGTTTGTGTTCTCATGCTGTTTCATCGAAAGCCTCTTTATACAACTTCTTTAAGCATCTGCTGCTTACCACCAACAGTGGAGACAGGATGTCAGCCTAGGCAGACTCTCAGTCTGACTTGAGACAGCAGTTCCTATATATTTATGGTAAAGCCAGGGGTGTTCCCATTTGATGCTTTTTTTGTCTAATAGCAGTCACAAGTTCCCTCTTCCCCAGCCTCTGAGTCAGTAACAGAACAAACTCACTTAGCTCACTGGCCAGTTCCACTTAATTGTCATTTATTTCTGGTGAAGCAAAGAATAAGTTGTCACTGTGTGTCTGTGTGTTTAACTAATGCGCCTAATTATTAATAGCCAGCTTTGGTCCCGCTCCCAGCCTGTGTGCCGTTCTGTCTCCAGGATCAAGCTGTTTGGGAAGTCGCTGTTCTGTGAAGAGACTAGACAAAAAGCTTATTGAACATCCCTTCCTTTTTATCAGAAGACTGGTCTGTCCCTATTTATTTTTAGCATGTTATCAACAAAAGTTGCTTTATTACTTCACTATTCATGGATGAAGACATCTTTTTGATAGCGACAAACAGCTCTGCCTAGAAACATTCACCACATGGTTCTCCTGCATGGCACACATGAAGTGCGCTGCTTGGTCATTTGGTCCTTCTTTTCTCAGGCCCCAAGTGCACACCACGCAGTGACTCACCACACACAAGCTCTCTTCGTTCCCACTAAAAACAAGAGGTTTTATCCATGTCCCAGATCCACATTACCAGGCTCTTCCAGCTTCTTAAAACCCAGACTTCTCTAGTGTGTAGGCATCGACTCCAAACACTGACCATTTTGCCCTGCAGATCTTATACTGACCTCTGCGCTCTTCCAAAGAGAGAGAGGCTTCTTGTCCTATGAAACACTAGGAAGCCTCCTTGATGGGCAGTAGTGACCACATGAGATGTGCTTTGCAAGAGGGGACGATACTGAGAAGAGATACTTTACAGATGCTGTGCTGTTGCTGAAGACTATTGGTGAAGACTAGCATTTTCTCTGGCAGATCCCTGTTACTATCTAAATAGCAGCTTCATGTGCCCAAATTAAAGGACATTAAAATATTCTGGGCCAGGTTTACCCTCCAAACACCCATGCAACTCCCATTGCAGATGCAAAGGCATTCAACCTCTCCCTGACAAACAACAGCTTTAGGAAACGTTAAATCTGTATCAGTGTCTGTCCAGTACTAGTGCTGCTCTTTGCAAAGCTTTCAAATGGTCTGTTTTTACTCCTTGAAAAGATAGTAATTTGCTATCTTACCAGCTAGTGCCAACAAAATCCCTGTTTTCCAGTTCCTAGGATTTTAGTCCCATGCAATGAGAAAAAGGCACATTATCTGCTTCTGCATATAATTCATTATTGACATTTCTTCCTGCTTCAGCTGTACTTCTAATGACAAGCTCAACATAATCAAGAAGAAAAAAAAAAGCAGGAATAATGCAATGAGCTGCTGGTCTATTTTTTAAGTTATAACAGGAGCATACACTGTGTGTGTGATGTTCTGGGACTCTAAGCAGGGGTCAGTCCTGCAAAGATTATCCTGGGAATAAATGTGTGCATTTAAATGGAATTCCAGTGTTGGAGATTAGACTTCTAAGGAATGTCACTGCTTTAAAATGAGGAAATCTCAATTTCAGTGGGCTTGGAACAGACACAAAATCAACAGCTATAAGATTTTTACACCAATCTGTAAAAATCTCTGTATGTGGACTCCACCAGACTGCAGTGAGGGCTCTGCCTGGTTTAGTGCAAACAGTTGAGTAACCATACAGGTAAGTCAGGAGATTATTCACATATCACACAGATGGAAAGCCTCTGTACTGATGACCAAGGCTTGGGATAGCAATGCTCGGCTGGGCTGCACTACGGTCACTCCTGGGTGAAGCTGTGCTTTCCACAGGCACTCTTTCAGTTCCCTGTGCTCACTTCCCAGCACTGGGTTCCACAGAGGAGCCCTTTGTGAGTGGGATGCTGGGGACTCCATCACTGACACTGCAGCTGGCTCCATACCCCGCTTGCCTGCTGAGAGCCCAGTCCTGCCCTAGTCCTGAAGCAAACCTTGCTGTGCAGTAGCATTGCCAGGTAGGGGGCTATAGTGATCCTTGTTTAGCATCCCCTGCAGATGTGGGCTGAGGTTAATACTGGGATTGGTTCTGTGAATACTTCCATAGCCCTCAGTTCTTGATGCACTCCTGGTCACTTGGTTATTTGCGAAAGCTGAACTGCTCGATAACATTGCTGGAGGCTAAGAGATGGCTTGCAGCACCCAGAGGTGCTGTGTTCCCCTGGGGGCCGCATTAGCTTACCTAATGTCATTTATTTGGCAGAACCTCTGGAATTCACCATATCCATGTTGGATGTTGTCATTGCCAAAGCCCAGCACCTGCAGCCTGATGTGGGCAGTTTATAAGTCACTGACAAGTCCTTGTTGCTCTGCACAAAGCAGAGGTTGGCCTGTTATCCATGTTACGCTGGACTTGGCAGCTTATGCTTGTAACTCTGGAGAAGCCTTGTTAAAACCTGCTGTCAGTCAAGATGTATGTTTTTACAAGGATAGAGGGTGGCTGGTCTAGAATTTGCTTAGTTCCTCAAGTCTAAGCTACCCCTTGCTGCTTTAGTTGTAGTATTGGTGTCCCCAGCCCACAGTCCCCACACCAACCATGCACTTCAATTTCCCTCCTGATCCTGCTAACTCTTCCAGTCTGTCGTCCATCCTCCTTTGCAGACCTCTCCTCCCCCACCCCCAGCCCACCTCAGGCTCACCCAAGGCTTGCAGGAGCAAAGCCAATTCATTGCAACGTTCATATTTCAGTGAGTAGGTCATATTGTACAGGACTGCAGTGGAAAAGCAGCAGTGGGCAGCTGTTTCCCATTTATTCACATGTAACCTTCATAGTGCTATCAGTGGAATATTAAACAAGGTTTTAGCATCTGCTTTTTGGTTGGTTGGGTATCAGCCAACTGCTTCTGAATTTCTAGATTCACTGTGTCTGCATATCTCATTAGCAGGTTTAGCTTAATTTTTATCACCCACTGCCACAGCAAAACCTCTGCAGCTCTTAGCTCCTTTGCAGCACATAATCGTTGGCTGCAAGTATCTGATTCTTGTGGCTTCTATCGCCAAAGCACAGCATGGGCTTTCTTCTATTTCACAGGGACAGTAGGGAAGCTCCAGGCTGTACTAGAGTGAGAAGAGCTGGTCACTTATGAAAATGAATGTGCCCCTTCCCTGGGGGGGGGGGGGGGGAAAGCAGCTTTAGCCTGCCTCAGCTAGATTTTAAGTTAGATTTTGTGGTTGTGGTGACAGTGCAGAAATTTACTGGCTGATTCACTCTTGCTGGCCCAGGGTCACATCGAGGTATTCATGGCTATATTCCAGGTATAAACCCAACAGCAGAGGTCACCATCTGTGGTGGGCTGCAGCTCCTTGAAGCTTCCTTGCATCAGTCAGTTCATGCTCAGCTCTCTCCCCCACTGGTGAACAGTGGCTGCCCCAAGTGTGCAGCTGGCAATAAGGAAAAGCAGGTGAAAAATTTGTACCAGAGGGGACAGATGCAGTCTTATAAGTCCAACAATTAGATGGGCACCTTCCCTCTGCAGCTGTTTGTATATCCACCCAGCAGTGACTTGGGTGAGCATATTCCCTTCTTACTGAAAACAGAGTTATCAGGAAAGGAAAAAACCTCCTCCCACTCCCCATCATAGCAATTTTCTTCCCTGCAGCACATTTACCAGTGCTTCAGCCAGTCTAGTTTTAAATAATGCAGGTGCCACCAATTATGAGGAAATAGCAAAGGTGAAGTGTATTTTTGGAGCTGGAAGGTTCCTCTGATGAGTCTTTCTGTCCATTGCAGTGATGTATCATAAATTCTGCTGTGTGGCAAAGTCCAACCCCCAAAGAAGAAGGTCGGAAAACCCTGCAATGTAATCAACTCTGCTACTTTAAATTGAAGTTCTCTGGAAGGGAATTTTAATCTCTTCCTGAACCAGCTGATGATCTTCTTTTACTAAGTTATAGCGGGAAGATTTGAATTTCTCTTGCCCTTTCATATTTTGAGATATTTCATTTTCAGTGGCTATAATTACACAAGTTACTTCCATGTTGTGTAAAATCTACCCATATTTTGTGGTGCATGGCCTGTGATATAGGGGCTGTCTTCTGCCATCAAATATTTCCAGTAGTCAGGAAAACATTTGTTTTAAAACAAATGACGACAATAGAGATTTTTTTCCTGCTCTTTTTCACAGAAGAGCATAATCTCAGGCCTAATTGTAAGACAATGTTCACAAATGAATAATTTCTTTCAGATCAAACCTGCATTAATAAAACTTGGTACATCAGTCTCTACATTCGCACATTTCTATATGCAGAAATCAGGACTATCACTTTTGGAGACACATCCTGTTCTTTCTGGGCAGTGGGATATTGAGGTCTTTCTCAAATCTACTGCCATTTAATAATGCTCTTTATTGCCCTGCTTGTGACTGTCACAGCACATCAGATTCATTGCCAGCTGAGGGGAAACTTGTTTTATGAGTCTGACAAGAAATGTTGAAGTGTCTGTGGTAGTTTGGATAATTTGTCTGAAACGGAGGGTAAGTTCCTTGCACAGGAACCACGGTAGCCTGCCTGAAGGAACTGTGGAGAAGCAGTTGAAGTGACTGCACACATACAGAAGAATTCCAGTACTGCTCATCCAAGCAGCAGGAGGAGCATTTCAGTTACCCAGGCTGATCTTGCTCAGGTCTCAGTACACTGAAATACCTCCCAACACTGCTGACAACCTGAGCACCATTTTCATTTCCTGACGTACCGTTGTAGCTTCCTTGCCTTCTGGTGCGACCTCAAAGTCGAACAGTGTGTCAGAGAGGATGGAGCAATGGAAGTAGCATCCCTACTGAAAACACTTGACAGTAAAAACAGAAGCCCATTTAAATGAGTTTCTCTTTGTCGGTGTACAAAGTTAGAGGGTTTAACAGCAGTGATGTGATTTACACCGCTTGTGACTTGTACCCACAATGGTTTAGCAGTGCAAAGTAGTGGGAGGCCAAGCCAAAGCCTCTTCAGAAATAAGGGCTGTCTAAAGTGATGTGACAACCTTCAACACATTGGAGTAAAATAGGAATAAATTGGAGTTAAATTTAAGTGTTATGCTGAGCAGTGCCACCTGAAAAGCGCACACTAGATGGGTGCTAGACAAGGTACTCTTGGGGTATCCATAACTTTTATCTTTTGTTCACTTAGCACTGCTGTTTCTCACAGAAATCCATGGGATGCTGCCAGTTTTCATGCAGTTATGATCAAAAGGCTTGAGTGTATTTTTTTGTTTTTGGACACTGTATGGCTGCTGGGCTGGTGCAGACTGTCTTGCCTAAAATAAAGTTTTGGCACCCTTCATTTTCCCATGATGATTTACCCTGGAAGTTTGGACAACTTGTACCTAATCTTGCAAATACACACTAATAGCATAACAATTTTTCCTAGAAATAGTTCATATACTCGGTGGTAAGTGGAAGATCAGTACTAGTTCTGGATGCAGCTCTGAGCTTTGTCCCAGATTCTGTCCTAGCTCCGTCCCAGGCACTTAATTTTCTGTACCTCAGTTCACCACCAGTGAAATTGGCTTAATTCTTTGCTCTCCAATCTGTCCGTCTGATGTGCCTTTAATACACATGATGATGGCAGACTGTCTTTTTTCTGGGGACAAAAGTGGCCTTCGGTGCTCAGTTTTCGTTTGAATACTTCCATTTACACATTTATTCCTATGTGGCAATATGTAGGCCATGTCATGGAAAAGCTGATGCTTAGCAACACAGACCATTACAAATGATTGTAATGCATGACCTTCCCTTAATGATCTTGGCCTGTCATCTCCAGGTAAGGGGTGCGACTGCGGAGCTGATATTTCCCTCAGGAAATGCTCTGTCCCTCCTCTGGTTCCTCCCTCCCCTTCATTTGGAAAATCTTTGATAATTAAATCAGTGCAAAAGCAAGTGATCTGTTGTTATAATTCATCTGGCAATTCAGCCTAAGCCCCAGGTTTCTCTTTGCTCAAATGAAATTTGCTTTGCTCACAGAAGATTGGCTCCCAAGCTACCTGCTTACTCACACAACCTCTTTCCTAATTAGATGACTGAAACTAGCAAAGCAGGGCCTTCTTCCCAGCACAGATGACCTTAGGGAAACAAAAAAGGTGCTTTTCATTAAAGAGGTCCTAGACACCCTCCCATAAAGACCTTCTCCCATAAAGAAGAGAAATGCATTTATTTCTGGAAGAAGATACAAAGGTACAACAGCTCCTTGGTCATTTAATGTTGCCAGCATCTCTTGTTTCCAAGCAGGGAGAGAAGACGGGGCTCAGCTGTTATACTGGTGACCTTGCTTCTGCCATTTGTCTTCCATCACTTAGCTCTGCTCCTCTTTGCTTTAGTGGGTTTTGCCTGAAAGAACTGTGTGAAGTCTTAATAAATGTCTTCTTGGACAAGAGGGCACCCAGGCTTGGCTTGAAAGGCACAGCCTTTTCCCCTGTAGCTGGGAGAGTTGCTCTGTAATTGGCAGTGGACACTTTTTCTCCCTACAGTCCCACTTCTCCAGAGGGATGCAGCACCCACAGGCAGCGTGCCCATAGATGTGATGCTTTCTATTGTTGATGTCTTCAGATTAAGCTTGGATTTTTTTTTTCCATTAGACATCATAGTGGTATTATGGCTGTTGGCTCTGCACCCTGGCTGATATGTTACAGTAAGGTCTAACTAAGGGCTTGTGGACCTTACAATCCCTTTTGGCTTTCACAATCAACCAATCTATTTAAAGAGCTGTTCTCCATATCCAGTATATCAGGGGAGTACTATCAGAGGACCATGTACCTTCTTTTAGCATTATTCAGAGAGGGGCAGGTTTTGTATTACATGGTAGGAGAATGGTGCACCCCCCCCGCACACACCCCCAACCACTGCAGCTGTGCCAGTGCTCAGCAATGCCATGAAAGCGGTGCCAGTCAGAGAGCAGAAAGCAGGAGCAGGAAAGGAAGGAGATCCCGTACAAGAGGCTCCAAGAGAAAAGCTGCTCTATCCTTTGCTTACTGCAACAGACTATGGACTATACTATGGACTATAACAATTTTCTGGAGATTTTACTTCCCCATCTGTAGTGGCTGGAGAAGGTGCTGCTGCCCTTTAGTAACATCCCCACAAACAGCTCGCTCTGAGCCACTGCTCTCCCTTCCCTAGAGGTAGTTGATAACAAACCTCTGTAGTCCAACCATGAATCTCCCAGTCTCTCCAGGACTACAGCAATTATCTGTGTAATGAATAAGATTCACAAGGAATGGACAACAAGGAAGAAAACATGAAATACAAGTACTGGTGGCACTAACAGAGGGTGGCAGCGAGAGAGTGGAAGAGAACTGCCAAGCAGGGAACTGGGCTGGGATGGCAACTGCTTGTAGCTGACGCAGTGCAGAGTCACTGAGACACAGGAGCAGAAAGTGCAGCTAAAATCCAGGACTCCAAAAGCTGGCAGTTGACATAAAAAGGACCTGCTGCAGTGTCAGCAGCTCCCAAGAAGCTACTAGGCCAGCAGGAGGAGAGAAATGGCCACAAACAAATTTTGTCCTGGCCAATCCTGAACCAAGACAACCAGCTGGAATCACTGCTCCTCTGAGGGCTTTGCTTTGCTTGCTTCTGTCATCTAAATTTTCCTTTTTGGTTGGACTAGTTGTCAAATTCACCACCTGTGATCATACTTTACCTGAGCGATGAAGTGCCAGGGTTGGTGGGGTGTGCAAAGGATAACAAGTACAATGCAAAATCATCTGCATACCCTTGTTTGTTTGAAACACTCCTAATCCTCAGTTTTACTTGCTTCTGAACTCAGAGTAAGTTTGGATTCATAATAGAAACAGCAGTGGGTTTTCACTGAGGGTTTGCTTTTACTGTATCCAGAAGCTCCTCAGCTTCCTTGACCACATGGCCAGGCTTTGCAAGTGAGCCATTTGAATGCCAGGGCTCATTTTTTATTGCCAGTCATCTCTGGGTTCAGAGCAGTATCTGAGATGCAGAGGGCAGAACCACATTCTGTTTCCATTTACATCTGTAAAATCCATATATCGGTGAAGGGTTTGTTCAGCTCTTGAGTGCAGGATCTGGCTGATACTTAAACTCGAGGCAATAACAATTTCATTACCTTTGAGATTTCCATCACTGAAAAAGAATGGACTGACATTCTAGAAGCCAAAAATATCAACCACATCTTCAGTGCATATCCCATTATGTTGTTTTATTTGGTGTTAATTCGTAAACAGCAATAAGCATCAATAAGCAGGAATAGACAGGAGTATCCACTGACAACCACTTTGTACAGGGAATGCCAGTTGAAAGTTTCTAAATAACCTCTAGAATTCATTGTTTCTGGGTACTGTCAAGGATCTCAGGGCTCCAAAACATTTAGAGTTATTTATAGAATTATAATGGATGAAAAAAATCCCCAAAACTTTACAGCATGGAGTAACCAATAACTATCTGGGTTTGAGAAACAACCTATGGATAGGTTATTGCCCAAGTATTATTACCAGAGGTTTTACAGCAGCTTCAGAAGCAGCTGTCTTGCTGTGTCTGGGACGAACGGAACTGGTGGACCCTGATCTGACCTAGCTTCCTAGGTTGTGGCTAGCAAACCAGTGTTAGCTGTTGGCCTCCTGATCATTTGGTGATATGACGTTTCCTCCCTAGAATCAGCTCAAGCTAGCACATTTTACTTTGGGGGAAAGAGCAAAATTGTTTGCCATGTTTCACCTAAAAACAGCTTGCGCATCTGCCTTACAGAGAAAGCTTTGTTCTCCTCTGCTTCCAGAGAAGGGGTTCCCAGCTCAGCAGCACAGCCATAGTGCTTCAGCTCTCTGCAGGCGTGACTCTCACATGCAGTTTCCTAAACAGTAGAACAACTTTCTTTAAGAAGCCTGGGGGAAAGAGGAGGGAAAAAGGGAGAAGGCAGAGCAGTGGGAGACACTCATTAGAGGCCTTGACCTTTCAAGAAGCAAGAGCCACAGGCTGATTGATATCCTCATGTTAGCAGAAGACAAGCACAGCTGCCCTGGCCTATGGTGGCCTCTCCCTGCAGCACAAAGAGCTCACATCAGAAGAGCCCATGATGGCAGGAAAGAGAAACAGCCTTCTTACACAGTGGACTAATACAAAACTGAGGTACCATTAAGGTATTTCACTTTCTTTACCACAGCCTGATCCTGAAAGGTGCTATGGAAAATACAGGGAAATTGTCCTGCCCAATTTCCTCTAAGTACTTTGAACAGCCCCACCTGACCTCTGCTCTTAACCAATCCGTGCCAACAACCCTCTGTTTCAGAAGTATATAAGCCTTCAGTAAGCACAGGAGTGTGGTTGCTTGGTGAGCTCTAATAGCTGTTTTCTGCTGTGCTAGTGTCAAGAGGAGCTGGTGCTTTGAGGTCTCTTTTTATAGGTGGTAAATAGTTTTTTGGTTTTTGCTTGTTTTTTTTTAAACCTGGTTTCATAGAAAGAGCCTGTTCTTTGTGAGTTAGATAGCAGCTGTATTGGTGCAGTCAAGCTAGTCACAGTACAGGCTTTGTGGTCTGATAGGAAAAAAAACCTTTTGGCTATGCAAAAGGTCTGGTTTTGTCTGAGCACTTCTCACACTGTCACCTCAGAAGGAGGTGAGGAAAGGCTGTGTGATGGCTTGAGCCCTTGTCCCACAGCACCTAGTAGAGTCCCTAGGAGAGACCTGTACTGCGTTATGGGCTCTGTGCTCTCCTGAGCCCTCTTGCTGAGGGAGATGCACTCTGTGTCCATGAGTGCAGCAGAAGACCTTGTTGTGAGGACTGTGCTGTGGCACTGGGTGTTCAGGTCAGGATATTTAAGCTGTCCTGGGATTTCCTGATTCAGTGCAGTGAGTTCAGTACTTTCCTGAATAGCTCTTTATCCTCTGTTTTCTCATTGTGCTTTGTGGTTTGCTAGCCTCTTTCCTTATCTTCATACTAGCAAATAGACTGGAAATAGCTTGCTTTTTTAGCCAGACCTCAATTAGACTCTTAGAGTAGTTTTTTCTTCCTTAGCTTTTTCTTACATGTCCCTTCCCTTACTCTTCCTTCTGTCTATGCCGTATTTCTGCTCACTGCTCTAACTCGCCCCTGCTCTCCAGCCTCTGTAGCATCAAAGCTATGCTGGCAACAGGCCATCTAGCACTCCAGATGGCTGGTACTTGCTGCTTCTGCTACAGGCTGAGGTAATGAGCTAGTTATTCCAGAAGCAAATCTGATGCTGTCTACTTCAGGGAACAGTTATACCAGAATGAATTACTGCCTCTTTCACTTTCTGAAAGATGGTTTCCCTGTCAGTGAAATCTTTCATTAAAGTTGCTCTGAATCCATTACAGAGCTTCCTGACCAAGGTATGGAGCTGCCTGGTTTGTAATGAAGCTGTGGTAGCACCTCTCCTCGCTGTTGTCTTGGCCTGATGACTGTCACTTTAGGATTGCTCACCCTCAGTTTTACCCACCCCTTGGCTATTCTAGCTGGTGTGCAGAATGTAAAAGAACCAAAAGCCTTTTCTCCAACCTGAGATGCAGGGTTCTACCTGCTTCTGAGTAACTTGATGTTGTTTAAGTGGTGTCATCTTCACTCACACTTGAATTCCTTGTTTTGGTCCTCTAGAAATCTTGTGCCTGCATCCAGGACCTTAGGTCTTGTATACCACTTATCTGCTTTGCTCATGGATCCCCTTGTGTCCTCTCTGGGCACTCTGTGAACACAGTAACTCTGTAATAGGGGAGTTAAAAGGATAAATGCTCTGCTTCTGCTGTGACTGAAATGTGTATGGGCCAGTCACTGCTTCATGTAACAAATAGTCTGGACTATAGCTGTCTACATCCTTTTGGGGCAAAGAGACAATGGGACTTTTGGAAAACATGAGACTGCCCTGTTAAGGGAGAGTAACTTTAAACTAGTATGAGAAGCCTGAGGTACAAAGGGGATGAGCTCAGACTGAGCCAGGACTACTGCTTGCAGCAGCTGCTAAGGAGACTTTTTGTGGGTGCTTGTCCTGGGACTTGTCAAGCTCTATCATTGCAGTGTAAACACAGATATGCCAACCTCCCTGTCCTGCAGCTGGTGAGCCAGCATCCATCCCTGTTGCAGCATAGGTTTGCTGCTGCTCTCAAACCCACATGACCTGGTGCAACTCCTGCTCCTTAACAGATCCAGTGCATGCAGTGGCACCTGTGACATCCACAGCCTGCTAAATCCTGCAGTGTATTAGAAATGTATTTATAGAAGCTGAGATGAATATTAAGTTCCTTTCCAAAATCTAATTGTATCCCTTAAAATTGCTAGCTTTTCAGCCAATGTATATTAGCATAAAACCACTGCTAATCTCTGCCCTGGGTGAGGAGGTGGAAAGCAGCCCTCCAACACAGCCACTACAGATCCTAATTAAAAGCACCAGCTCCATCAGTAGCTCAGTGAATGGGACCTCCTGTCCCCTCCCTTACTAATCAGCTGGATGTTGCTGTGATCTCTTCCTTCACTAGACTGCTCACTCATCTCTGTTTAATGGCTCCAAAATGGTCACCCTTTTTCAGTAGTCCTTCCCAATTGTGTTGTTCCTGGTAGGGTTGCTGTGTAGGAATGTCCTTCAATTCTTCACCCCTTCACAGGGAGCCTAAAGTTCCTGAAGCGCTTGCCTTGGCTTAGGGTATAGTCAAGCACTGGGAAGACTGAGCAGTCCTCCCAGTTTCAGATTTAAGCTCTCCCCACTGTAAACACAAAAGCACAGACTCAGGGATAGGCTGGACTCCAGTTTGAAGGGAGCAGGCATTCTGTATGTGCTCCTTCTGTTTGCATAGGCCAGACTGATAAGGCATGTGTGAAACAGCATATTTGGCTAGCTGGCATCTTGAGCTGGGCTCTTTCTCAGTGTAGAGATGAGCTGCTGCCAGCAACGTGGATGAAAAGTGTGCCGAGGTTGTGGCTTGTTTGAATTTGTGCTCTAGCTCCAGTCCTTGCTCACAGTTTCAGATGTGTCCCTGGGCACCCTGGCTCTGTATCTGTGGGCTGAAATAAATTATTGCTCCTATTAAAGAGGCTCTCAGTATATTAATGCTGCAGGGAACGCCAGGCCTGCTACTTAATGGTCTTTAAAAGTCTGTGAAGACTCCAAATGTTTAAAGCACTGTTCAAAATGTTTTATGTGCACAAAACTTAACCAGGCTCTCAGCACTATTTGGTGGGGGTAGGAGCGAGTCGGGTATGCCTGAAGAGCAGTTGGTAGCACAGAGGAGGGATTCTCTTAGAGCTGGCCGAAAGGAAATCCTAGGCATGGGGACTTGGAAAAAACAGGCTGTGTACAGGTGGCTTTATGCTGCCTGAAATGCCAGCGTGCATGAATTCAAACCTGCACTTCAGAGTGCTGCTCAAAGATTACTTGCATCTGGTCTTCAGCAGGGGTGTGGAGCATACAGGGAGATGATGCCCTGGATATTGCAGAGCTGGACACTGAAATCACAGCAGACAGTGACCATGTGTGTGCAGTGTGAACTTCCTGCATGTTAGCATTGAGAAGCTAATAAGAATTTTATGGAATGAGTTCAAGAGTATCAAAATGTATTGCTTAGGGAATACTGCAGAGTGGCTGGGCTAGTGTCTAAAACATTTGGATATTCTCTTTAGTCTCAAATCCCCTTCGAAGATCCAATTGCAATGAGCAAAAAATCTTTTTCTCATCCTCTTGCTTCTTTGCCAAAGCAGGAAAGCAGATACCTTTTGCTGCCCACGCTCCAGGCCTGCATGGCTCGAAACAGTCATTGCAAAGGGAAACTTCTTACTGGGTTGCCATCTGCTGGCACTGCATTTAAGTGCTTCCTATGGGAGGGTAGCAAAGAGAAGGGCACCTACAAAGGGGGTCAAGCAAGCCTGAAATGTAAGCGCCTGATGAATTATTTTCTTCTAGTGTTTGAGTCCTTCAACCAATTGTCCATGCTGGCTTAGCAGGCCTTGCATGGAAGGGAAGAAAGCTGTGCTGTCCCAAATGCTCTCGTGTGGGGAGCCTGTGCCTAGTGTCGGTTCTAATTTGAAATGATTCCTTACAGCCATCACCCAACGGGCCACATGAAACAAACAATAATTACCTTCTGAAAAGTCCTCATTTAGCCTGACGTGAATCAAATAAGTCACATTGCAGCTAATGTCTCAATGCAATATTGACTAAGCTGAAATTCTCTCTCTGGGACTTGTTTCCCTTAGAAATGGCTCAAATGAGAAACTAGTACAGTTTGAGCAAGGGCTGTGCTGCTTTTGATGAGCCTGTAAGGCAAAAACCGGGCTATGTCTGTTCCTCTTCCAGCTCGGGGATGATAAATCGCTTAATCCCAATGTGCGAATGGAGAAAGGTGTGTGTAAAGCTGGCTGTATGATTACCGCAAAAAATCAATCCAGGCCTGCCTAACTGTTCAAGAGGTTACAAGAGAAGCTCAAAACCCACAGGCTGAGGTGAGCCTGCTGAAATTGAGTTTACCTTCATTACTGCTAGGTTTTTGCAAGTCTGTGCTTAGTCTATGCTGAAACTTGTAGGGAGAATAACCAGATTTTAGGAGTTTGATTGCTAAGAGGAAGTTGAAACACAAGACTCAAGGTATACTATAAGCTACCAAGCCCTTGCTCAGAGAAAAAGCTAAAATCTTGAACTTTTCTGTGTGACTGATGACCTTGGATGCAGAGCATTTACCCTTAAAATTGGAAGAGGGGCTCAGGTTGAATGAGATTCTTGGTAAGAAGTTTTATAATCCTGATGTCAAGTGAGTAGCCTTTCTTGGCTTTAAATTGAGCCTTTCTGGTGGAAAGTCCTGCTGGCTTCAGTTGAGCTGGACTCCATCAAGTATCAGCATGAGTTCCTTCAAAGTAAATCCATTATCATTAAATACTAAATGTATTGTTCAGCTTTGCCTGCATTTCTGATCACAAATGATCACTTTACTTCCTGCCAGAAGTAATGTGCTGCTGTACAGACACTGAGTACTATGATGAGTAGCTGGTATGTGGTTGTTGGCTTAGTATCTGGGTAAGGGTTGGACTTCTGCATGCTTGTGCTACCATTCCCCAGGTGCGGGGACACGGGTGTATTTCAGGGCTGCAGTATCTGTGCATATCACCATGGCAAATGCCGAGCTCTTTCTTGCAGCCTTGCTTCTTGCTGCCCTGTGAAGGGGCTAGGATGGTGGGAACAGCAGAGCATGGAAGGAGAGGGGATTCATGTCTTCCTTGCTGTAGCAGTTTGTCCAAAAAATGGACAAGCTTTTGTGCCTGGAGTTTCGTGGCTCTCGGCCACAGCAGCAGTGCTATGAGTGCACGGTGCCAGCCAGCTCTACCTGACCTGCCATCATCCTCCCCTGACTTCCCGGGGACCAAACCGGGGTGCTCCTGAGGAGCTCCTGCTCCATGCGGGTTATGCTCCAGTGAGGATCGCTTCTGCTCTCCTGATGCTCAGTTTTACCACCGGGTGGCACCGTTGCTGTCCTGGACACCGATGCCCAAAGGCAGGCACGCAGCCCTGGGCGGGCTGCCGGGGGTGCTCGCGGTCTGGGTCTGGCCAGCGCCGAGCTCGGGGGTCCCGCAGGGCCCCGCTGTGCGAGGCAGCCTAGATGTATCCCTTACGTGCACTGAATTTACTCATCCAGTCTCATCTGCAGCTCACAGTATGTTTCCTATCACATCTGTCAGCTTTGCAGGGAGCCAGCGTACGGTGCTGTTACTACATCTGTGATGAGGTGTGCGTGTGTGTGACAAATTTCGCTATTCTCTGCTGTGACTGGCACAGCAAGAAGTACAGCTAGATCTTAGATCTCGGCACCTCCGTCTCTTTGCAGTTCACCTTTTCACACTTCTATGGAAGAGACAAGGAAAGAAGCCTAAAATGGATATCCCAAAGCAAACTGTGGGAAGGGTGCCAGGAAGCAGGGGATAAGGGATGACTCTAGCTCAACCAGCCTGGAGATGAGTGGGCTTGTGTGGGCTAAAAGCGAGACAAGCGCTGCCTTTCATGACTGCCTCTCGGGATTATGTCTGCAGCCTTAGCCCACAAACTGGAGGCTCAGGCCAGTCTGCAGTGGTGAGGCCTGGATTGCCAGTTATTGCAGGGTGACCACAGTGAAACAAGTTGTGGCCATGCCCAGGGGACATGCAAGGGCTACTCATATTGTGGTAGGGGCCTTAAATTAGTCTTGAATAATAAGCATTTGAGAAGTGCTGCATATGTTTTGGGGGTTAAGTACTGTAAGGATCAAACTGAAAAAAAATTTTTTGATTGCTTAGTAAGTGAAAGTCACCTAAGCCAGCAAGCAGTTTGGATCTCTAATTGGAAACAGAATAAAACAGCTCAGTAGAGCAGCACAACACTTCATGAGTGCAGAGAACAAAACAAGGGGCCTGTATGGCCCCTGCATTGCCTGGCTCTGCTGCTGCTTGTTAAAACTCATGAAGATCAAAACCTTTCCTGACCCTGAGATGCATGTCAGTGCAGAGCACTGCCCAGTCAAGTTTTAATTAGTATTTATGGCTGTGCTCAGTTTCTGCATTGGGGCTGCAGTCAAATATTTCTGATCTGCCCTTCTCCAATGGGTGGCAAAAAGCAAGAGATGGACAAAAGCAGCAGCTTTAGCAACACCTGTGGGTAAGTCTATCCATGACCCCACAGTTTAAAGGTGGGATGGTGACATTCTGCTGGGACCTAGCTAGGTACAGGCAGCACTGGGGGCTGACACCTATTGCTGCAGGAGTGCCCTCTCCTTTGATGTTTAGCAGGTGCTAATGGAGGAGATGACCGGTTACTGCCCACTGGGCCCTAGGTAAAGTCTGGTTCTGATACCTGCTTCTCACAGCTAGTGAGGATTGAACCTGATTTTTTTTGTACCATTACAACATTTCATCAGCTGAGTTTCTCACTTGTACCACTAAAAACTTGCCCCTTACATCCCATGTAAAGACCACTATGAAATTAATGATGAAGGGAGAATTAGTCCCACTTGCATGGGCACACTTACACACTCAACAGTAAGTGGCTCTAGGGCTTGTGTGTTTTTGGCTGTGATGAGTTTGAGGCTGCAGGAAATATCCATATTTCCTTGTGGCTTGCAAATAGCTGCATTTTGGCTCCAGCTCTGCCTGTGGTGACCAATAACTGCTTAGAGCTGAGTAGTCTAAAACAGAAGCCTGCTTTAGCTGGTGCCTGAAGTCCTACCATCTTTGCTTAATTTGAGTCTTCGCTCAGCTGGTTCTGACTAGCCCTTAGCAGAGCTCATTGAATTGGAAGTGCAGAAAGCAGCACCTTCAGACAAAAGATCAGGAGTCCCTTTTAATCTGATTCTTGATCCAAACCTTGGGATACTAATCCAGGTACAGTTCCTGCTCTCCTTTCAATTAAGCCTCGGTTCACTCACTTTTCCAGGTTGGGGGCCTCTTGTAATGAGGAAGAACAAGTAATCCATGAGCAGTGTGTAATAACTTTTATCTTGCATTGGGACTGCTTCATAACAAACAGTACTTGCATAACCTAAAGACAAAATAACATCAGAATCAGCACTGTAGAGTTTCTGGTGCCAGTTTCTAGCCTAACAGCTCACAAAACATCACCATCTACTACTGCTGAGATTCTTTTTTAAAATGACCTGGTTTCCAGCAAGCTGCAGATGTTCTAAAAAAACCAGATACTACTTTTTTTCCTAAAAAGGCCAGCAGCCAATGTCACCCTGCTGGCGAAGAGGCTTCTCTCCATTGAGTCTGAGCAGGTTCATTAATGGAGCAGGAGAGTCCTGTTGCCCTGTGCTTCACTCTTGAAGTCATGTTGTAGGCAAGGAAGAGAGCTTCTGCCTGAAACCATCTCTCACTTGTCAGCACAACTCTTGTATGCATGGAGAGAGAAGAGCAGCTTCAGAAGTTCAGATCAGTGTTTCAGTGGTTTAAATACAGGGCTCTCTAGAAGGCACAGTTTTAAGATGTTTACACTTAAGCCTTTGTTGCAAAGATAAAACATACACACTTAGAGGATAGTTCTGTGTAGGCTCTCAAGTGGTATCTGAAATCTCTGGACACTGTCAATAGCTGCTAGGGGCAGAGCTTTACATGTCACCATGTGTTTGGAGCTTGCCTCCTTCCTGTGCTCATAACGCTCAAGGGTGGCTTGTACCAGAAGCAAATGGGGTATTGTGGGCTCCTTCCTGCAAGAGCCCCATCCTTTCAAAGCCTGCTAGTAATTCTGGGAGAGTAGAATCAAGTTTGGTTCAGCTTAGCTTAGTGTTGGCTCTGGTTGCTGGAGAAATGTGCCTGAAGATGTCAGTCCTGATCTTGTGTGTTACAGTGTATTTTATTATTTTTCTACTCTGACTGCAGTGAGCTCATGTCTTTCTACAGTGAGAGACTGCAGCTATGCAGACAAGGAATCTCAGTTCACTGATGTTTAAACAATGGTCTGTCGATGTGCTTGTGAATTCTAATTTGTATGAGATTTTGAGCAGATAAGTCTTTCCTTTAATCTAACTAAATGAGATTCTTTTTGTTCATTGCTAAGTTTACCTTTGAATTTCAATACAGATGCAAAACAAAGGTTGTCAATACCTTCCTTACAGATAAGTGGTGTGTGTGCCTGAAGAACAATAAGAAAATAGCTGAACAGTATCTGCAGTCATGAAAAAAATCATTTATTACTGTTCTCTGAATTTTTAGGATAAACAGACTGGAACAATTCCCTGAAAACAATGAAACACCAGCACAAAAGTGCTTTTTCCCTGCTCTGTTCTTCCCTTTCCTGGAGAGCATAAAAACCTTTGTGAGCTGCCTCCATCTCTCAGCTGCTACTGCTGGTAAAAAGAGGTGAGCAAGCTGAATGACAATTATTTCTACTATGTGGCTGACAGCTCAGCGCCTCTGCACAACAGATGAGCTCAGCCAGAATCCACACTCTAAATACTGATTACTCATCTTCTGCCAAAAGGCAGGTTTCCTCAGAGCCCTGCAGCTTCCCTGGGAGCTTCCGGTACCTGTGGTCTGCAGCCGGGGCCAGATGTGTTGGCACAAACACCGCCTGTGCCAGCACGTGAGCCCTCTGCCAGTGAGGGTATGTGTGCATACAGATCCTGTTCCAAAGATGATGCGGGCCTGAATCCGGAGTACTGATAGGCAGGATGTTGGGATGTAGGGGTATAGGCCAACGCTTAGGACTGCTAAAAGCAGGACCTGTCTAGTACAGGGACTTCTGTAGGCACTGGAATGAGTTGGGATTCAAAACCAAGAGCACTTGAACTCCAACTCCTACCTGACTTCTGACTCTGATCTTAAGGAATTTATGAAACCTTTGCAGGCCCATAGTCCTTGCCTGTCCAACAGGATGATTGTAGTTTTCTTTTAACCCCAGAGTTAAAAATGAACCTGCAATAGGTTCCAACTCTAAATTGGTATAATTTGCCCTCTTGTTGCCTCTAGTCTGTCCTATGCAATGCTGAACATGCTGTCAGAGCTCAAAAGCACTTAATGTCTCCTAAGGCCACCAGAGGCATCTTTTTGGCTTCTATTTAAAATTTTAGTCTTGTAGGTTGCATCTATTCATTAGCTGATAATGAGAAGCTGTTTGCCTGGGAGGCTGATATAATCCTGCAGCCTCTGTCCGGCTTGGTCTGGGATTGCCTTGATGTAGAGATGTACACTGTGTGAAAACCTCTTGTGAAAGTAAATCCTGAAGTAGTCTATTGAGACTTCTAAGGTCATAAGACAGGCCATTTGGGTCTCCTCTCCAGTGTCACCTGACATCTGTCACTGTCTTCTGAGTGACAGAAAGGATCTATTTGGAAACACTTGCATTTCCAACTTGAATGTGACATGATCCTGTGATGGCTTTGATGGGATTTTCCTTTCTGTTTTTATTTGATCAGAGAAGTCCCTCAAACCCATGTTACTTTCAGCAGACATTTTGTGAGAGGCTGGTAATCATGTATTCAGTTAGAATTACTGTATAATCTGGATTTATCAAGAAATTGTTTAAAGTTTTGGTCATGATCTCCTGACTACTGTGATGCAGCCAATGGACAACCTCAGCGAAAGGAGACATCTGGATTTCTTGTGGTTCCATTCGTCATGACCTTGGCCAGGACTTGCAGGCTATATATCAAACATAGTGTGGGTCAGCAAAAAACATCCTGACAACCTCTGAGGTTCTGTGAGTCCCCCAGGGCAGAGGCAAGACATGTGGCAGATTTCCATAGCTTTCTGCAAGCTTTGCAAATTGCTGTTTAGGGAAAATGCTGCCCCTGAACTGCCACCAAAATTCAGCTTGTGGAACCCACTGGGTCTGTCATGATTTAGACAAATGTCATGGGGTGTGCAGTGGACTGGGGGTGTTGCTTCATTTTTTTGCTCTCAGAGACTTCATTTTCAGTTGGGAATGATTTATTAATTGTGGTGATTTGTTGCTTGTAGTAGGGAGGGAATGAGCCAGAGTGAAATGTAGTTCAAAAAGTGTTTTTCTTTTGGATGACTGTGTGTTTCAAGTCTCATATCTGGATGCAATGGGGTATCTTCAGTGAGTCACTGAATAACTCATTACGAGCTGCATCATTTCCAGATACTTATAAAGGGTTTATCAACACAGAAAACAGCCTTTTCTCTTGCAGCATCCTTCCGGTTGACCCTGCAGAGGATGCAAAGGCCTCTTTCTCCCAAATTTCAGCAAACGTTTATTGATGGAAGCCAAAGTCATCTGCTGAGGTCTAGGGGGATCTGCCAGGATCTGGGATTCTGCTTATCACAGAAGCACTGACCCAGCACTGCCTCTCCACCCTGGCTGGCTGCCCGCTGTTGTTGGATGGCTCCAGAGGAGTGACTGCTCCCACCGAGCAGTCACTCTGCAGCAGGCTGCCACTGCGGTGGGGCAGGAGTGAGGAGTCCTGTGTTGGCCAGCTGCTGGAGGTGGCCTTGGAGCCTGACCTGCCCTACCTGTGCCAAACTGATTGGATTTGTCTGTCCTTGGTGCTTCAGCTTCCACCCTCTCCTTTCCCAAACTGAAAAGGAAAACTTTGCCCCTGCTGCTCCCTGGGGTTCCCAGTGATTCATGCTGTAAAAAGGGTTCAGTCCCATGACTTCAGGGTCTGAACAGCCTCTGCAGATGGTTAGCAAGCCTGGATGAGTGGTGAGGCTTCACTGTGGAGGTATTCCTCCACCCATCTCTCCCCAGCAGCTGAGCTGACTTTGGCTCACCAGCATGGGCATTTAAAAGACTTTCAGATGTGTGTGGTCCCTGTAAAAATAAATCTCCGAAGGAAACAAATGTTATGTGGTGAAAGTCTGCTAAGTCCCCATTGCTTATTAGCTCATAGTATCATGTAGGAGAGACTTAACTCTATAGTCTTATATAGGATAATTCTTGGATGAACTGTCAGCCCTTCTGAAGATTCAGGTTTAAAACCTGTTGCTCTGCAGGGTTGAGACTGAGTGAGGACTGGCCTTGTCTTTAGGTTTTGGATGCCTTACTTGAGACAGTTGGCAGAGCCCTAAAAGTCATTTGTGACTCTGGAGAGTTTTAGCATAGAAGTTCTCATCAAACAAAGCTTTGAAAGCAGTGATTGGGGTGATGCTTTCAAAGCAGTCTGTAAGAACAGAGGTTAAAATAAAAAATGTAATTAAACATATGTATCTAAATAGACCGACTTGAAAATGATGACCCAATACTTCCTTTAAGAGCAATGAACACTTGATTGAAATTTTTCCAGAATTTTCACCTATGATGCAGCCAGACCTCTGCTGATTATCACCCTAACTTAGATCCTAATGGCAAAATGTGTTACAATTGTGATACAATTTTTTTTATAGAAGTGAGGATGCCAAGTAGCAGGGCAACTAGGTGTTGACATAGAGTACTTAAGACTGCAACTCCTAACAGTAATGGAAATTGGGGTTTCTAGGTGTATGTGCAGGACTTACCACAGAAGCAGTCACAAAATCCCTTTCACTGGCACAACCTATCCTTTTCCAAAGTATCATGGTTGCTCAGCAATGTCAACAAAAGTGTCTTTATCCAGATTTAGTTTCACAGGCAAAAGACTAATGGCTTGTTTTGTGGAGTAAAGATGATTCACCTGATTTAAAGCAGATAATTTAATCTGAAGAGCTAAATTTATCTTTCCTTTTTAGCTAGATGAATTTTATGATGGGAAGAAAGATTGTTTTTCCAATTCTCAATCACTCAGGCTGCCTAAAATGGTTTAGGTTATTGTCTTGAGGATGAGTCTTTTCTGATATAAATAGGTTTAGACCAGCATTAACTCCTTGGGGCCAGAGAAGCAGCTCTTGTGTCTGACCAACAGATGTGAAATATGGAGGATTTCTGGAGGAGCAGACCCTTGCACTCATCAAGAAACTGCTGTTTATTTCTATGCCATACTGAACAGCCCAGACAATGTCTGTAGGATGAGATTCTGTTATCATTTGTAGAGTAGTAAATGTGGTGCAATTACACTGAGATCACATCAGATCTCCAGGGTTCATTGCCTCCTGTGATGCTCTGGCTACTGAGATCTTTCTTGCCTCGTGGCAGATTTAAAGGAGGACAGCTGGACTGAAGGTGATTTCGGCATCTCTTAGGAATAATTTGAGGTCAGGTCCAAGATGAACACTGCAGTCATTGGCCAGAGAAGCCTTATCCTTCAGTCAGGAACAAATGCAAGGTCTGTTGCTGGAGTAGTTCTGCTTAATTCTGAATGTTTCTAAAAGCAAGGGGACATGCTACAAAAGACTTATGGTAGTGTCCTGAGGAGACATGTCCATACAGATGTTTTCATCTTCATCTTACCAGTGGGTAAGTTCTCAGATGTGGAAAGAAGTCAAGAGTCAATGTGATGTGAGACCCTTTGCTGTCCTCAGAATACTCCATATGAGCCAAACTGGGGAGATGAGCAACCACTGTGCGATTCCACTGGCTGCGGGGGATTGACATCATCCTTCCAGGCTCCCCTTGCAGTAGTATCCAATGCCTTGGATGTGATCCCATATAGTCTGCCTCTTCTGTATCAAAGCTCTGTGCACTGCTGAAGACTAGATTTGGTTTCCTTTTCTGTATTCTTGTTGTTATTGCACTTAGTACTTGCATAATAATATATCTTTGCATTTTTAAATATGAATGAATTTATATTTACAACAGTACTGTGATATAGAGAAGAATTGTGTTAATTCTAGACAGATTAGGCACATGGTCACAAATGGCCAGGCATTATCTAATCTGGGAATGGGATGGAGAAGGCTTAAAGTCTCATCTGCCTCTTGCATCTGCATGCAGAAGCCTAAGGAAGCATGCCCTGGAGAGCACAGATCCTGCTCTTTCCTGTGGCCCCCTTGAGTGCTAATTTCTGAAGAGGGAGAGGTGAACTGCAGTCTCCTCCCCAGTGATCCCACCAAGCATGTGTTGGAGCAGCTGACAGCTTTGGCAGAGGATGCAGCGGAGCCCTCTATAAATGAGAGAGGACGGTCTTCAGGGAATAAGAACATTTTTATAACTATAATATGTGAAAATTGCCGGGAAACAAAGAAGATGAGCTTTCAGTGGGTTCGTGTCAGCATTGCCTGGACTATCATGTACAAGGCAGACAAAGCTGGAGTAAATGCTAAATATTTCTGTGTAAATGTGATATGCCATAATGTGCCAAAATGACAAAATCTGATGGTTCTCATTCAAAACAGACACAGCATGTTAGGAAAGATTCCCTGCTGCAGATGAGAAGACCCTCCCATTTCTACGATCTGTTGTTACCTAGAATAAAGATGGATCAGCAGCAGTGGGGTTAGGAGTGGGTTGCTGCTCTCCTACCAGCAGAATGGAAGTATCCATCCACAAAGCAGGTGAAGGTTTTCACCGTCTCAGGGAAAGAGCCTAGTGCAGTTTCCTAACAGCTGAGTCCTTCTGCAGAGGGATCAGAAAATAAACTTCTCTTAGTTTGGGACATGAGCCAGGCTGAATCTGTTTGGTTAAGTTTATATCAAATGACTCTAGCCTGAATCCCTTGGAGATTTGAATGAACTGGGATTCAGAGTTCTAGTTTTGGCCTATGTCCAATGTTAATGGAGAGAAATTATTCAGGGGCACTGGCATGCAGAACCACCAAGTTAATTCTCCTTTTCTGCTTGCCAGTATAAACCATGAAGGCTGTGTAAAGGCAGTACAGGAGCAATACTGGGTCCAGTGCCACTTGTGAACTCTTGCTCTTAGTCGCTTTCCCAACATGCTGGAATCATGTGCCAGCACCGCAGCATGTTGCAGCTGTGACCTCACTGTAGTGGTAATCCTGTAATATTGGTGCAGCAGACTAATTATGCTCTTTTTTTCAGTGGGGTCAGATGCTTTCTTGGTGAAGCTAGAGCCAAAGGGAAACTTGCTCCCTCTGAACATGACCCCAAGGTTTGCCCCTTTAAACTTTTTGTTTCCCCATCTGTTAACATATCCAGAGCTGGAGTGAACGCATCCTTTTCTCCTCAAATACAGATGGGAAGACTACAAGCAGATGACAGAGTAAAAACAACTGAGGCAAAGTTACCATGAAGGGATCGAACAAGGCACTAGGACCTAGGAGGAGTCTCATCCACCCTGGCAGGAATTTCTTGCTTGGAGCTCAGACAACAAAGGCAGAGTGAGCCTGGTTTTCTTTCTCTCAGCATCTCCACCCTGCGCGCTGCAAACCGGTGAGTAGAGCTTTTTTAGTGACTTGCGTGCAGAAAAGTAATGGATATTGGAAGGAAGGGAGGAATCTTTCTCGTAGGACCTTGCAGCATCTGCAGTTCATTTTTAAAACAAAACGCCTGCATCCCCCAATTCATTCCCGAAGTTGCTTGGCTGTTTCATTGTTCATGCATGGCACCAGGCTGCCTCTGCCGCAGCTGGTGCCGTGGGGGGACACTCCCTGCTTGGGGCTTCTGGGCAGGTCGCCTGCATTGTCACCTTCGGCTTTACTGCAGTTTGGGGACAATGATTTCCTTCTCGCACAGGTCACAGTGACATTGCGAGGGAGCCCTGTTCTGGCAAATGTGAGGGGTGGGGAAGAGATAGCAACAGCTTTTCCTAGACTGATACCTGGCTGCCAAATGCTGGGTGTAAATCCCGCTTCTGCCCGGTGCAACCCGGCAGATGCAAGTGGCACGTTGCTGGCTGCACCAGGGCAGCACCAGGCGCTCCCCCCAGCACCGAAGGATTCTCCCCCTTTTGTGTCAGGGTTAGGTGGGCGAGGAGGTTTGGTCTGGAGCAAAAACGATATGCTAGGCAAAAACGCCCGCTGGCTGGGTGTCAGCCCAAGCCTCGGCTTTCTGGCACAGGGAACAATGAAAGGTGCCGCCAGGGCCTGCCGGCACTCCCCAGGCACACCGGCCTGGGGAGGGGGGCAATAGCCCCTCTGTTTTCTCCTCCTCATTAAATGGGAGCAGAAATGCAATTCCGAAGAGACTCAGATTGAAGAGAGCTTATCGAAGCCTCTTTTCAATGACAGATTTTTTCTTTGCAGTCATTTCTTAGAGAGGTAGGCTGGTCCTGGGGGTTGATTGATGGGCGAGGAGGGGGCTGCGGAGAGGGGGAAGGGTGGGCTGGGTCTCCTTGCAAACCCTTATTGAACAGGCTGTCACAAAGAAACGGCTTATTCCCCTGTGACCATTCTTTCATAAATGCCAGTTTATTCTAATGTTAAATATTCAGATGCTCTGGTTCCTTCCATGATTCGCCAGATTGAAGGGCTGACTCACTGGGATCTCCTTGTTTTCGGTTGCCAAAGGAAACCTCACGGGGCCTAGAGGTTTAATTCGTTACCAGCTGATGTTTGGATAAGTTTTTGGGGGCCGAGCTGTAGTCGTCATGTATTCCTTTGGCTCCGAGTCCCAATTTACTGCACTTTGAAAACTCCCAGGTGTGGGAGCAGACTGCCCACTCGAAACGCGTTCCCTGCTCCCAGTAGCTGGATCCCTTTCAAAATGTAAGGACCCTCCTTCCCTCAGCCCCAGAATCCACACAGATCTGGGTCAGCGGAGGGGGCACTTCCCAAACACGTCTGTGTCCTGCTCCAGACGCAGCTCTTGCAGTAGGGTAATTTTTCTCTCCAGACTGTTGTTCTGCTCAGCCCTAACGTGCGCCCTTTGCGCTCCTTCCTTCCCCGTCTCCTTCCCACTCAGCTTCAGATCTTTAGGGCTCTCCAAACTATGGAACTTGATTTTGGACACTTTGACGAAAGAGACAAGGCGTCCAGAAACATGCGAGGCTCCCGCATGAACGGCCTGCCCAGCCCCACTCACAGCGCCCACTGCAGCTTCTACAGGACCCGCACCTTGCAGGCGCTGAGCAACGAGAAGAAAGCCAAGAAGGTGCGTTTCTATCGCAACGGGGACCGCTACTTCAAGGGGATTGTATACGCCGTGTCCTCCGACCGCTTCCGGAGTTTCGATGCTCTCCTGGCTGACCTGACCCGGTCCCTGTCCGACAACATTAACCTGCCTCAGGGGGTGCGGTACATATACACCATCGATGGCTCGCGCAAGATCGGGAGCATGGACGAGCTGGAGGAAGGTAATGAGCGGGCGGCGAGCGTGGCCGCCTGGCGCGGCGAGGAGGCGGGGTGGGAGGGGGCTGCGCCACGCGGGGCTGCCTCTGAGGTCACCTTCCTCCTGGTCTGGGGACGCTGCTGCCCCGCCGGGCTGACCTTGCCTGGCGAGGGGCCGAGAGGGCAGCAGTGCGGGGGCTGTGTGCCCCCCCCCGCCCCGGGGCTGGCTCGGGTGCGGAGCTGGAGGGCTGTGTCCTGCTCGGGGCAGGCACGGCCGCGTGTCCGTCCTGGGGGCGGCCCCCTCTCCCGGCTAGTGGAAAAGGGGGGTCTTGGGGGGTTCACGGGCAGCGCGGGTGGGGGGGCCGGGTGGGGGTG